>NC_136487.1:137087682-137092682 GCF_053919585.1 Euprymna scolopes | reverse complement strand
GAAGCATGTATAGAAAGATAAGAAACCTTCCCATAAATGTGTGTGACCTTAAAGACACCTGAACAGCACCGTTGAAAACTATTTCTCAAAAGAAGGAAAAGAAGAAAAAAAAAAAAAACGAAAGAAAAATAATGACTAATCACAAATATATCCTGCTTGAAGGCGTTAGAAAAGTTAAAATTAAAAAAACAAAAACAAATCTTGTATTAATTCACATTCAGTTAATATATACCAACTCCTCTAAGAGGGTTGGATATGACAGAAGGTCGGACGTCGTAGAGGTGTGGCCAGAAACGCGTTCAATTCAAATAAAACTGCCTCATGTCCTCAGGGAAGATTTACTCCTAAAACTGAGATTGTAAATTTTACTTACCCGAGCCCATGTTGGCTTTTCCCCTAGTTCTCATAGTAAACTTCGATTAATATATATCTTAACGAGACTCGAAGTAATTCGTAATTATATTCTTAGTATTGTCCATATCTCCAGATAATCATCGTTTGGAACTGATTAAATGCTTAGCACTTTTTGTCGCAGATATTGATGGCATGAGACTCTTAAGGAAGCAACTCCTATCATGGACGTGTGTCAGAAGCAGAGATGCGTTATAGAATTTCTGACAAAAGCGTATTGAGAATGGTAGTGATTACATAGAAAAATAAATTCTGAAGCACAAAGCGCTCATTTTAATGGTACCACCCCCTTTTTGTAGCTCTTTAACTTTTTTTTTTAGTTAGGAAAAAAAAAAAAAAATGATGTATGAGCATATGTTCCCTGCTTGAGCATGGCACACACGGTTCCTGGTCCTGTTAAACCCTAGCCCTTCAAGTTTTAACCTCCTAACTAGTTAAGTGAATGAGTTATCCCCCTTCCTGTGAGATATCTTTTTTTTCTTACAGTTTCATCTGCTTAGTTACGTTTTGATAACCGAATCGTATCAACAATCTGATAATTTCATCAGACTTTACAGAAAAAAAAAAAAAAAATTATATATATGTATATACCTTGTTACACGTTGCTGTGGCTCAAACTAGCGCAATGAAAGAAGTTCCAAAATGAGAAAATGTATGTTTCTTATATGTTTAGTTTCCCATTTCATATGGGTACACAGTTTTTGTTATTCCATTTTCTTAGCTGATAGAGATATTCTGGTTTGGTGACTCTTGAACATGTAACATAAATTGTCCATGTGAAAAAAACAGTCAGTGTGTAGCTGTAAGCCACACAATTGTAAAGATTGTTCCTTGAGCTTTGTTGATGGTTATTGCAAACAATAAAATTTCCTAAAGTGTAATGGTGTGGAATCCTAGGAATGAGTGGAATGAAGATATATTTACCTGTGAAAGGTTCTGTTAAGATTGTTGTTTCCATGATATTGTTTAATTTTTTTTACTGCAAGCCATGTGCCATTGCAAAGTTTGGATTGGTTTATATTTCACATGATAATTAGTATGTCGATTTTCAGTTGCAGTACATGCGGTGGCATCCCTGGCCAATCTAGCTGTTGGATAATTAACCACTTCATCTGCTTCCACAACAGTGGCAATGGATTTGTATTTGACTACCCCACTTGGAATTTTATGTTGAATAATAACGTTAAGTTCATGGACGTCTTTGTATTGAACTGCAAGAATAGCTTGTTCACTCAGTCAAGTGGAATTCGTATAATTAATTTGAATATCTGGAAAAACATTTTTAACCAATTCTTCTTTTGATGTAATAAAATTACAGAAGTTAAGAGTCAAAGATTTTCGCCCTTAACTCGGATCAGCCGGCACTTTTCCGTACCCAATTTTCCACGTGATGCAATAATTTCTGTGTGGATCGAGCAGTCAGCAACTGGATATGCATATTCTTATAAGTTTAATGTCTTCACATGCCACCAAAAAGTAGAGTATTTGAGGAAAGCATTTATTTCATCTGCTAGTGTTGATTGAGGAATTACAGGTAACATTTGTTTGAAATCTCCTGCAAGCAATATTACTGCATTCCCAAATGGTCTGACATTGCCACGCAAATCTTCAAGGATCGACCAAGAGCCTCAAGTGATTTTTTTCATGCTATTGTGCATTCATCCCAAACAATAAGTTTGCATTTCTGCAATATTTTTCCCCATACTGGAGTTTTTGGAGATGTTGAACATGAGATTTTTTTAAAATTGAGTGTTTAATAGTAGTTTCAAAGTAGAATAAGTATTTCTACTTGGTAGCAAGGTCACAAGTATTCTGCATGCAGCAAGGGCTAAGGCTGTCATTTTGTTACCGAATGGCTGCCAAAATCAATTTAATTAGAAAGGTTTTACCAGTTACTTCTGGTGCTGTTCAAGGTAGCAGTAATTTCCAAATAACTTCTATTCTCACAGTAAGTAAATTAGGTGACTAAAATAGGATTTATCCAGGTTTTGACAATACCTTATTCACTGTAATTAATTCAGGAGACTAAAATAGGATGAGGGATTAAAGATGGACAGATAGAGAGGAAGATATATAGATAGAAAAGAGAAAGTGAGAGGGAAATAGAGAAAGAGAAGGAGATTGACAGATAGAGAGAGAGGGAGAGTTAGAAACAGAAGGAGCGAGACAGAGGAAAAGAGAGAAGGGGAGAGAGAGATATAGGGAGTTAAAAAGAAACAGGCTCAAAGAGAGAAAGATAGATTGAGAGAGGGAAATAATAGAGAAGGAGAAATGGATGGAGAGAGATATTAAGAGAGGGGGAGAGAAACAGTGGGTGAACTACACTTCACCGTTTTTTTCCTCGATCAGTAGAGGAGAAATCCTTCAAGATTGAGGCAATTTTTATTTTTATTACTATCCAGAGTACCCTTTTTTTAAGGAGCTAGATTCTCCACACATTAGAAACCGACCAGGTTATCTATACGTTCACTTAACAATTTAATAAACAAAAGATATTGTAAAACTTGAATTTAACGTGAAAATTTAAAAAATAGCACTGTAACATAAGTGCATAAGCACAACTTATTTTAAATATTTATTTTCCAAAGGACTGTTTGAATAAATCCACAATGAATTAAATTTTAAGTGTTGTGTAATTATTTTCTCAGCATTCGGCTCATCTTTCACCGGCGCATGACGTCAATAGCCAGATAAAGCCGAGCGTTGCCGATGAAATAACAATGCTATGTGAAAGAAAAAGTAAAGTAAAATTTTAAATGTAGAAACATCAACAGAAGAAAAAAAAAAACCTACCGTTCATTTTTATTTCCTATTAAATGTTTGTAGAAAATTTCACTTTAAAATTTTAAGCAGTTTTTGCAATAAATAATAGCAACTTCGTTAATTTTTACGATTTGCCCCAGCGTATTAAAACATACCAACCTCCTATGTTAAAAACGGCTTTCGAGGTTTTGGGGAGTGCTTAATCCGAAAGCCAGTTTTAACATGGGGGGAGGGGGAGGGTGTTTATAATATGCTGGGCAAGTCGTAAAAATTAACCAGCAACTTTCCTGTCAAAATATTTTTTATAGTTTAGAAAAAAATGAAACAAACATTTTTGTGTATTTTTTTTTTCTTTGCAAGTATTTATGTAAACAACAAACAAAACTGGTGTGTATACACACACACACATATATATATATATATATATATATATATATATATATATATATTGCCGAATCCTGGCAAGTAGTTTTTTTTTTTTTATATTATTATCATTTTGTTATGCCAGGGAGGAACACGTATCCATTTATCGAATTGTTTCTTTGTTTCCTTCTTTCTTTTTTCTCTCTTCTAATTGCTGTGGAATTCTTGTCTAATTCTCGGCGCACTCATATGCACATCGAGTTGAAACTCAGCGTGATCGGCTGGTCACCATGTTACGTCAGCAGCAGCTAAACCTGAGCTTTGGATGTCATGTTCCGGAGAAATCAGAGTTGAACGCTGAGTTACATCTGGTTCATTAAATGCATAAGTGCAAATTATTTTATTTTTAGTTATGCTTTATTTCTTGAATTTAACAATTTCTGTTTTACTCTTTTAAAGAACTGACCCAGTAAATTATCGCCCCATTAGCCTCCTCCCACTTTTCGCCAAAATATTTAAGACCATAATTAACTAAGTTCTAGTCCATCACCTTACAGATGCTAAACTTCTGACTGACAAACAACATGGATTTAGGCAAGCCCGTTCCACAGCAGACATCCTAACTGTAATCTCAGAACGTATATACCATTCACTGGACAAAGTGGGGGAGGGTAGAGCGGTAGCTCTAGATATATCTAAGGTTTTTGACAGGGTATGGCATAAGGGTCTTAAGAAAATCAGATTATACGGCATCACTGGAAGAATACATAAACTAATTAGATCCTTCTTAGATAAGAGAAAAATTCAGGTTGTCCTTGACGGTCGTACATCTAAACAATATAATATAAATGCGGGAGTGCCTCAGGGGTCTATCCTTGGACCTCCGTTATTCCTGATATTCATAAATTACCTCCCTGACAAAATTGTCTGTGAGATGGGTATGTATGCTGACGACAACACGCTCTATAACAGACACGACAGGAAAACAAATGAACACATATC
This sequence comes from Euprymna scolopes, assembly GCF_053919585.1. NCBI lineage: Eukaryota > Metazoa > Mollusca > Cephalopoda > Sepiida > Sepiolidae > Euprymna > Euprymna scolopes. The sequence continues at coordinate 137,088,143 of NC_136487.1, read as the reverse complement.
TAAAGAAATGGCAGAAACACTAGAGGATGACCTCCGATCTGTAGTGGAATGGGGACAAAAATGGCTGGTCACATTCAATGCTGCCAAGACTAAACTTGTTTCCTTCAATAATTACAAGAAACCTTACCTTCCACTAATAGCAATGGTCAATGACGCTTTATCTGAAAGTACATCTTTTAAACTCCTCGGCCTAACGTTCAAAGGAAACATGATTTGGAACAATTACATTGAGAACATTGCCAGGACCGCTGCGAAGAAGGTGGGTTCTCTCTACCGTGCTAGAAAGCTATTAACGCCTGAAAGTATCCTGTACCTCTATAAGTCCACCATTCGCCCATACATGGAGTATTGTTGTCATATTTGGGCTGGTGCATCTGCCACTAGTCTCTCGATCCTAGACAAGGTTCAAAAGAGAGTCGCCAATCTGGTAGGTCCTGAACTGTCTTCTAAACTTCAGCCTC
>NC_136487.1:136740182-137082682 GCF_053919585.1 Euprymna scolopes | reverse complement strand
TCTATATACTAATAATTTAATTTTCGTAGTATGTTATCACCTTCTATATTTCTTTTTAATAGGATCTCCGATTGAATAATTTATAATCTGGAAACCCCAATACACGTACATCCATACGTACGTTAAAAGTGCTACGGTATTAATATATAGATTTTTTTTTTTTTTTTTTTTTTTTAAATAATAAACAGTTTAGTTTAGACATTGTTTTATTTCGTGGACAAAAATATTTAGCCTTTGCGTTCAACTGTTGTTTTTTTTTTTGTTTTTTTTTATTACTTTAGTCAAACGGACTCAATTTTCAATAAATTTAGATCTATTTCTAAGTTAAAAACGAATCCTCCACCCCATCGCTCAAGCAACAAATAGACAAGGCTAATAACTGACCATCTTTATCCTTTGATCTACAAGATTATTTAAGGCATCCTCAACTGGTCCAGGTGAAGTTTGGTTATCTGCTGGGTTCGAATCTCTCGAACAGCAAGAATTGTCACCTGATGATTGTCTAAGCATGAAACACTAGTGTCTCTAGGTATAAAAGAATAATTATTTAATTATAATTATCAAGCACCTTAAATAATCTTTAAGAATGGGCACTGTCTGGGAAGTATAAACTAAGAGGCGGTCAACTAGCATCTATGCCATGTTTATAACTTCTGTTGTTTGAACACTCTGGATTGTCTGTCTCCATCTGAATTGTGCGTTTATTAGTTACTAGCATGGTACTCTGCGTTGCCTGGGTGGAGAGAGTTGGTATACTAAGGATATTGAGCAACCCTTCCAGGAAAAAAAAAAAAAAAAATGAATCAAAACAACTTTTGTTTCAATCAAAATAGCAGCAAGTGCCTGTGCGAAAAAAACAAAAAAAAAAACAAAAAAACAGTTGGCAGGTTCGAACCTGTAACGCAAAAGAGGATAAGGAGGGGTGGAAAAAGCTACTGCACTAGCTGTCACGGTCACAACAACTTATGATGTCATGACGAGTTGAAATAACTTTTTTTTTTAACGTACATTCAAATTGCTAGGCCTATGACTTGCAGAAATGTCAACGCAAAAAGTGACCTCTCTTTGCAAGAAACGGCCCATTTCACTGAGACAGAATTCATCTATTTGGCCAATTTTTACATATATTTCGTCCAAGAGTGTTGCAATATTTTTGCATTACAATGGGGGTATAATCATGCACAGTCGGGAGATCCTATTTATAAACGATGCTACTAGGAACTGACGAATCAAATTAATTCACGTTCTGCTACCAACCAATCAGAAACCAGGCTTGCTCCATAAATATTAAACCTTTCCTGTAGCAACTTCGCATATGTTTTCTTTGTGTCAACACAGGAAGAATCTTTTGCTCTGTGGATTCCAACTCGAGAGCTGTCTACTGAGAACCAGTCACCTCCAGAACTTGTGCAAAACAACTAACCATCGGAAACTATTTTGTCTGAGAACCAGTCACCTCCAGGACTTGTATAGAACAACTGAACAATGGAAGCTGCTCTGAAACTAAACATGGCTTACAACTTGATCTTTTTAATGATACCAATTTTATCATGGTTCGATGCATCTATGAAAAGCTTTTGGCATATACACACACACATACACACTACCCCTTTTATATAATAGATTAATTCCCTTCATTCTCATCACAATTGTTTGGTGGCCCTAGGGTAAAGCTTAACAAATGGAGTCAAAACTGACTTCATAGCTGGGTTCAAATCTCCCAACTTGCAAGAATTGTCATCTCCTGCACTGATGATTGCGTAAGCATGAAATACTGTAAGTATAAAAGATTAATTATTATTTAATCATATATATAAGTGTCTGTTTGAGGAACGGTCTCTATCAAACTATTGTCAATTTTTGCTCCACAGACTGGAAACTTGACATTTAAGGAATTTGGACCTGTGGAACAAATTCGATTTTATTTTCAGCCAGCAAAAATAGCCGCTAAATTATGAAAATTAGAAAAAATTGGCAAATTGACTTTAAATGTTTCCCTACGCATGGACAACACAACTTAATAATACATTTATACATTAATGTCGGTTAATTTTTAGAGTTTTGATATCTATCTGTTGGTGGCTCAGATGGTAATGAATAATACTAGTGGGCTAGATGTTTTGGTTTCAATTCCGGCTGATGGCAGCCAAGTCATATTTGTTTAAATTTTTTTTTTAAATCACTATTATATATTGGGTACAATATAATAATCAATAGAGAATTGATTTTATAATACAAAATCTGCCTGAATTAAAATAAGTGTATTTCATGACCAAGCAATACTTAGCAGCCTGCTAGTATTTAAGAAAAACAAACAAACAAAAAAACCCAAAACTTATGGACAATGAATACCATTGTAATATTTTCTTTAAGCTCAGAAAAAAAAAAAACAAAAAAAAAAAAACGATCAGAACCACAGAATTTGTTTTGTGATTATTGCATCTGAAACAGACATTAACCATTTTAAAGACAAAAAGAAATATGGCCATAGAGATATACAACATAATTGAGGAGATTCGCAGTTCGACTTTTGACGAAGATCAAAGTGTAGTGTATCACCCTTCGATCTACAAGATTATTTCAGATTCCTCTTCCTATAAGCTGTAATATGCAATCTATGTGTAGCCTAAAAACAGTTTTTGGTCGACACCAATTTGCCACTCGAAAACAAAGATGACAGGTCGATCGAACATATGGCGGCTTTTACAAACGGTCTTCAAAATACTCAAGGAAATAGAAAACTATGTGACAAGATCACCCATAATTTAGAAATAAATCGGGAACAATCCAGTTTTTTTTAGTATATGTTCAATACTGATCAGAGTACAAAATTTGATAGGATTATGTTTATGTGAGCACTTGCCATAAAAATAATGATAGCGTGGAGAAAGATAAGTGACATTTCTTCTGTGAGAAAGCGGTTGCAGGGAGGAGAAAAGGACATCACCTACTTGGTTTTGAAGCCTGTCAAGTCAGGAAATGGTTCTCCAAGCAGCTCTCCTACTCCCAGATATGGCAACAGTACTCCATTTTAGAATATATACAAGTAGAGGATTGTGTCTGGAGTAAGATATCTTCTGGAGCAGTAGAATGATGCAACCATTTATCCAACGGCTTTGACAACAGATTTGATGTAAGTTTCCATTTCAGATCGGAATGAAGGTCAATTCCACAAGCTTGTCAAGGCAGGCTGCTTTCTTGAGATGAAAGCCGGTCATTCCAATTGGGGTTAAAGTGGGGGATCAGAGCAATACAACACTTTTGTAATGATCGCTTCACGTTTTTGCATTCAAACTGGAATACAACCTCAGATTAAATATTATAAATGTATTTTTTTTCTGTGAGAACCCTCGATCTATTATTAGGGTACACGAGGAGTGAAGGGAGCATGAGGTCAAATGCCGTGTGATACAAACTTTTACTCAAACTGCCAGTACCTGACAATATGAAAACATATCAGCAAACTGTTGGCATTTTTTTAAATACATTTTACATTCTTTATTCCTGTTTTAAAATAGGGTATCCAAAAAACATATCTACCACTAGTCTCTCACTCTTAGACAAGTCTTAAATCTAATAGGTCACGCACTATCAACCAAGCTCCAACCTCTGTCCCATCGGTGAAATATTGCATCCCTGTGCCTGTTTTACAAGCACTTTAATAGTAAGTGTTCAAATAAACTCCTAGCACTTGTACCCCCACCATGTACATACTTCAGACTGACTCAACCAGCAGCAAAATCCCACCCCTTTAACTGTTATGGTTCCTAGATGCTGAAAAGCCTTTTACACTAATAGTTCTTTTCTTCGGACTGCTAGACTTTGGAATTCCCTTCTTGTTTCCTGCTTCCCTGACTGTACTAACCTGCAGAAGTTGAAATGTTATGTAAACAGACATCTCGCTGATCAACTCCACACTGGGTTAGTGTTTAACAGGACCAGGAACCTTGTGTGCTATGCTCAAGCAGGGAACACATGCTCATACTTGACTCCTATCCAATTACATTTTTTGCCGTAAGTCCAAAGACGAAAACCTTGAAGTTAATTTCCAAAGATCGTTCCAAAAGTAAAACCTCTTTATTTTATTTTTATGTATTATTTTTTTTTTTTTTTCAACAAAAAAATGTTAAAGAACTTCAAAGACGGGAATTGTACGATTAAAACAAGCAAACTTTTGCGCTTCAGAATTTATTTTGCTACATAGTCACCACCATACTCAATATACTTTTGTCAGAAATTCTATAACGCATCTCTCTTCTGACACACGTTTATGACAGGGGTTGCTTCCTTAAGAGTCTCACGCCATCAATATCTGCGACAAAAAGTGCTAAGTATTTAATCAGTTCCAAACGCTGATTGTCTGGAGATATGGACAATACTAAGAATATCATTACAAATTACTTCGGTGTTTGTTAAGATAGTCAACAGATCGATGTTTTAAATATGTCGTTTTAAACAAAAGTAATAGTACTTGTCATGTCGAAAATAGTAATATATCCAAAAACTACGAAAATTCATCAAGGAGAAAATTATTTTAAGTCATTCTTATGGAAAATTGGAAATTGCATTTTCTCTGGATATAAACACCTTTAAGATTGCGAATACAGAAGACATGCTTATCTCCCGTTTTGACACTTTAATGATGGACTTTTTTAAACCATAGCGATGGACATTTTTACTAAAAACACAGTTTTCTACTTGATAAATTTTCGTAATTTTTAGATATATTACTATTTTCACATGATAATTAAGTACTGTTATATATACAAATCTCAAAAACTAAATAAGTTAAAAAAAAAAACTAAAAAAAAAAAACTCGAAACATTATTTTCATAAAAAGCAATAGAAAAAAGTCAAGTTTGAGAACCAAAAATATTTCTGACTTACATTGCAGTAGACTCATGTCATTTTTACTTTCTATGGTTTTAATATACTCGCGTTTTTATTGGTTACAAAATGAGTGACTGATTTACCAGAACGTTGTGACTAAAAAGTGAGCACCCCTTTCAAATGTCGAAATAATGATTTTTTTTTTTTTTCAATTTTTTTTTTTTTCATAATCTGGTTAATTAGTGTCCAATCAATAATAATCCAGTGAAAAAATTTTTTAAAAAAACTATCAGTATACAAATTACGCAGCAGGGGGGGGGGGAATGGTTGTACAACTCCGCCTAAGTTTTTATTTAATGTAAAATGTTTATTCGGTTCGAAAAAGAAGTAACATTAAGCACTACCGGAGAACAAAAAAAAAAAAAAATGGCCGCGAAAATCTCGGTAATCACTTTTAAATAAAAAAAAAAAAAATAAAATGGTGGTAGAAACCCACCCGATAAATGTCACGATAACATTGATTGGGTGGGTTTCTACCACCATTTTGTTTTATTTCTTATTTTGAAGTGATTATTGAGACTTCAAAGATATCGCGGCCATTTTTTTTTTTTTTTTTTTTTTTTTAAGTTCAAGCAATGTATAAATTCACATTCCAAGAAGGTCAACAAAAATGCTGAGTCATTCTATTCACGCCATATTCCTTTTTTTCTTCTTTTTTTTCTTCTGGCTAGGATGTGTTTGTTTAATGATGCAGACAGGGCAACTTTTTTGGCAAATCACTATGACACACAGTTGACAGAAAGAAATAAGTTTAAAGAAAAAGATCTTTATGGGTGAAAAATGCCAAAGGAGTGAAAAAATTGCCATGTCATAAAAAAAAAAAAAAATACGTTTTTATAATTCACACGGAAAATTTAGTCAAGTCATTGCTATTTAAAAAAAAAAAAATCTTTTGTGTATGTGACCGTGCAGCTAATTTGCATATTTATTGAAAATTATAAAAAAACGTCATAATGAAAATAAAAAAATAATTATTACACCATCCCGTCACCTACCTTCACGCTTATCTGGGTGCCCGGTGTTGCCCAGGTGTTTGGAGGTGTGTGTTGACTGTTGAGTAAAATAAATAAATAAATAAAATAATAATAAATAAAATATGCGAATAAAATATACAAAACTCGTAATTTCTTTTTAAAGTGGGTTGTTTATTTTCTTTATGAAATATACTTCCAAAATAAACTATTAAAGTTTTTTTGAAAAATAATAGAAATATTATTTTTTATTTAAAAAAAAAAAAAAAAAAAAACTGTTTACAAAGTGCCTGCGCGCGCTCATGCAGCCATTTTTTTTTTTTACGTACTAAAATGAATTGAATTTTACGAGTTAAATATTTTTCAATTTTTTTTTTAATTTAAAAATCTATTAAAATTTTTCTATTGGTTAAATTTTTACAATATTTGCAGGTTTAATGTGAAATTTTATGCTCTTACTAATAAACCGAATATAATATTCTAGACAAACGTTTTTTTTTTTTTAATTCACCCCCCCCATTTTGAAATGTCTATTAAAATGAAAATAATTCATTTTCTCGCCTCAGATTTATATATCACAAATTGAAGACAAAAGATCAATAAATAAAATAATCTAATTTAAAACAACAACAACAACAAAGAAGTTTTGTGCAAATTTACCTATAAAGTCAAGTTTAAAACCTTTTTTTTTTAACCACGTTGATATTGTTTTAAGTGAAACCTCACATTATTTAAATTTTGTCCTCAAAAGATTGAATACCTTCAACAATTATTTCTGCTTCATCCAATTTTTTTTGTTTTAGATTAAAAAAAAAAAATCACTGAAATGTTATCAAAGGCAATAATATAAGTTACTTTTCTACCTAACTGGATATGTTTTTAGTGTTTTTATTTAATGCAGCATATATATATATATATATTTTTTTTTTTATTAAGTGTTATAAATTTCACTAACATGCTGGAGAAATGTTTCATAATTTTCCATCCCGTTTTTACTTTTCATAACCGAGATTTTGAAAACCCGCTAGATTAACAAAAAATATCTCAAAAAAAAAAAAAAAAAAAAAAGAAACATTAGATTTTAACTTTGTACCTTAATATATAAATTTAGTCGTTATGCAGAGTACGGAGCGTGCTTTTTTAGACATGAATTTCAAGTTAAATTCAATTTTTACGGTAGCTTTTGTTTATTAAATTGTTAGTTAAAAGTTCAGAATAATTAACAAAAAAGCCCATCCTCCCACGTTAAGAACAGGTTTCTAAATAATAACGTTATTATTTCAGTGCAATCAGTATTCTGCATAAGTACCATACATTTTTTTGTTTTTTTCATAGGCATCACCATTTCTCAAGGCCCAGGGGTCACTCGAGGATAAGGGTTAAAGAGTGTACAGTAGTCAATCGGACAATATAGTAATTGTCAGTAATGTAAATTCAGTAAATTTGTTAACTTAAGGTGAACGGCTTATCAAGAACTTGTTTACATTGGACTTGAAGACAACCATATTGTAGTCAGCTGGAAAGCAGGAAAACAGAAGACAGTTTCACAGGCGTGCAGTTCTAAGAAAGAAGATTTGTTCATGGAATCTACGTTTAGGTTTAGACACAGATAAACAGTGGGGGGAATTATTGAGTGTTTTCAGGTAGACAAGTGTTTCTTGTGAAAGTTTGACGAGGAGGGGACCATAGGTTGAAGTTCAGTCGAGCACTTGCCATAAAAATAACAATAAAGCAAAGACAAACTTGCTAAATATCTTCTGTGAGAAAGAGGTTGCAAGGAAGAAAAAAGGTCATCTCTTATGAGGCTACGAAGTCTATTTTGAACTCTAACAAGGCAGGATAAGTCCTTTCTAGCAGCTCCTGCCCAGATGTGACAACAGTACTCGATCCTTGGACGAAGTTGGCTCTTATATAGATAGAGATTGCATCAGCAGTGAGATATCTCCTGGATTGATAGAAGGATCCCACCCTTTTTCCAGCGGCCTTGGCAACAGATTTGATGTACATATTCCATTTCAGATCAGGAGTAAAGGTCAAGCCCAGAAGCTTGTCAAAACATGAGGCCTCCCCAAGATGAGAGCCATTCATTTCAACTGATGCCAGATGTGGATCAGAGCGTTAATGATGTAAAGATATAAGCTTGGTTTTAGATGCATTAAAAGTAATCAACCATTCCTTTCCCCATTGTACCACGTGCTCAAGATCAGAGGAGAGAGAATCAGAGAGAACTTGGTCATTTACTGTCTTAGATGTGCTACCATAGATAGTAGTGTCATCAGTATAAATGTCTACGAATGATGTAAGGATGTGATTTGGAAGATTATTAATGTAAATCAGGAAGAGAGTTGGACCCAGGATGGAACCCTGAGGGACTCCAGCATTAATACTGTGAGCTTCTGATTTCTGCCCATCAACTACTACTCTTATGAACCTATCAGAGAGAAATGATTTGATAACTGAGAAGACATTTCTAGCTATACTATAGCTGGAGATCTTGTGAAGTAAACCTTTATGCCATATCCTATCAAAGGTTTTTGATATGTCAGGAGCAATTGCCCTAGAAAGGTTGCCTCCGTCAGGAGATTTGCTAATCCTATGAGATATAACTGTAAGCACATATGCTGTATGTGTCACTAAGAAGGTTGTTTTTGCTGAGATGGTTGATTACTTCTCTATTTAACACAGATTCCAGCAACTTACTCATGATGCACAGGAGATTTATTAGCCTGTACTGAGAGGGGGATGAGCGATCACCTGAATTCTTAAATACAGGGCAAACTGATGAGATTTCCAGGGTGATGGGAAGCAATTCTCCTTAAGACAACGTTTAAACAGTTTTGTATGTATGGATGCTAGTTCTGGTTGAAGTTTTTTGAGTACTATGATTGGAATACTGTCAGGGCCGGCTGCTTTACTGGAATCAAGGTTTTTGATTAACTTGGCAACATCACATACTGATATTTTTATATCACATAGCGTATTTTCTGATACAGGAGGAAATATTGGAGGTTGGCAGCCATTGTCGCAAAGGGTAGAATTAGCTGCAAAGTTCTTGGCAAAAAGTTTGGCTTTGTATGATGCTGACGAGATTACCTCAAGTCCATTGATGATAGTTGGGATAGAGCACACATTTCTGTTCAGGATTCTGTTTGCTATTTGCCAAAACTAGTGGGAACCAAGCCACTGCTCAGCTACTTTGGACTTGACGGACTAAGCATACAACTCTTTGCGTACTTTATTACTTTTTTTACAATGGTTGCTGGCAGTTCTGAAAGCAGCTTTAGTCTCAGTACATCTATTACGTTTGAAACAATGGAAAAAGTGATTTCTGTGCGCAATGACAGCAGCACATTCTGGAGAGAAACACAGCTGGCTGTTAGGTTTTTGCTGGAACTTTTTCGAGGGTATGAAACGGTCAGTACCTACAATTAACCATTCTATCAGGATTGATACTATAGAGGACACATCCTTTTTAAACATGGAACGCAGAGGTAGATCTGATATAAATGTACGGAAGCTATCCCCATCTGGCATAGAGTATCGCTATACTGTACGATGGAAAGGTACGTCTGAAGACTTTTTACATTTCATTTTTATTTTAATTGATACAACAGAGTAGTCGGAAGATCCAAGTGGAGACAGAATGGAAACTTCCTATCACACACACTCAATAAATTATAAGTTTCAAATTATATTCCTTGTTGAATAATAAATTGTAAATTCTAATTTACAGAGTTTAGATAAAAAAAAAATCATTTTTTAATTAGCTCCCAAAATGATTGTTAGATTTTATCAATGACTTTTTTTCGCAGCAGTAGCAGGATAAAATATTAATTATGGAAATATGTGCAGATATGAATTTGTTTGTTTTATTTATCATTTTGCGAATATTAATGTATCTGACTTTTGCAAATAAATATTACTTTTTCACAAATATTAATGTGTTGCTATTTGGTTAGTGGGAGGTTTTACTTGTGTAAGAAACAAATTATGAAGTCACAATTTTTATAAAAAATTACAAATATCACCGAAAAAATTGTCGCAAAATACAATTCAAATAAATATTTGCATAATAAAAATAACAACAAAAAATCAACGAATAAAACTCAAAAATACATTTTAAGTGAAAACATTATTACCTAATTACATGTCATGTCGAAATTAGTAAAAAATCCAAAAATGACAAAAAAAAAAAAGTTTAAAAAGAAAATCTAAAAGCTTTAGACCTTCTATCTGAGCATTTTTTTTTTTTTTTTTTACTAAAACAAACAAACAAAAAACATTCAATTTTATGTTTCTTTTATTGCAGTCAATACTGCAATAAAAGAAACATAAAACTGCATTTTTCGACAGATTTTTTTTCTTGTAATTGTAATGTTCTACTCGATTATTTTTCAGACTTGTTGAATTTATTTTTATTAATTTCGACAATAGTGATCTTTTTATTTAAAATGCATTTTTGTATCCAATTATAATGCACAAGGATCACATCCACAAACCCTCAGAAAACAAATTAACATTTGAAATAGTTTTAAGAAATTGCAAAAACCAGACAACAAAATAATAAGTCGATTAATTCGCTGTATCATGACTGAAAAAAGAGACAAAAATAGTTGGTAATATTGGTCAGTAAACCGTTTCAACATACCCATCCTTAATTAATGTTATTTAAATTATTTGTCACATTATTATTTATATTTAAGAATTCAAATTTTAAAAAACAAACAATGTAATTCATTAATGATTTGTTTTACTCGTTTGTTTTCTTTTTTTTCGAAATGCTTAGCACAAGTTAATTACAGTATTAATAAATTACTTTTTACCATTAAAATTTAAGATATTCTGATAAGTTGTCAGAATGATTTACAGTTTCAACAAGACTAAAACTTGTCCATATAGGTAGAAGAGTAACTTATCTTGCCTTTGATAACATTTATTTGTTATGTTTGATTTTTAACAACTTTTATGAATCTGTGTATAGTAAAACAAACCTAATTTAACTTTTAAAATCCTATTAAAAAAAAATAATTTTGCTAAAAATAAAGAATAAAAAATGCTAGTTAAAAAATGATATAAGCCTGAATTAACCTATCTTGGTGATAAAAAATGAAACAAACAGGGCCACAAGACCGAAAAGTTAGGGATCCTATTTCCAGATTTTTATCATTGACTCTTCCAGTTTAATTTGTATGTTCTCTTATTGGTACTCCTGAACCCTTATCTATTTGGAAGTGTTTACTTCACACCTACTTGGCAAAATTTACAGTTGAATATTAAAGCACTGAACTTTTTTTTAGACTTGTTTTGACCTGGTCGCTGTTAGCTGCGTATATCTTACTAATTAATGTTTGCTTTTTTTTTTTTTTTTTTTTTTTTTTTTTTTTTCCCCCCCCCGGTTTCAATTTTTTCAAAGCGAAATCTCCAGATTTTAGAGGAAAAAACCGCTAGCCGCTAGATCCAAAATTTACCGGCTAGATTTCAAACGAACTCTTCAGATCTAGTGGGGGGGGGGGGGGGCGCTAAATTGGCAACCTTGAAAATGAACCATATTTTGTTGTTTTTGAAAACTTGTTATTTCAAATGTCTGCTTAAAAATTCTTCCGCAAAGTGACAAGTCACCTTACTACGTGCATCCATGCGCGAACGCATCATGTAAGAATAGCATAAACGATGGCGGTGAGTTGGCACAAAATAGTGCGAGAGTTCAGGGGTTAACACCATGCAAACGGTAAATTTGCGACTGGTTTGAATATCAGATTCGTTGTCAGCGACCCCGAAAACCTATTAAAAAAAAAAAAATTTATTGGTTGGTGTTCTGTTGTAGTTAAAGTAAACGGCGGACGTTGGGAATCTGAGCCTTAAGCCTTACCTTATAAATTCCACAATTTTCACTTTTTTGAAACTTTTTTTCTTGTTAATATCATCCAATAGAGACTTATGTATCAGATAATTAAATAAAAAAATACTTTTTAAAATCATTTTTTATTTTTTTTACTCTAAAATAACCAGACGTAACTCAGTGTTCACTAACAATTTAATAAAAGAAACACGATCCGAGTGAACGCTGAGTTACGTCCGGTTATTTTAGAGTAAAAAATAAATGGACCTTAAGTTCGTGTTTAATTTACTATAACGTTATAATAGAAAACTGAACAAGCCGTGAAAAGTCATAAAAAATGATTTTAAAAAGTATTTTTTTTAATTATCTGATACATAAGTCTCTATTGGATGATATTAACAAGAAAAAGTTCAAAAAAGTGAAAATTGTGGAATTTATAAGGTAAGGCTCAGATTCCCAACGTCTGCCAAAGTAAACATTTACCGTTTAATACTAACCCACCTTGAACTTTATGACATTTTTTTTTGTTTAATCTACATTTTGGGCAAAATCAAAGTGTAGTATCTGTTCTTCAGATGCTGCACTTCCATTTCTTGTTCTCTTTCGGTGGAGGAGCAGTCCTTCACGACTGAGACAATTTTTATTTTTGAACCTTTTCTCCACGTTAAAAAACGACCTTGGTGTCTAACTCTGCCCTGTAGGGAGGCATTGTAAATAGGTACATAAAGAAACTTCTGGAAAACGGTGTATTTGATTTGTATTGTCGTGGTGTAGTTTGTTTTGCCATGCCGGCATTTTTTCATTTGGGAACAATCTTATATACACCGCCTGGCGGCAAATAATCGTTTTCTCGAGGCATTTTTACAAACAAAACAAAAAAGGAGTAAAAAAAAAAAAAAAAATACAAAAATTCAAATATAGAACAAATAAATGTTACCAAAGGCAAGATAAGTTACTCCTTTACCTACTTGGATATAGTTTTTGTGTTTGTTTGAAACATTTTTTTAGGGCTCCGTTGCTCAATACCCTTACCATCAAACCTCTTTACACCCAGACAACGCCGGGTGCCCCCCACTAGTCTATATCTATATATATAAAAGGCAAAATGTGTGTGACCATTTCATGTATGTCTCGCAAAGGCTTCTTTCGCACACGCTCCCGGGGGGGTTACTATTGCTTAGAACTGTTAATATACCCCCTATATAATAATATCTATGATTTGGGAACGCGTATAGATTTATTTGCGTCGACTTTTACAAAATTATTGCTATTTTGGTTTCTCACGTGTTGATTCGGTTTTTTCGTATAAAAAGCGAAACTAATTCAAAGTTAACAGCCTTTTCGGCATCACGCCGAGAAACGTCCAGAAGCAATCAGCCTTGATCAATGTTGTATATCAGACAGTTGCTATTCAATCTGGACGATTTGGAGCTGGTTACCCACTCCCCCCCCCAAAAAAAAAACAGTCAAATTTGGGTAAACAAACCCAAATGCTGCTTGACTTCTATTTGACCTTCTTAATTAGGTCAAATGGAAGCAGCAGAGTTAACTTTTATTGCGGACACCTGTTTTTAATAGTTAAATAAATAAATTCAAACGTGTCTCCATTGTATGTCGCAGTGGCCCAATGGTTAAAGTCGCATGTTTTTTTTTTTTTTTGTTTTTTTTACACTTTAATTTCCAACTTTGCCTCAAGGGTTCGGGTTCGATCCTCATACTCACCTGCCAAAACAATTTTTTTTAATTATTTTACCCCCCCCCCCGGAGTTTTGATTTACCTCAAAACACCCGGGCATCGCTGGGTACCCCCCGCTAGTATATATATAAAGGACAAAATGTATGTGTGTGTTTGTATGCCTTGCTAAAACTTTCGACAGAGGTGACAGAACCTGACGAAACCGGTATCATTTTAAACCTCGACCCTTTGTATGGCAAATATCGTAAAAATTGATCCACAACATTAATTCCTTCACCCTCAACTGGGCAGTTTTCTACAAGGTGGGGGGGGGGCATTTTTTTTTTTTTTTCCGTTGCCATTTTTGTATTCATCATATCTGTTGGATTGACTTCACTTAATTTCAACGTTCCGTCGTCGATGGGGCATCGCTAAGACGTCGGATTTTATTTCACTTTCTTTTCCGCCTTCACTTTACGGGTTCGAGCCTGCCTGCATTTTTTTTTTTTATAACCTTTCCCCACCCTGGCTGCCTACTGTTGTTTTGATTCCCTCCCCTGTACAACCATTTTTTTTCTTTTTAACATCTCTCCACTTGGGGTCCTAATTACGCTACCTACATACACTCGAGCAACGCTAGGTACCCCCCCCCCACAACCATTGTTTTTTTTTTTTTTTACCCCTCTCTCCACCTGGTCTGCCTACTATTGTTTTGATCCCCTCCCCTACTACAACTTTTCTTTTTTTTTTTAACACCTCTTTCTACCCGGACTTTCTACTGTTATTTTAACCCCCCCCCTTACTTCTCCATACCTGGGCAACGCCAGGTAACCCCCCCCCCCTAGTCTATCTAGATTAGTAAATGTGTGTTAGTGTGTGCACATTTTTTGTATTCCAACAAAGGCTTTTGGAGGGGAGCGCTCGGGGCGGTTACTAGTTCTTAGAACTTTTTATATACTACCTAGATTATAATATCGCCGATTTACCTCCAAACACCCGGGCAATGCTAGACACCCACGCTAGTCTATATTTATTTTTATTTTTCACCTCAGCACACGCCTAAAAACACCCGGGCAACCACGCTAGTTTATATATATAAAAGGAAAATTTTTGTATGTGTTTGTATGCCTGCCAAAAACTATGGACACACGCATCGGACCGTGACAAAATTTGTATTGTTAAAAAGATCAATCTCTCTGACGAAAAATACTTAAAAATTGGCCAAAAAAATTAATTCTATGCTAGTCAACCGAGTCTTTTTTTGCAAGGAGGGGGTCACTTTTTGTGTTGACATTTTTGAAATCATTTGCCTAGCAATCTCGATGTACATTCAAAAAACATTATTTCAACTCGTCATAAGTCGTCGTGGACATGACAAACATTAATCATTGTGATTATAACCTAGTAAGCATAAGTAGTGGGAATTTTGTAAATTGGATTACTTAGGGGGACGGTTCATAAAGAACTTTACGTTGGACTTGAAGACAATCGGATTTTAGTCAGCTGGAAAGCAAGCAAATGGAAGAGAATTCCACAGGCGTGCCGTTCTAAGAAAGAAGCTTTGTTCATAGAATCTACATTTAGGTTCAGCACAGATAAAGAGTGTGGGAAATTGTTGATAGTGGTTTTGGCTAGACGAGTGTTTTTCGTGAAAGTTTGGTGAGGGGGGGAAAGATTGAAGTTCAGATGAGCACTTGCCATGAAAATAATAAAACAGAGACAGGCTCGCAATGTCTCTTCTGTGGCTTTCTGTGGGAAAGAGATTGCAGGGAAGAGAAAAGGGCATCTCCCACTAAGCTACAAAATCTATTTTGAACTCTATCAAGATAGGATAAGCTTCTTCTAGCAGCTCCTGCCCAGATGTGGCAACAGTACTCCATCGTTGGCCATACCTGGCAGAATTGCATCAGGGATGAGATATCTACTGGAGCGGTAGGATCCCACCATTTCTCCAGCAACCTTGGCAATGGATTTGATATGTGTTCCATTTCAGATCGGGAGTAAAGGTCAATCCCAGAAGCTTGTCAAAACATGAAGCCACTCCAAGATGAGAGCCATATATATATATATATATATATATATATATATATATATGAGAGAGTGGGTGTGATTTGAAACCTGATCACTTTGACTGAGTCTTTTATCTATTGAATGTTGCTACAAAAGAGGAGAAACTATATATGCTTGTATGTGTTTAGCTTATGGCAAGAATTATGTCATGAATTGATATGAATACCAATGTGTTTTTTACATAGTTTCTGTCTTAATTGATAAGTGTGTGATGATTTGATATACCGGAATCATTTCTGTAATAATTTCAGGTAGGTGGGAGGGGAGGTGGAGGGGGTAGCCTATTTTTGTTCTACTGTTAAGTGCTCTGAGAAGATATCCATATCAGTTGATTTTAGCTGAGCTAATTTGTAACTGGAATGGTTCTGTCTGCTTCTTCCTTTGAACTGAAGTATATTGCACTATCTGACCTAGGATCCGAGCATAACTAAATTCCTTGAAATGATAAGGTGACAAGGAGTCTCTGGTGGGGCCTCTCGATGCCATACTAGTGGGTAATTGTTACGGCTTTACCTTATCATGTGCTACAAAGAAAAAAAAAAA
Source organism: Euprymna scolopes (assembly GCF_053919585.1). Classification (NCBI taxonomy): domain Eukaryota; kingdom Metazoa; phylum Mollusca; class Cephalopoda; order Sepiida; family Sepiolidae; genus Euprymna; species Euprymna scolopes. The sequence continues at coordinate 137,066,694 of NC_136487.1, read as the reverse complement.
AATTTCCCGTCTTTCCTCTCTTACTTTCCCTCTCTGTTCTGCTCTAACCAAGTATGCTAACCTGTTCCACAAATCCCAAAATCTTCAACATTAAATATCTCAAAAAAGAAAACACGAATAAACCTAGAACCCCATCCTCCTACGTAGACCCCTACTATCATGTCTCCTTCTCCAACATCAGGGGTCTACGTTCTAACCTTCCAGAGGTTGAAACCCAATTACAGGAGACGAAACCTGACATATTCTTTCTAAGCGAAACTGGAATAGGGCCGATCACTTCCCTAGATGAGTTCATAATTAAAGGATACTCTAACTTAACATCTAAATCTGACCCCCAAGATCGCTACGGGCATGGAATATGTGCCTACATTAAAGACAGCTTCCTGTGTGGCAGGGATATCTCCAGAGAAGACCCTAATCTACCTTATATGTGCTCCCAGGTTGCACTTGCTTACACCACCGCATTTATATTTGCCCTCTATCACCCCCACAACAGCAGAGTTACTGTCTTTAAGAGTATATTAGAAAATTGACCACATCCTATCTGCTCATCCCTTAGCTAACATTCACATTTGCGGTGACTTCAATTTCCCTAATGTGGAATGGCTGACCCACTCAAATAAGACTGATGAGGGAGGTTCTGTCATGATTTCGCCATTGCCTATGACCTCGCTCAGATTGTTCATGAGCCCACCCATGTGCCCGATACTACCGGTCAGTATGCAAGCCTTCTAGACCTTTTTCTATCCACTTCCCCTGAGCTATGCTCATGTTCTGGGATCCTCCAACCACTGTGTCGTATCAGTTCAGATAAAAATGAAATATAATAAATCTACAAACGTACCTCTCCACCGTACTGTATACCGATACTCTATGGCGGACTGGGATAGCTTCCTTACATTCATATCTGATCTACCTCTCCATTCCATGTTTAAAAAGGATGTGTCCTCTATAGTATCAGACCTGACCGAATGGTTACTTGTAGGAATAGACCAATTCATACCATCCAAAAAATTCCAACAAAAACCTAACAGCCAGCCATGCTTCTCCCCTGAATGTGCTGCTGTCATCGCACACAGAAATCACTTTTTCCATAGCTACCAACGTAATGGATGTACTGAGACTAAAGCTGCTTTCAAGACTGCTAGCAACCACTGTAAAAGAGTAATAAAAAATGCAAGAGAACTATATGCTCAATCCGTTAAATCTAAAGTAGCTGAGCAGCGGCTTGGTTCCCACTAGTTCTGGCAAATAGCAAATAGAACAGAAACGTGCGTTCTATCCCAACCATTATCAATGGACCAGAGGTCATCTCGACAGCATCCGACAAGGCCAAACTCCTATAACAGACAACACGCTATGCAACATACAAATATCTGTGCATGAGGTCGCCAAGCTAATCAAGAACCTTGACTCCAGTAAAGCAACTGGTCCTGACAGTATTCCAATTATAGTGTTAAAAGAATTACACCCAGAACTTGCCCCCATACTTACCAAACTGTGTAAGCGTTGCCTTAAGGAGAAGTGCTTCCCAACACCCTGGAAAACCTCATCAGTATGCCCTGTATTTAAGAATTCAGGTGATAAGTCATCCCCCTCTCAGTACAGACCAATAAGTCTCCTGTGTGTCATGAGTAAGTTGCTGGAATCCACAATAAATAGAGAAGTAATCAACCACCTCAGCAGAAATAACCTTCTTAGCGACACGCAATATGATTTCCGTTCTGCTAGATCTACAGCAGATGTGCTAACGGTTATATCTCATAGGATTAGCGAATCTCTCGACAAAGGCTTCATTTCTAGGGCAATTGCTCTTGACATATCAAAGGCCTTCGATAAGGTTTGGCATAAAGGCCTACTACACAAGATTTCCAGCTACAGTATAACTGGAAATGTTTTCTCGATCATTAAATCATTTCTCTCTGATAGGCTCATAAGAGTAGTGGTTGATGGGCAGAAATCAGAGGCCCACAGTATTAATGCTAGAGTCCCTCAGGGGTCCATACTGGGCCCAACTCTTTTCCTGATCTACATCAATGATCTCCCAAAACACATACTAAAATCTTTCGTTGACTTCTATGCTGATGACACGACTATGGCAACACATCAAAGGCCGTAAATGATGATATTCTCTCTGATTCTCTTTCCTCTGATCTTGAGCGCGTGGTACAGTGGGGAAGAGGTGGCTGGTTACCTTTAATGCATCTAAGACCAAACTCCTATCTCTACATCATAAACGCTCTGATCCCCATCTGGCATGAATTGAAATGGATGGCTTTCGTTTAGGAGAGGCCCATGTTTTGATAAGCTTCTGGGTTTGACCTTTACTCCTGATCTGAAATGGAACACATACATCAAGTCTGTGGCCAAGGTCGCTGGGAAAATGGTGTGATCCTTCTACCGCTCCAGAAGATATCTCACTAATGATGCAATTCTCTATCTATATAAAAGCCAAGTACATCCAAGGATGGAGTACTGCTGCCACATCAGGGCAGGAGCTGCTAAAAACAGCCTATCCTGCCTTGACAAAGTACAAAATAGATTTCATGGCTTGGTGGGGGATGCCCTTTTCTCTTCCCTGCAACCTCTTTCCCACAGAAGAGACGTAGCAAGCCTGTCTTTGTTTTATTGTTATTTCCATGGCAAGTGCTCGTCTGAACTCCATTCTCTGGTCCCCCTTGCCAATCTTTTTCGAAAAACACCCGACTAGCTGAAACCACCGGCAATAATTTTCTCCACTTCTTATCTGTGCCCAAATCAAAACGTGGATTCCATGAACAAAGCTTCTTTCCTAGAACTGCATGCCTGTGGAACTCTGTTCTGCTTGCCTATTTCCCTCCCGACTTCAACCTGGATATCTTCAAGCCCAACACAAACAAATTCCTGATGAACCGCCCCCTTAAGTAATGACCCTTTATCAATTCTCCAATACTATTACTACGATACTATCCCATTGATTACTGTACACACAATAACTCTTATCCCAGAGTGGCCATTGGGCCTTGATAATAGGTGAACTCCATGTAAAAAAAAAAATTACCAGTGCCTTAAATAAGTTTCCAGACTATTTTCATATAGGCACTTTTATTGATAGTACACACATGAAACTCTTGTCCCCTTCGAAGTAATCTCCTCCGGCTGTAATTCACTTGTACCGTTCCAACAACTTCTGAAAGGCCCTATGGATGTCCTCTTGTCAGTTTCATTTATCTCCTCAATTGTTTCATAATGACAGCCTCTAAGGTTTCCCTTGAGCTTAGGGAATAACCAAAAGTCACAAGGAGCAAGGTATAAACTATAGGGAGGGTGAGGAACTGTCTTGTCATGACAATGTCTTTTTTTTTTTTCTGATCTTTTCTGAACACCCCTGGAACAAATGTCACACAAATCGTCCACATCTTCAGTTCCTCGCGAATAATTGTTGCACAGTTCCCACACTGACATCAAACTGTGCACTTATTTTTTCTATAGACACACGACAGTCCTTATTCATGAAATTCTTTATTTGGTCAATCAACTCTGCTGTTCTGACTTCCTTACTCCTTCTAAACCTCTCCTCACTCCTCACAGACTTCCTGCCTTTCTTGAATCTCTGATGCCACTCAAAAACTGATGCTCGATTCATGCAAGATAATCCAAAATCAGTCTGAAGCATTCCATACGTTTCTGTGACATTTTTTTTTTTCAAGTTTAAAACAGAATTTTATTGTATATTGTTCTTCTTAGGTGTCCTCATGTCCAGATTGTACTTTTGAAATTCACCAGCAGTGACAATCAGGCTTTAGTATAGTGTATTCCAATTTCTGCTATAGCTGTTCATTTGGGCCTGAAATCATAAAAATTGGTCAGTCATCTCATAAGATGGGAGATGCCCTTTTCTCTTCCTTGCAACCTCTTTCCCACAGAAAAGACGTTGTGAGCCTGTCTCTGCTTTATTGTTATTTTCCTCTCAAATGCCCTTCTGAATTCCAATCTATGGTCCCTCCCTTGCCAAACTTTCACAAAAAACACTCGTATAGCTGAAACCACTGTCAATAATTTCACCCACTCTTTATCTGTGCCTAAAACTAGACGTAGATTCCATGAACAAAGCTTCTTTCTTAGAACTATACGCCTCTGGAACTCTCTTCAGTTTGCCGGTTTTCAGCTGACTACAATTTGGTAGTTTTCAAGTCTAACGTAAACAAATTCTTGATAAATCGTCTCCTTAAGTAATCATTTTTACCAAGTTTCCACTACTAATGATTACTAAGATATTGTCCTATTGACTACTGTATGCTCAATAACCCTTATTCTCGAGTGGCCTCCGGGCCTTGATAAATGGTGAAGGCACCTCGTATATCATGTTATTTGCTATTATGTATTGATTTTTTTACAAGTGAGTCACCACTTATCATTACCTCCCCCCTCCTATCCCCAAAGGACACTCAATGATAAGGGTTAATGAAGTTGGGAAGAATTTATTTATGAGGATGGTTCAACAAGAACTCGTTTACCTTGGACTTGAAGGCTACAATATTGTAGTTAGACGAGAAGCAGGCCAGTGGAGCAGTGTTCTACATGCGGACAGTTCTAGGAATGAAGCTTTCTTCATTTTGTTCATCTGCATTTATATTTAGGCACAGATAAAGTGTAGGGAGAAATTTTTGATAGTGGTTGTAACTAGTCGAGTGTTTTTTTGAAAGCCTGGCAAGTGGGAACTATAGATTGAAGTTCAGACGAGCACTTGCCATAAAAATAACGATAGAGCACAGACAGGCTTGCAATATCTCTTCTGTGGAAAAGAAGTTGCGGGGAAGAGAAAAGGGCATCCACCTACTAGGTTTCGAAGCCGGTTTTGAACTCTATCAAGGCAGATGTGGCAGCAATACTATTAGTGTTATTGTATTAAGAAATATAACAATAATAATAGAAATAGTAATAATAACGATAATAATGATCATAATAAAAGTACATTATAATAATAGGAGTCTCCCAAATATTTGGTTGGAGAGATATTACTGACTTTTTAGAGCTAGGGGGGAAAAAAATCACCTGAGCGTGTTTTTACTCCTTAGCTTTACTTTTTTGTGAAACTGGTTCTCCAAAACTTCATTTTCTTTTTCTTTTTTTTTTTTTTTTTAATCATTTTCTAAACGAAAAGAAAAACCACCACACTATTTTCACACATTTTCATTTCCCCCCCCCCCCCCTGAATATTTTTATGTTTTCCATAAGAGTTCAGCAAACCAGATTAAAGACTTTTGCCGGCAGGATCTGAATCACTGAATCACGTGCTGTAGTTTAAAGATCCCTGATCTATATAATAAAATTGTCAGATAACATCTCACGTGACGCTAAAAAGTACCATTCCAAACTTCCTTTTTTAAAAGTATATGATACTTTTAAATGTAATGACTGACCGACGCCGATTAGTAATTAAATTAAACTTCACAAAAATGCTAACAAAAACAGGAGAGAATAGGATCTACTAAGACTATATAGATAATACACACACATGCACTAGAAAAATATGGTCTGTTGTAACAAGAGGATGTGAGTATGGAAAGAAGGTATATGTCATGTATCACAAATATTTGATAGATTTAGAATCACTTGGGCGAGGGGGGGGTCTTAATAGGCTGAGACTGCAGCATATAGACCTGGGGTCACCAGTGTTGGTTGAGAAATATACGCCTTTTCTTAAAACTGCTTATTAAGCCCCTTTTTGTCTTTGTTTCTATTAAGGGCTGCCCCCTCAAAATTACATATACCTATGACAACTGTCTCCCTTGACTCCAACTTTTGTACTCGTTTGATGTTTGATATATCTTAAAGTTCACAGGTACTATATTTTGTATAAGCACTTTCAATTGCCTTTTGGCTAGGAGCAAAGAGTAGTGGGTGTGTGTGTTTAAGACTTGGGAAGTTTTATGTAGACACACACACGCACACACACACACACACACACATATATATATATATATATATATATATATATACCATGCTTTGGTGTAATTGCGTCAACTAAAAAAAGGTGCTCTTTATATGTATGGTTGCCAAAAGAGCACTTTTAGCTAGTTTATGCAATTACCCCAAGGACGATATATATATATATATATATATATATATATATATATATATATATATATATATTTGTGTGTGTGTATAATTATTTCATGTATCTACATAAAATTGTTCCTATTTACAATGCCTCCCCACGGGACAGAGTTAGACACCAGGGTCGTTTTTAAACGTGGAGAAAAGGAACAAAAATAAAAATTATCTCAGTCGTGAAGGATTTCTCCTCCACTGACAGAAAACAAGAAATTGAAATGCAGCATCTGAAGAACAGATGGTATTTATTTGCTCCCCCACCGAGCAAATTAGGCACAAGGCCGATTTTTAAAGTGAGGAGTGATGGGGAAATGGGGACCAACTCCCCGGGGAGTAGGGGAGCTGGATAGTGACAATTGGTATGAAGGGTTGCCCCTACATTGACCAAGGTCTTATATGTGGGGTTGCCCCCACATAGGGTCTTTGCTTGCAGTATCTGAAGAACAGATACTACACTTTGATCTTGTCCCGAAGGCCAATAGTTATATATGTTATTTGCTTTTCAATGTAAGCCTTCAAATGCCTTTTTTTAATAGAATAATAAAAGATAGAACTAAAAGCAAAACATGAATCATTTCTGATGAACTAAAAAAATAAATAAAAAATCACCCGCCGTTAACTTTACTTTTTTTTTTTTTTTTTTTTTTTTTTATTTACTTCCTCTGATTATTAGGTGGGGAGTAGATATTAAAAACAAAATAATGTCAGACTTTTAAGCATCAAAGACGTTAGTGGAAATGTAAACTGGAAAGTAAAAAAAAAAAAAAAAAAAAAAATGTATAATAAACTAATAATCATATATTATATGTATGTCTATACACATAGTGCTCTGTATTATAGAGGTTGTCTTTCAACGTTGTCATATAAATGAAAGTTCTTAATGTTATCTTTGTTGGTTGCTAATGTCGTATGCAAAATAAGTTGTCTTCATACATCAAAAAAAAAAAGGACCAATTCAAGGCAAAACTTAGAGGAAGGTGTTCTAAATAACTAACCAATGGAATGAGGGAGACCGAGATCGATACTCACTGTTTAATTATATCTTAAGTGCATTTTAAAATAACCTGCCTGCACGTGTAGTACTCCCAAGAACTACCGACTTCTCTTACTCACTCTCTTTTTGAGTCATATGACGTTACATCCATTTCTATCAAAACCACTAAATTTGACTTCATCATCTGAACTTTCCATTTCTTTCTATTTTCAACTAACCAATCTATATACTAGTAGGTCTATTCAGTCAATACTTACTATGGTGGGGAAGATGACAAAAAATATAAGTTGCACTAAGCAATAAAATTATTGAATCAAATATTCTGCTTAAAATTTAAAAAAAAAAAAAAAAAAAGCATCAATTAATTAAAATTAGGAGAGGAGCAATAAGAAAAACAAAAATATTCATACAAAATTACCTCCCTTTTAATTTGAGCAATTTTTTTTTATTGCAGTTCACTACTTTCTGTCAACCGATCTAGGTCTCTTGATTAGTGACAGTTCCTCTCGGCCTTTAGGCTGATATAGTTGTTTTTATTTATTCTGTTAGTGATAGAAATCCTTCGAGACATTTAAAAAAAATTTTCCCCCAGTCTAGAGTGACTCTTTTCATGAAGTTGAGTTTTCTCTCGCATTAATACCGACTTTATATCGAATTCTGCTCTCATGGGGAGCCATATAAATAAGAACACTTTATCGAAGTCCAAATAAATAACTCTAACTCCTGAAAAATTTTAAAAGATCAGACTACAACGTAAGCAATGTTCTTCTTTCACTAGTAATAAGAAAAGTTGGTCAGATTTTTAAAGTTGAACTTAAATAGCATTTAAGCTGACAAATCAGGCTTTGCTAATAGACTTGCAAAATGTCATTTACTGTTGTATTGGCATCATAATAATATACATTGCTACAATTTTTTTTTTTTTTTTTAATTATTTAATCCCATCCGGACAGTTTTAAATAATCACCTAAAAATAAAAGGTATGAATTAAATTATGTAGAGATTTCTAATATATTAAATTAAAGAATACAATCTCCCTTACAATTAAGATTTTATTTCTTTTTCTGGATGAGTTTTAAAAATTGTAAACAAATCAAAATTAAAAACTTAAATCACTTTTTTTTCCCCCCCTTTTCTTTTAATAATACTCACATACATATATAAGACATCGCCACTTGGACGTAAGGGACTACTATTTGGGACCATGTCTAGGAAAGATTAACAAGATGTTGGTTTACATTACATTTAAACTTCTGCATATCAGTACAGTCAGGGAAACGGGTAGCAGGAAGGGAATTCCAAAGTCTAGCTGTTCGAGGGAAGAAACTATTAGAATAGAAAGCTTTCGGAGCATTTAGTACTATGTATTATAACATTTTTATTTTCAAGAGAACAACATTTTTTTTTTTTTTTTACAAGACTAATAGTTCTTATGCATCTTATTTTGTTGTGTCGATAAACAAGCGATAAAAGGAAAGAAGAAAAAAAACTTTATCTATATAAATACTAGAATATTAATCCCAGGAAAAGTAGAATTAATTCTCTGTATACAGCAGGTTTGCACCATTTAAAAAAATTTTTTTTATTTTTTTTTAAGACCTAATGACACTAAACCTTATGCCTAGAATCCTTATTTCAATTTTTATCAAAATCCATTACACACCGGCATTTTCACACACTCCTTTAACATAATTGCATAAGATTTAAACATAAAACAATTCTAGTTAATGTAAATAAAATTAGATTCGTATCAGCAAGATAAAACATAAGACGAGTGTTAATGCATTTATAAAACCTAACGATTAACAACCATTCAAGATTAATATTTTCTAGGCCATTACGAAACCGATACTGTTGAACTACTTCTGAGACGATGAGTGGTCTTAGCGCCGATAAGAATTTGAAAATTATGTCTTCTGCTATTGAATATATGCGCCCGAACAACACATTAGAAATACAACAAAAACAATAAGAACAGTAATAATAATGATACTAAAAGCAGTAATAATATAACATTATCAGATAACATATCATCAAACTGGCATTTCATGCTCAAAATCAAACTTTTAAATTAACATTTTAATGTAATGATCAAACTATACCATAAGTAACTCTATCTATACTGTAGAACCCTGGGATAATCCAATCCAGGGTTGGGATCGTAAGGTGAAATCGCCGTATGGCAGGACCTAGCCTATATTTTATACAGTACATATTAAAAATTAGTATCAAAATACAGTGTAGTATATAATACACATGTATATAATGAAATAACATTATAAATAACACTGTACGGCAGAGCAAATACTGAAACCAGAGGCCGGAAAACCTCATATTCCACATCATAACCTAAAAAAAACGTATCCTACGTCCACTGTAGCTGGAGGTTCTCCTCTGTGTGTGTGTGTGTGTGTATATATATATATATATATATATATATATATATATATATATATATATATATATATACTTTTTAATTTGTTTTATATAAGCATTAATATGTCGCTACATATTAATGAGCATGTTTCGGTCAGCCAGTTACAAGCAACTTATACAAGTATATTGCTTATACAAAAGTTTAGTCTGTAATGAAAATCATTCAGGGATTCAGCAATCAAAGGAAATTTTAATTTTCTTCCTTTGAAGATTGTAATGCTGGGTATGGGGCAGCCAAACCAGCTGCCAACATTGCCCTGCTTTTATTGAAACCAACCGAGAGCTCTTTTTAGTATCCTTGTTGTTCCCTTAAGTGCAATTGTCTGGATCACTTTTGCACTTGGTTCACCAGGAATATTAGTTAGGTAGGACTTCAGGTTCTTCTTCATAAGCCCTGTAGCACCTATAATAACTGGTACGATTGATATCTCCCTAAGATTCCAGTTTCTTTTCATATCATACATGAGACCTTGATATTTGGTCTGTTTCTCCCTTTCAGCTCTGTTCAGACCTCCATCATTAGGGACACTCACTTCAACAAAGGTTGCCACTCTTTCTGACTTATTCCATGTAACTATGTCAGGTTTGACAGCAACATTTTCAAGGAAGGTGGCTGTAGGGATTACATGGTCGTAATGTATGGTATAAAAGTCATTTTCAACTGTTATCAGAATGTTACATCACGTGTCATCTATATATAAAAGCGAAAATGTGTGTGTGTGTATGTATGTTCGCTTTTTGTGTATGTCCTAGAAAGGCTTTTTTCCGAGAAGCGATCGGTCGGCTCACAACTTAAAACTTTTTATATCACGTCTAAATCATAATATCTAAGAGTTAACAACGGGGGTCGCCTGTCTATTTAATTTGCATAGCTTTGAAAGGATAAATATTTAACATTTTTCGATCGCCGCATGTGCATTAGGCTTTTTCATATAATAAAAGTGAACCTAATTCTGGCGGCATTGTTCCGATCGCGATCGCCAGAAACGTCCAAAAGCAATCAGCTTTGATCAATGTGGAGTTTCTCCTTATATCAGACAATTGCTATTCAATTTGGATAATCCCCTTTTTATGGAGAGCTGATTCCCCCCTCCCCCCAACATCTTGGGGAAACAAAAAAAATATAAAAAAAGCTACCTGCCCCCTCCCCCCTGACACAAACATCTGGATGTTTTGATTTACCTAAAACGACACACACCTCCAAACACCTAGGCAACGCCGGGTACCCCCTCCCCCGCTAGTCTATAATATAAATCTCACCTGTCTGTTTAAATGAATGTATGTATGTATGTTTGTATGTCTGCCTAAAACTGTCGACAAAGGCGACAGATTCTCACGAGATCAGTATCCTTTTGAAGCTTGACGTCTCGGAGGACAAATTTCGAAAAATTGGCCAAAAACATCAATTCTTTCACCCTCAACTGGGCAGTTTTCTACAAGGAGGGGTCGGTTTTTTTATGAGCCATTTTTGCAAGTCATCGTATTGGATTGACTTTTTTCTTTCTTTCTTTTTTTTTTTTTTGCTTACAAAATTTTGGTTTCACTTCTGGCTGATGGCACCCAAACGACATCCTGCCCCCTGTTGTCACAAATTTTTTTTTTTTCCCCTCTTAAATATAAGCGGATTTTACGATCGGGCAGCCTACCCCTTCCCTTTTTTTTTTTTTTTACAACCAGCCCCACCCCCACCTCAGTCTATAATATAAAAGGCAAAATGTGTGTGTGTATGTCTGTCAAAATCTTTCAACACACGTCGGCTGTGACAAAATTGGCATCATTTTAAAGCTCCATCTCTCGGACGACAAATATCCAAAAATTGGGCAAAAGCATTAATTCTTTCACTGTCAATTGGTTCATTTTTTATAAGGAGGGGGTCACTTTTTTTGTCGACATTTTTGCAAGTTCTTCAAACCTTGTGTCAACGATGTTGCATAAAATACATTATTTTGATGCCCATGACATCACAATCACAGTGGGCGCATCAATAAGACCGTACCGTTTGCTTTTTTCACCTCGTTTTCCTCCTGCATGTTACGGGTTCGAGCCTGCCTAATACTCCTAATTTTTTTTTTTTTTGCTCAACCAACATCCTCACATGCACGTCCATACACCAGGCAGCCAGGCTAGTTATATATGTAAAGGATATGGGAATATTCTTACATTTGGAATTTCAAATATTTCAGATTTTCATTGAATTTGATTTATAGTCCTTTGATATAAATTAGGCAAAATTACATGAAGTTTATTTTTTTTCCTAAGACCCCTTAAGCTTTAAATTATATATATGTATATTCTAGAATCAAAATCATGTAATAGATTTGGATTAAAATCTACACACCTGCATACAAAACATAACCTATTAAATATTTTAAAATATTAACAATTTGAAGCTTTCATTTAAATAACTAGATTTTACATTACAAGGGTTGATATGCCGTAAAGCAATCAACCTATTAACTACAATAAATTCAGGAAAAAAAAAAAACGTTTTGCAATCAACTCAATTTCAATGAGCTAAATACTGTAAGACCGAATTTCTTATCTTTGACCTTGAAATTTCCTCAATGTATTAGCATCAAACAAAAGAGATTAGAATTAATCTCAAGTATTCTTAGGTTTTCTGTGACCCTATTTATTTGCTTCCCCACGAGGACATAGTCAGACATAAGGTCAATTTTTAATGTGAGAGAAAATTCAGCTCCCCAATGGGAGACATTGGGATTGGGACAAAAATAAAAATTGTTATAGTTTAGAAGCATTTCTCCTTCATTAATCAAAGAAAGAATAGATGGAGTGTCGTATCAAAACAAATGCTACACTTTCATCTTTTCTGTGTCCTTTCAAAGCAATGTTAAGCTTTTAGATTTTTTTAAATAGTTTTTTTTTTTACATTGCGTTAATTTTAAATTTTTTTTTTTTTAATTATTTTTGAGATGAGTAAAATTTGTTTTTTTATTTGATTATTTGGACTATTATCCTTAGTTGTTGTTTTCACAACGTTTCGGCCAATTATTCCTCTAGCCTTCATCAGGTAAACCGCAACGGGATAGGAATGTCGAATCTGCCAACTACATCCACAGTAATTTACTGCTTTCAGTAGTTGTAGTTATCTCACCACGGTTTGGTCAACTAATCCGCTGACCGACTTTGCATGGGATTGAAACCGCTACCTCCAGACAATACTCACTTGGAATCTTGGATATTCCTACATCTCTATCCACTACGCCACGGGCCCCATCAATCAAGGTTGGATTTTTTTATCTTATAAATCCACAATCTTCCAATTATCAGGTCTGTACCGATTGTTATATTGAATTAATTTGCCGTAATACTGAAATCTTTATGGCAAAAATCTATACCGTACTTTGCATTAATTGCGCCAACTAGCTAAAAGTGCTCTTTTGGCAACCACGCATATACAGAGCATTTTTTTTTTTTTTCAGTTGGCTCAATTACCCCCGGATTTGGCACAATTACCCCAAAGTACGGTACAGAATTTCGAGCAGAACCCTTTTTTAAATCCACTGGTGTAGTTTATTTTTTTCCATTAGCCCTGACTAAGGTGTTATAATTTTAATTTTTATTTTATTCCTAACTAGCAGGAAGACCCAACGTTGCCTAGGATTTAATGATGATTAATGAATGTTCCACACTCCCATATTTTTATTGTTATTAATATTAGTGAAATTGCCAATTTTTCAATCCAGTCGATTGATTGCCTCCCCTAGTTAGGGACCCATCGTGGTGCACCGGGAAGAAGCTTCACATGCTTCCCTGCAGTGACTTGGTCCACAATACATTGTAGTCTACATTGCACTGTAGATAACCTACTGTTGATTTTATAAAATTATTTTTTATATATAACAACTTGAATTAAAATTTAATATGCAAAAGTCAAGTATCATGATTCAATTGTGCATTAAACAAAAACATTCATTTTGAACGTGCCCGTGTCATGTCAAAGAACCATATGTTTTTATGTGTCTGGCCTTACTGCTTGTGTGGTTATGATGGCCTGAATTTAAGTTTAAAATGAAAACATTAATTTCGAACTAGCCCCTGTCATATCAAAGAACCTACTGTTGATTTTATATGTTGGGCCTTTTGGCTTGTGTGGTGATACAACTTCTCAAATGCACTTGTGATGTTAGGCTGCATATGGTGTTAACTTTGGCTAAAAGCGCTAGTTCCTTCTTTCATCAGATTATGTTGATTATCAATACTTATTGAAGACATTCTGATATAAAACCTATCTAAGAAAACTGCCAGGCACATAAAGTATCTTTGTGTGAAATTTCATAAAAATCAGTCCAGACATTTTCGAGTCCATAAGAGACGAACTCTCACAGATGCGCACACACAGTTCCTTTTATATGATAGAGATTAGTATCGTCTGTATTGAGAATTGAACCTATTCATGCTTATAGTTTTTTATTTTATTTTTTTATTACAATTTCACTCTAAACAAGGCACATTGCCACTTTGATGTAGGGGGCTACTACCAGGAACCTAAGTTGCAGGGGTACTATGTAGGGAGTTTAGCAGCAAGATGTCTGTTCACATTACACTTAAACTTCTGCATGTTAGTACAGTTGGGGAAGCAGAAAACCGGAAGAGAATTCCAAAGTCTAGCAGTTCTGGGGAAGAAGCTATTAGAGTAAAAGGCTTTCTTACATCTAGGGATCTCAACTGCGTAGGGGTGCGACTTTGCTGCTTGTCGGGTTTGTCGGGGATATTTTCATTGAGGGGGTACAAGGGCTTGTAGTTCGTCAGTAATTAAATACTTAATATTAAAATACTTAAAATACTTGTAAAACAGGCAGAGGGATGTAACATTTCGTCGATGGGACAGAGGCTGAAACTTAGATGACAGTTCGGGACATATCAGGTTGGCAACTCTCTTTTGGACTCTGTCCAGGAGTGAGAGACTAGTAGCAGTTGCACCAGCCCAAATGTGACAGCAGTACTCCATACATATAGTTCTGTAACAGCTGCAAAAGTCCAAATATGGGACCTACTCTATGATGTAAAAATACGTAAAGATGTTTTCATATTCAAACTAAAACTACTAGCTTTGTTCTCTCTCTCTCTCTCTCTCTCTCTCTCTCTCTCTCTCTCTCTCTCTCTCTCTCTCTCTCTCTCCCTAACACTGGCTAGCTGGTAGTCAGTAAAAGAAACGTCTTCCCATTAAAGGTTGTTTGTAGACAAAAAATGTTTTTCTTGTTAATGCAACAACGATGTTGACTGCATAGTTTTACTGATTGTTTTCATTTATTATAATATATATATATATATATATATATATATATATAAAGCTGAATGTCTGTGTGTGTATGGTCACGAATAGGCTCCTATATGGTTGACTATTTTAAAAAACTGATTACATATAATGATAGAAGATGCATCAAGATACAGGAAGGGATATGGTTGATCTGGTAGAACGGTGGTTCGTTAAAATTGTGGGGTCTGCGTTCGCGCCTGGTTCACAAAGTATGGAAATAAAAAAATTTAAAAATCAAAAAAAAAACGTTTACAAGTGTTTTTGATATAGATGTACATAAGAATACTTTGATAAGTATGTTTTAACTTAAATAGGGATGGTATAATAAAATTGTGGGGTCTGCGTTTGCACCTGGCCTCCATAGAATGGAAATAGGCACAAACTTTAATAAAGACTTTTCATATCTATCTGCGTAAGTATACTTTGATAATTATGTTTCAGTTTGAAGAAATATGGTATAATAAAATTATGGGGTGTTTGTTCGCGCCTGACCTCCATAGAATGGAAATATTTCACAAAGTTTAACAAGGTTTTTTAATATAGATCCACAGAATATTATGATAAGTGTTTCAGTGTAAACAGGTATGGTATAAAAAAAATTATGGGGTTTATCTGTTTTATTTTTACTTTTATCATATTTTTCTTTGGTTTGATACCCCCAAATTCGAAGCTCTTATTGCAACTCTTCCTTTTCATAACCTATACTTTTGCTAGTGTATATATATAAATATATATATAAAATTTTATGGTGGATAAATGCTTAGCATTTTGAATGAAAAAAAAGTCTTTCTGGTCCTTTCACATCTGTTATATAATAACTAGTGGGACTCCTTCATATGTAATATATTGCTGTTGGCATTCTGTAAATGTTCAGCGTAAATGGATACTCTCTGATATTATTTTAGCTCTTTCGTTAAAACTGCAAAAGTATTTATCTAAGCTAGCAAGGACGCCCGGCATAGCCCGGTTGTAAATTATGCTTAAATATGATATTTTAATTCCTGCGGATTTTGTATATATCATTATAGAGTTAATGTTCTATGGATTTTTATATATTACTAGCGGGGATACCCGGTGCTGCCCAGGTGTGTGGATGGGTAGTAAGGAGCCCCGGGGGAGGGGAGATAAAAATCAAAACAACAGTAGGTAGTTTGGGTGAAGAGAGGTGTTAAAAAAAAGCAAAAAAATGGTAGTAGGCAGGCTCGAACCCATAACACGAAGGAGAAAAAAAAAAAAAAAGTCTGAGCTCCAATTTCTGCTTCCTTCTTCCCCCCCCCCCACTATTGTTCTACCCCCCCCTTCCGAGTCCTTACTACACCACCTAAACACCCGGGCAACGCCAGGCATCCCCGCTAGTATTAAATAATTTGTGTATTGACCATCGACCTCCACTCTTTCCCTCTCCATACAAGACAGGTGCAACGCCTAAACTCAAAAAAAAAAAATAATAATAATTGATAAAGCTTTTTTATTGTTTTTTTTTTTTTTTTTTTTCTAGAAATGAATGTAAAGTTGTAAAAAATTTTTTAGTTAAATAAAATTCCCATGATATTTTTCCACTATAATGAACTTCTACATAAAAGTGGTTGGGACATACAATCAAGGAGTTAAATCCCGGACACACCACTGCTCGGATTCCTGAAATATTAAAAATCAATTCGCTCAAACCCCTCACCAGCATTCTCACACGCCCCTTTAACATAATTGCATAAGATTTGAACATAAAACAATTCTAGTTAATGTAAATAAAATCAGATTCATATCAGCAAGATAAAACATGACAAGACCACTGTTTATCTATATGTCTCTGAAAGTGAGAATGTGTTTCTGTGTGAGGACAATTCTCAACCTATATACTCCACAGATTTTTTTTGATCTACAGACTTGAAATTTGACATAGACATGTAGAAAACTTTTTAATCGGTTTTCATCCGAAAAAAGGGGGAGGGGCTGCAAGGGATTAAAATTAAAATGTGGGGGCGGGGGCGTCGGATTTTTATCTGTTTGTTAACTGTTCCATGAATGAGCATGCATGAATGGTTCACATGACAGATTCATTATGTTAAAAGTAAATATGGATTGAAAACACTGTTTAAAAAATGGTTATCGTACTCGACTCAGTCTTTAGGTTTTGGTTTCGATCTCAGCCTGAGTACTTTTTTTTTTTTTTTTTTTTTTTTTTTTTTTTTTTTTTTTTACAAGAAGTGAACCGTTTACAAAAAAAAAACATAATGCTCGCATGTACATGTCTCAGTTTCTGTATCAATTAAAATATAATATTAACACGTATTTTACAACCGGGCAACGCAGGGCAGCCTGCTAGTATATCTATAAAAATGAGAATGCATGTGTGAGGACAATTCTCAACCTATATACTTAACGAATTTTTAATCTACACACTTTAAAGTTGATATATAGGTTATTCAGACATTTGGAAATTTTTTTAAAAATCAGTGTTCACCTGAAAAAAAAATGTTGTTGGTGAGGGGGTCAAAATAGGAATATTTGTACATGAGGAGGGGAGGGGGCTGATTAAATTTTTAACTGATTGTTAACTGTTTTATGAATGCTCATGCACAGTCGTGAAATATGAAAGCTTCTTTGTTAAGAATAAGTAGGTTTGAAAACACTTTGTAAAGATCGTGTCAAGCTGGTCTAATGGTTATCATACTTGACTCACTTTCTGAAGGTTTTGGTTTTAGCTCGAGTATTTTTTTTTTTATTATTTGCAAAAAGTGAACTGTTTAGAAAAAAAAAAAAACTACTCGCATGCACATGTCTCAGATTTGTATTAATAAAAGTAGAACATTTATTTGTATTTTACGACCGGGCAACGCCAGGTGGCCTGTTAGTATGTCTGTGAAAGTGAGAATGTGCGTGTGCATGTGTGTGGGCAACTCTCAACATATATACGCCATGAATTTTGGATCTACAGACTTTAAATTTGGTATATAGGGTATTCAGACATGTGGAAAAATTTTGTATCTGTTTTCATCCGGAAAAACGGGCTGCTAATAGGTCAAAATTGAAAAATTAATATGTGGGAGGTGAGGTGGGTGGGAGGGGTCAACGGATTTTATCTGTTTATCAACTGTTTTATGATTGCATATGCACGAATTGTTCACTTGACAGCTTCCTTATGTTAAGAATAAGTAGGTTTGAAAACACTTTTTAAAGATATTGTCAAGCTGGCCTAATGGTTATCATACTTGACTCATTATCTTTAGGCTTCAGTTTTGATCTTGATCTTGAATCTTTACTTTAGTAATTCATAAAAATAAAACTGGAAATAAATAAATAAAATCCGAGTCAGCATTTTTTCTCTTTTAAAAAAAAATTTAATCGATTTACATGATTTTTGACATATAATACTGTTTCTTTCCATCACGTGTACTACATTACACATATTATTTTCTGTATTTTTGTAATTTTCGGGGAGGGGGATGTGAACAATCATAAAATATTCTTTAGAAAGAGAAAGCAATAAAATCTGATCAGAACTGATTAAGATGACACCATAACAATGAAATCAATTGCTTTTACATACGTTGCTATTCATTTGAAAAACCTGTTTGAGATTGAAAGAAAATAAGCAAAAGAAGAGAGCTGAAAATGCAAGGGGGCGAAATTGCAGGTGGTCAAACGCGCTTAAATATATTTCAATTTATGCAGATTTGGTATTTATTATTATAGAGCCAATTCTCTATTGAATATTATATTGTACCTGTAATTGTAATACTGATTTAAAGAAAAAAATTACTTCGATGCCATCAGCTAGATTCAAAACCAAAACATTTAGCACTCCAGTCATGTTCCCTACTGTTTGAGCTAACACGACAGACAGATAAGAAAGATTTAAACCACTTTTAGGCACAAATTTTTCCAATACCGATTCTGATACCCCCAAAAGTTTTGCGTTTTTCGATTCCTGATTCCAGTTTAGATCAATCATCCCAACACTATATATATATATATATATATATATATATATATATATATATATATATATATATATATTGATTGATTTTGCTCTATGATACAGATACTATCAAGAATTGTAAATGTCAACTGAGTTAAAGGAATAAATAATAAGATGATCAACATCATGAATTTTGGAATATAGTTTGTCATTTATTCACTACATATATATATATATATATATATATATATATATATTGATCAAGCGCAAATACTATTATGATATATGTATATATATATTTATCGTAACAGTATTTGAACTTGATCATACACCTTATGGTTGGAGGTTCGAACCCTGGTACAGTCAACTGTACCTATGAGCCATGGATACAGCAAAATACGTGCCCGTAAATAATGTATGCGATCGTTCAGTCTAAGAGAGACTACCTCCCCGATCTTCTAGGAGGAGACTACATATATAAGAGAGAGAGAGAGGGAACAAATTTTTTAATAATATTCAGAAAATTAGCATTTATGCTGATGATACCACTGGTGTTGCCTTTTTTCCCATATCCTTCAAATATTAAAATATGCAGCTAATCTAGAAATTGACTTGCGTTTAGTTATGGATTGGGGTACAAAATAAATGGCTTATTTCGTTTAGTCCTCTTAATGTTCGTATCTTTCAATCATAGATGTGTCCCTTTGTTGAGATTCTTATGGATGGCTCTGGTCTTGAGGAGAAATTGACCCTGATGAAACTTTTTTTTTTTTTCCTCATTAAATCTTTACTTTAGTAATTCATAAAAATAAAACTGGAACTAAATAAATAAAATCCGAGTCAGCATTTTTTTTTTTTTTTTTTTTTTTTTTAAACAAAAAACGTTTTTATTACCGTTACTTTCAACACCACTTCAAAAAGTCTCTCGCTGCCATCTGTCCATTTTAGCCTGGCACACGTTTCTTTTCCTTCCGACCACATGCTGGGTACAGCCGACACATTTTTGTCTTCGACTTCACACACCCATTCTCTTCAACACCCACTTTGCTTTTTCCCTAAGCACATGATGTATTTTTCTCCCCTTTTCTTTCCTTCTTCTCGCGCACACTTCCTAATTTGCATATCCGCTTTAAAAAAAAAAAAAAAAAAAAAAATTCTGCTGCTGCTAATCTCTCTGCAAACCAGCCATCCTTTGCTGCTGCTGATGCTTTCTCATGCCCTTACATGCACTATGTTACAGAGGGAGCCCACCTTCTGTGCATCAGCCTTTGCAATGTCCTCAATATATTGGTTGCTGATGTTTGATATGATGTTGTTTATAAAACACTTTTTTATTCAAGAAAATTACATAAAAATATGATTTTAGTGAAAAAAAAAAAAAGAAAAAAGTTGCTTGAAAATAATGTGGAAACCTATTTAACTGTTGATAAACATTAAACATGTATAACCTGAAAACAGCTTAGTCATTGAAAGAAATGAATAACACACTGGGTGTGGAAGGGCAACTGAACTATTTATTTTATTTTATTATTTTACATGGAAGTCACTGCTTATCAAAGCCTAAAGGCCACTCGAGGATAAAGGTGAATGAGTGTAAAGTTGTCATGAGACAGCACCATAATGATGAGTTGTGGTGTAAATTGGGTAGAATTTATTTAAGACGACAGTTCAACAAGAACTTGCTTATATTGGACTTGAAAAAGATCATGTTGTAATCAGCTGGAAAGCAGTCCAACAGAATGGTTCCACAGGCGAGCAGTTTTAGGAAATAAACTTAGTTCATGGAATTTGCGTTTAGTTTTAGGCACAGAGAGAATAGGAGAGATTATTGACAGTGGTTGTAGCTAGACGAATGTTTGTTGTAAATGTCTTGCGCAGGGGGGGGGTCATAGTTTGGAGCTCAGACGAGCACTTGCCATGAAAATAACAATAATGAACTTGCAATAACCCTTATCCCTGAGTGGCTTCCGGGCCTTGATAAGTAGTGATCACTGTGTAAAAAAAAATAAATAAAATAAAATAGAGATAGACCCACAACATCTCTTTTTGTGAGGAGGTTGTCAGGAGGTGAAAAAGACATCGGCTACTACAATTTGAAGCCGGTTTTGAAACCTGTCAAAGCACAAATGAGTGTTCTAAGCAGCTCCTGCCCAGATGAGGCAATAGTACTCCATTTTAGGAGCCTAGTAGAGGATGCCCTTTTTTCTTCCCTGCATCCTCTTTCTCACAGAAGACGTTGCGAGCTTGTCTCTGTTTTATTGTTATTTTTATAGTAAGTGCTCGTCTGAGCTCCAATCTATCGCCCCCCCCCTCGCCAAACATTCACGAGAAACACTCG
Organism: Euprymna scolopes; assembly: GCF_053919585.1. Taxonomy (NCBI): domain Eukaryota; kingdom Metazoa; phylum Mollusca; class Cephalopoda; order Sepiida; family Sepiolidae; genus Euprymna; species Euprymna scolopes. Next base: position 137,045,630 of record NC_136487.1, on the reverse strand, counting down.
TTTGGCTGTAAACACTATTAATAATTTCTCTCACTCTTTATCTGTGCCTAAACCTAAACGTAGATTCCATGAACAAAGCTTCTTTCTTAGAACTGCACACCTGTGGAACTCTCAGTTTACCTGCTTTCCAGCTGATTACAATATGGCCGTCTTCAAGTCCAATATAAACAAGTTCTTGATGAGCTGTTCTCCTTCAGTAATCCAATTTACTAAATGTACGCTTCTAACGATTACTATGATATTGTCCTTTTGACTAATGTACACACTTTAACCCTTATCCTTGAGTGGCCTCTGGGCCTTGATAAGCGGTGATTCCTTTGTAAAAAAAAAAAAAAACATATTTGACTCCAGTGTAAAAAAAAAAAAAAAAATACGGCGTTTACATACTCATCATAATTAGTAATTAATCAATGTAAACAAATTCTCGTTGAGCCGTCCTCATAAATAATCAATGTCTACCCAATTTACACCATTAATGATTACTAAACTACCACCTTACATTCATTAATCCTTTCCTCGATTGGTCTTTGGGCCTTGATAAGTGGTGACTCCCAAGTAAAAAAAAAAAATACAGTAGTACATGCTGTTTATTATTAATCTTCTAAGGATTTTCATATATCATTATGAGTGATTGCTCACTGGCAAAAACCACTTGTATTTCAAACACTATCCATATCTTTCAATAACTGTTGCAAATTAGATTTATCACAATGGCCGTGTTTGCTGAATTCACTTATATAATTTACTGTTTCATCTCTTTGTCCACAGAGTCTACATTGTTTTCTTGTTTGCAACTATTGTTGGTCTTCTGTCAATAAGCCTCCCCCAAGGTTTCAGTACTCTCGCAAATTTCCAATGGAGGTCTAGTTTGTGCTCTTTCTTCAGCTTTTTAATCCTCCTTGATCCTTCAAGACTAGCATACCCACCTGTGTCATTGAAAAAATTAATATGACAGCATGTGTGGTAAGGGCAATTAAATTGGTCAAACAAAACCTGAACAAAATACCTTGAATTAATTAATTGGTAAGCTTAGCGCCTGTGAAATTGAAATAAAAGGCACATCGATCTTGCAAAGAACCCCGAATACAAATACAACCCATAATAATTTTTTTTTTCTTATTCATCCCAAACAAGTCATATTGCCACTTGAACGTAAGCGGTTGCTATTTGGGTCCATGTCTACAGGGGTACTATGAATGGAGTCAAGAAGTGAAATGTCTATTATTACATAAAAGTTTCAGCATACAGTTAGGAAAGCAGTAAACGAGGCTGGGGGCGTGGGCGGGGGTCCAAACTCTAGAAGTTCGATGGAAGAACTGCACGCCTATGGAATTGTCTTCCGTTTTCCTGCTTTCCAGCTGACTGCAATATGGTTGTCTTCAAGTCTAACGTAAACAAGTTTTTGATGAGCCGTTCCATATAAGTTAATAAATTTACCAAATTTCCATTACTAACGATTACTATATTGTCCAATTTCTACTGTACACCCTTTAACCCTTATCCTCGAGTGGCTTCTTGTACACTCTTTAACCCTTGTCCTTGAGTGGCTTCTTGGCCTTGATAAATGGTGATACCTTTGTAAAAAAAATAAATTAAAAAAAAAACTATTGAAGTAGATGATTTTCCAGCATCTAGGGACCTCTACAGTGAAGGGATAGGGTCCTGCTGCTTGTCCAGAGATAGATTACAATAACCGTGTTTGCAGAATTCACTTATATAATTTATTGTTTCGTCTCTTTGTCTATAGAGTCTACATCGTTTTTCAGCTTGCAATTATTGTTGGTCTTCTGTCAATAAGCCTCCCCAAGGCTCTAGTACTCTCGCACCTTTCCAAGTGGAGGTCTAGTTTGTGCTTCAGGAATATTTACGTTGAGGGGGTAATACCAGTCTCAAAACAAGCAACATTCCGATGATGAGACAGAGGTTGGAACTTAGTTGATAATACGGGATCGATTATATGGGATTCTTTTTTGGACTCTGTCTAGAAGAAAGAGATGAATGGTAGATGCACCAGCCCAGATGTGGTAAGAATACTCCGTTTATGGACATACGGTGGCTTTGACACTATCAGGTGTAGTTTATTGTAGAGGAAGCCCACCTTCTTTGCACCAGCCTTTGCAATGTCTTCAATATATTTGTTCCAATTCATGTTGCCTGTGAATAAAGTGTTTGAACGTTGGGGCCCTTTAATATCTAAAAATTAACTGAAGGGAACTTTAATAAAAAAAAAAACAGTGTAAATTACAAAAAGGTGATGTCACGACTTATCAAGATTTAGTCGAGGATAAGGCTTAATGAAATGCTTGCCGGTTGAGAGCTGGAAAAAAAACCTTATAAAAAGATTGAGAACGATTGATGTTCAAATACGCATGGAAATGAATCATGACATGAATGTGCTGATTTGAAAACGACCCTGTTGTAATCTGCAAGGAAACAGTCCCCTGATAATGTGCGCCATAGACGGAAACCCTTGTAAAAAAAAATTTTTTTTTTAATTTCGTCTGACTCTGGCCTCAAACAAAGAAAAAAAATTTTTTTTTTTTTTCATGCTAAAAAATGAGTTTTTGCTGAAAATGCCTTGCAAGAAGGAAGCAGAAATTGGAGCTCAGCCAAACACTGTTCATGGAAGAAATAGTGGAGTAGAGAGAAACTCGCAATGTCTCTTCTGTGAGAAATGAGATTTAATGGAACTCAATAGGTCAACCCTACACTAGATTTAAGTCGATTTTGAACTCTGTCGAGGCAACAAAAAGCGCTCTGAGCAATGCCTCTCCCAATGAAGAATATTATTGGGTGGTTCGAGTCGAAAATGATGAATGGAATGATCCTAGTCTGATTACTCATGACGACGGTCTATGACATTGGATTTGGAAACAACCATGTTGAATTTTCCAATAAAAAAGACTCTTTATTATGTGTTAAAAACTCTAGATATTTAAAAAAAAAAAAAAAAATGCGCATATTTTGTGCGAAGAGCTGTAAGAAAAATCAACAAGTTATCATCTTTTAAATTTTTTATTACTTTCAAACAAATATTCCATCCATCCATAGCATTGAGCCTCGAAGGGGCATAGGCCATCTACAATTTTTGTAGATGCTTTTGTAGCGACCGAGTTCTTTTTACGGGGTGAGGGTGCTAGTCCCACGCCCAACCTTCCCAGAAGGTACATACAGCGCCTAGCCTTCCCAAATGGTCACCCATCTGGTACTGGCCACCCATCTAGTACTGGCCAGGCTCAACGTGGCTTAACTTCGGTGATCTGGCAAGAACCGGTGTGGCAACGTGATTGTGCTGTACATCAAACAAATATGAGGATAGGCAAAATTGCAGCGTACTAGCAGAAACGCCCTTTTCTATAAATATCAATTTTTGGCATTGAACCAAAAACTTTTGCTTACCTGCGCATGCCAGTTGCAGAATTCACGTATTCTCTTTTAATAATGGGTGTTGTTGATCATCCTTGGTCTCAAAAACTTAAAATTGTCTATGCTACTCTCAACTAGAAATATCTCAGTCACCACAGTACCGCATTCACTCCAGAAGTTGTCCTACTTAAGATAAACCCAAATTTAAAAAAGGTTTATTGAAACATAAATAAATTTTTTTTTTCAAATTTGGGTTTAAGTAGGATGACCTACAACACCCATTATCCCCATACTTTTGATTGGCCTTGTGCCTAATTTGTGCAACTTTATATTTTGTTCAAATAAATATTTCAAAGGCGAAATGTGAATCCTGCAACTGGCATGGTGCAGGTAAGCAAAGGTTTTGGCTCAATACCAAAAATTGATATTTGTAGAAAAGGGCGTTCCTGAAAATATGCTGCAATCTTCCCTGTTCTAATATTTGTTTGAAAGTAATATGAAAAAAAAAAAATGTCTTTGATGATTGTTTGATGTGGAAATTTAGCTGGCCATTTTATTTAATTTATGTATTTTACTAATGAGTCGCCGCTTATCAAGGTTAAGAGCCACTCATGGATAATAGTTAATAAGTAGGCCTATGATAAGAGAATATTCTTTTTATTATTTTGACTCTCGAGTATATATATCAGTTAATATCTTATGTTTTTAGAAAGTGGTGTGGTTCTCAGTTGATTAACTGTGTCGGATATATACGACTCATACTTGTAAGTCACAACAATGAAAAGAATATGCTCTTGTCATTGCCCTATTAAGATAGATGTTCCTATTTACTTGCCTCCCCACAAAGTTGTTTTTTTTTAGCCAAGCTCCCCCCCCCCCCAAAAAAAAAAAAATTTTGGATTAGGACCAAAGTCTCAGTCTAAAACAACAGGAAAGATATAGTGTCATAAAAGATAGACTTAATTCATTATTTACTAGATAGGTCATCATTTATCAGATGAATTTTAATGAGATGGAATGAGTGTAAGTTGAAAGATGAAGAATATTATGGGAGGATTTTTTTAATGAATGATGGAATGGACCACATGCAAATATTTGTGGGAACTGTTAATGGCAGGAATCTGTTGATGTGGAATTTGAAAACGATCATTTTCGTCCTAACCAAAAGGCGAAGTTCATACATGGATTGTCAGTCGATGGTGATGAATATGACGAGAGGATTGAAAATAAAAAATGCAGTGAATAAAATTTGGTAACTTATGAGGATGGTTTATGGCGAGTGTCAATTGACATTGGATTTGAAGGCAATCATGTTGTAACCTTCAGCGAAGCAGTCTTGTCGTTGTCGCAACGTATTCCACAGTTCTTGAAAAAAAATCCGGTCATGGAAATTCTGTTTTATTTTCGACACAATGAAGAAGAAAGCAAAGTTTCATGGGAATAAGGATAGAGTATTGTAAAGTTGCGTTCAGTGCACAGGCCATGATTGTGTAGATATCACTTGGATATTGTCCGCTTTTAAAATATGTTTAATGCAAATGACACTTCTGATTAATGCAGATTTCGTATTATATTACATGGGATATGTTTGCTGCAAGGCTAAAAATAAAACCTGTATCAATAGCTATTATGTTATGCATGCATATTCGTAATGCCGTCGTTCAACCATAACCTGGCAAATTCCATTTTTTTTCTCATTTTCACACTTTTGCATCAATTTTCTCTGGCTAATACCTAAATATAAAGTTTTGCATAGGTTTGAATATCCTATATATTAAGTTCCATGTCTGTAGACCAAAAACTTACATAGAAGTTTGGTAGGCAAAATTTTTTAAACAAATATATACAAGCATACATAAATATATATAGAAAGAGGTTTGTGTTTATTATAAGCTTTTTACACAAATATTACGCAAGTATAAATCATGTAGAATATCTGCATAAATATAATTACACTTAACAGTTAACTAAAGATGACCATCCTATAAAAAAACAAAAAACTAATAGGGAATTGATTAAAATGAATGTTTAAAAGAATGTGCGAATTTTGCTAGTGAACCATATATAACGATGTTGTATTTTTTTTTTTTTTAATAAATAGAAAAAAGGGTTTTTAATATTAATATCAATACAAAAAAAAAATTTATAGGAGTTAATAGATTTAAGGACTGACTTCTGTGGAAAGCAACCATTTATTGTTTGATGAGGATTTCTGGGTAAAACCGACCATTGGTTCGAAACATTAGCATGTCCAGTGTTTCGACCTGATAAATTTGTTTATATTAATTTAAAAATAGATCTTGCTTTTCTGTTATTGAGTAATCTTAATAAGCTCCTTAAATTTAGCAGTTATCACTAGGGCTATGACAACAGCATATTCTTTTCATTGTTTTGACTCTCGAGTATATATCCGACACAGAAACAATTAATCAAGCGAGAACCACATCACTCTACATAAAAACATACAAGATATCAATGGATATATACCTGAGAATCAAAACAAAGAAAAAGAGTATGCTATTGTCTTAGCCCTAGTTATCACTATTGAATACCTTTAACTGTATGTGTGTGTGTGTATATATATATATATATACAAGCAAAAGTACCCTTCGTTGACTGGGTTCAAAAACAGCCTACAGAAAATGGACTCTGATTTATGAAAGTATGATAGGTTATGAAAAGGAAGGCTTGTAAATTTGGGTTGAATTTGGGGGTATCAAAACCAAAGCAAAATATGATGAAAGTAAAAATAGACAAACCCCATAATTTATTATACCAAACCTGTTCACACTGAAACACTTATCACAATATTCTGTGGATCTATATTAAAAACCTTGTTAAACTTTGTGACATATTTCCATTCTATTGGAGGTCAGGTGCGAACGAACACCCCATAATTTTATTATACTATATTTCTTCAAACTGAAACATAATTATGAAGTATACTTATGCAGATAGATATAAAAAGTCTTTATTAAAGTTTGTGCCTATTTCCATTCTATGGAGACCAGGCGCGAACGCAGACCCCACAATTTTATTATACCATCCCTATTTAAGTTAAAACATACTTATCAAATATTATGTACATCTATATCAAAAACACTTGTAAACGTTTTTTTAAATTTTTTATTTCCATACTATGTGGACCAGGCGCGAATGCAGACCCCCACAATTTCAATGAACCACTGTTCTGCCAGATCAAACATACCCATTCCTGTGTCTCGATGCATCTTCTATCATTATATGTAATCAGTTTTTTAAAATAGTCAACCATATAGGAGCCTATTCGTAACCAGACACACACACACACACACACACACACACACACACACACACACACACACACACACACACACATTCAGCTTTATATTATATATGTAGTAGAACCCCGGGATACGGTATTAAAAATTAGTAACAAAATACAGTACAGTATATAATACTGGATTATAATAATTATTATCAAATAACATTTCAAATGATACCGTAACCGGGGGCCAGAGAAACATCGTATTCAACATCGTACTCCACAAACCGTATCCTGCGGTTCCACTATATATATATAATACTGTCTGTTTTGTCATTAAACGAAAAAGCACAAAATTATTTTGAGGATTTAAATTTCGTAATCTATTTTATTACACAAATTCTTTTAATGCCGTAGATTCTGAAATATTAAGTAGAGATAAAAGAAGAGTAAACAGGAATGCCTTTCGCAAAGGTTTTATCAACTTAAAAGTATACACGTGTTTTCGAGAATCAATATGGCGGAATCCTTAATTCTGGCCAAGGGGAATAACTACGATCCTTTATTTCTGGAAGAGTCAAAACAATTTATTCTAACATTTTCCCCTTCAACAATAATTAAGTATGGAATTACAGAAGTTAAATTTAGTCTGTTCAGTACTAGATTAAGAAGTCCTTATATTTACTTGGAAATCGTCGCATTCTGGACGATCTCCGCACTGACTCACAAGGATTTTGGTCCTCAGCGTCCACATCTTGGGGATCATGGATATTTTCAGGATCAGGTAAAGGATTCTTCTCCTTCACATAGGTATTGTTTTCGTCAGTTGGCGGTTCTTTAGGGGCTTCAGGGCTTGCAGGATTGTTTTCATTGTGTTGGTCTTCTTGATTTGAAGAGTTAGGAGCCAGGTCTCGCACATTGACAGTAGTTTCCGCACCAGAGGGTAGTCATACATGAGCATAGTAGGGGTTGATGTCTAATAGGGTAGCAGGGGTTACTGGAGGGTCGAGCTTACTAGACTTAGTATGATTTCTGACATATATTGGGCCTGGTTTCGCCCAAGTGGGAACAAAAGTTCCGGAAGAAGATTTACGACTATATTTGAACATTCTGTCATGAGGAGTCGTATTAGTGGCTGTGCATACTAACGACCTAATTGAATGGAGAGCGTTTAGTAGTATATCTTCCCAATGGGGCAGTTTCATGTTGCTAGAGTGTAAGGTCGTTTGGATGGCCTTCCATAAAGTTCCATTTAGTTTCTCAACTTGCTCATTACCCTCAGGGTGGTATCTACTTGTTTTAGAGGTGGCGATACCTTTGCCACGTAAGTAATCTTTGATTTCTCCTGCAAGGAAGTCGGCAGCCCAGTCAGTGTGTATCATATCGGGCATACCAAAAATTGAAAATAGTTGGTTTAGGCATTGGATCACGGTTTTGCTAGTCATATCCTTACAAGGGAAGGCAAAGGGAAAGCAAGTATATTCATCAATTATAGTAAGTATTTGTTACCACGCACAGAAGTAGGTAAAGGGCCTTTAAAGTCGATGTTTAATCGCTGGAAAAGTGGTATAGCCTGTATGAGTGTTCCTTTGTTACAACTGGCAAATTTAGGTTTCAGATACTGACAGGAGGAGCACGAGTTTATTATATTTTTAATTTGTTCTAAAGAGAAAGGAAGGTTTCTTGTCCTGACGAAGTGGTTGAGTCGCGTGACACCAGGATGGCAAAGTGTAACATGCAAGTCACGGAGGTCTTGCAAAGTGTGCGTTAATGCAGAGATGCGAGAAAATGTGTCAGCAGCTGTATTTTCCATTCCTGGACGGTAAACAATACTGAATTTGAATTGTGACAGTTCGATCCGACAACGACATATCTTATCATTTTTAATTTTAGATTTCCTCTTATTATCAAACATAAAACTGATGCTCTTTTGATCTGTAATAACTTTGAAATGTCTCCGGAGTAGGAAATGTTGCCACTTTCGGAGAGCTTTGACAATCGCAGCAGCTTCTTTTTCGACAGCATAATGTCTAATCTTTTAGTGTCCGAGAAAAGAATGCAACAGATCTACCTTGTTGGTTTAGAGTAGCAGCAATGCAGTAATTACTGGCATCAGTTTCTACTACAAATTCTTTATCCAGGTCAACAGTTATAAGGGTAGCATTTCTTAAGTTGGTCTTCAGTGTCTGAAAAGAATTTAGAATAGACGGGGGCAGTGGAAACTCCTTGTTATGGTTGAGAGGCAGTATCTTATCAGAAAAGTTTCGAATGAATTTACTATAGTAAGAGAACATACCAATTATTCGTTTTTGAGACCGGAGATTTAGAGGCGGTGGCATTTCAAGGAGTGGGTTTAGCCTCAGGTAATCAAGAGCAATTTGGTTGTTCTGGATTGTGTAACCAAGAAGTGTGATAGAAGTGGCAGAAATGATGCTCTTACTTTGATTGAGCGTGATGTTGTATCTTTTCGCTACATTATAAAACTTTTGAAGGTTGTAGTCATGCTCTTTTTGATCCTTTCCGCATATTGTGACATTGTCTACATACACAAAAGTGTCTGTTAATTTTTCTCTTTCTACAATGCCATCGATGCATCTTTGAAAGGCACTTACTCCGTTAGTGACGCCAAAAGGGATACGAGTAAATTGGTAAAGTTTTCCATTTACTTCAAATGTTGTGTATTTCCAATCTGCGTGACTAATTTGGATTTGATGGTAAATAGATTTCAGGTCGGGTGTTGTAAAAACATATCGAGCTATGTCATCAATCATTTTATTAATGTTGGGCAAGGGATAGACATCCATTTCTGTAAATCTATTTATGGTGTCGCTGTAGTCGACCACAATTCTTTCTTTTTGATTCTCGTTTGAGGTTACTAAAACTTGGGCTTGCCAAGGAGATATAGAGGGCTCTATTATGCCTTCCCTCAACATTCTGGCAGTTTCCTCTCTAATAAATATGTTGTCAGTGAATAAGTGACAACGAGATTTGGTGGCAATAGGGGACGTCCATGTAGAAAGATGAGAGAAAAGGAGAAATTTTGATACATGGAAAACTGTCCCTCTTACCCATTGCTCCGATAACAAGTTCTTCCCCGGGACTATCGAATTTCAGGGTCACAGTTTTATATTGTTTTAGGTCTTTTGTGATAATCATATCAATGAACAGGTCCTTAATTACTTCCACTGTCATGGCGTAGTGGTTTTTACTGTTTAGGGAGATGTCAACAATAGTTTCGCCGATGATTTTGGCATGATGATTAGGGTCCGCCAGTGCTACGGTTTTCTGTTTGGGAATAATAAAAAGTTTCAGCTTTCTTGCTGTATTTTTGCTGATAAACGTCCTCACGCTGCTGGAGTTTACCATAGCATTCACTACTTGCCCATTTATTTTGCATTTTGTGTATGTAACGTCTTTGGCATCCGTTCCTAGTCAGGAGAGATTGGGGTGGGGGGTCCGGGTCGTATAACACAGCAGCAGTGGAGAAGGAAGATTTACATACCTTTGCCCAATGGCCATTTTTCTTACATTTCCTACACTCGGCGTTAGGCGCAGGACACATCGCCCGTGAATGTCGTGTGTTCCCACAGAAGAAACAAATTCCTTTGGGGAGGTTATTTCCTTTTATAGCGGCTAAGGGAGTGTCTTCTGGTTTAATTACGGTAGCGGCTACGTTTGGGTGGTTATCAAAGCTTATCGTATGCTTCTCCGCTTGTTCTAGAGACCTATCCATTGTAAAGGTATCTTGTAGAGTTGAGAATGGTTTTTCAAGTAGGCGCTGACAAATAGACGAGGAGGAGATGCCGCTAATGAAAGCGTCACGGATATATTGCTTTTTCTTCTCCTCAGCACTTACTGCTTGGAATGCGCAAGATTTGGCAAGTACTTCCGGTTGTTGTATGAAATCATCGATAGTTTGTGCCGGTTTCTGTTTATTCGTCAGAAGTTGATGTCGGTTAAATATAACGTTTGAGGGTTTTTATGCAAACAGCATCTAGCGTTTCTATGGCGCCGTTGTAATCTGTAGCATCGCTTATTATTTCGAATATTGTCGCTGAGACTGAATTAATCAAGGCAAACAGATTTTGTGCATTATTTTCTATTTCCCCATTGTTTAAAGTGTGTAAGTAATACTCGAACGTCAATTTCTAATGTTTATAGATTTGTTCTGAATTCGAAGCTGTTGGTTCTGCGTTGAATCTGTCTGGCCGCAGTAGTTTGTCCATTTTTTTTTTTTTTTTTTTTTAATTGATAAAATTGAAAAAAAGAAGAGTAAACAGGAATGCCTTTCGTAAAGGTTTTATCAACTTAAAAGTATACACACGTTTTCGAGAATCAATGTGGCGGAATCCTTAATTCCGGCCAAGGGGAATAACTACGATCCTTTATTTCTAGAAAAGTCAAAGCAATTTATTCTAACAGATTCCGCCATTAAATATTTTTAATAATGTTTTGGAAGTTAAATTCAGTTAATGCTGTATTGCTAATCATTAAATTATTAATTGAACCAAATTGTTATTTTCACTAATTTTGTTAAGGTAATGTTTTAATCTATAAACTGACGTCATTTTCAGACAGCCTTTGACTTTTGACATTTTGAACTTCCGTAAAATTCACACTTAGACGATTTTTCGTTGTTGTGATTGTGCGAAGCCAGAATCTCTCATTTTTGCGGGCTAATTAAGCTACTTTTTTGGACAAACAAGGTGGTATTTTTTATTTAATTCAATATCTTAGGACTTTACTAATTATCTTTTAAAATAGATCCAGAAAACTAATATTTATCTTTCAAAAGATTTTTACAATAAATTTATTTAAATTCAAAATTTAGCCGAATTTGTCAGTTTCCGAATGTCGCCGTGAAAACATTTTTCATTATATTTTTTTTTTTTTTTTTTTTTTTTTTTACTTGTACAAATATTCTTTTTTCTTTTGGAAATTAACTTTCTGCTTTAATCTTTCAAATACAATCAAACAGTAGTCGGAAACCTACAAAAAATTATCATAAACCGGCTTTCAAAACTCTGTCCCCCATTATTATTTTTTTTTTTTTCGCCATTATTGCTCGTACCTATATAAAAATTATTAGGTGTAAATAACTCCAAAAACTATTAACCTTTTGGTGCTTGTTAAGATGCAATCGACAAATCGTTTTTTTTTTTTTATATATATATGTATAGGTTGTTTTAAGCAAAAACAATATTACATACTTAACTGACATGCCAAAAATAGTAATATATTCAAATATTACGAAAAATCATCTATAGCGATAGACTTTCTAATTTTTTTTAAATAACACAGTAGCAGTTGTTTCACTCAATGAGTTTTCGTAATTTTAGGATATATTTCCATTATCAACATGAAAAATAAGTACGTAATATTGTTTTTGCTTAAAACGATATATTTAAAAAAATTTTCAACTATAGCTTAATAAGCCGCAATCTTTTAATACAAAAGATTTTATAAGAATTTTAAAGCCAGAAACAAATTAAAATTTTTTTAAACGTTATGAACTAATCCTCCTTTTTTTATTTTAAACTATTAATAAAATATTTTAAAAACAATGGTCAACTTGTTTACGAAAAAACGGAAATGCATTCTGGTGGATTTCATTTTGTAGTTTTCTTTCGTAGTTTTCTTTCAAATGGGATTTTTCAATTTCTTTTCATTTTATGCTTTTGCAGTTTTTTTATTTCAATAAATGGAATGATAGTAATTTTTGGGGGATCGCAAGTTACGTAGATGCACGAAACACAGGCACAAGAAGTGGTCACACAGTTTTTATTAATTAGTAGAAAGAAGTTGTAATACTGTTTCTTAGATAATATCCATTTTTAATAGCTCATAGCATTTATTTCTTCCCAAAGTGAGAAATGTGACACAAGGATCTGAAAGTGTGATTGAAAAGTCAGCGCATGGCATTCGTTAGTATTTTCCGGTAGGGGCGCCTCGGGCGATTAACAATAAACTAACCCCTTCTCAAATAGGGAAGGCAAAGCATGGGAAGGTGGACCTACTAGAACTGCACATGAGCAGCAGCATACTGCAATCAATATGGAAAAGGTCATTACAAGAAGGGTCGAGACCAGGGTTTTTCAAACTTCTTGACTTGCTGATCCCTTTATATTTCAGGCTTTACCTTAGGGATCCCCTTATAAACGATTATGAAATTGACTCTCCGGCAGTAAAATGCCCGATTGCTTGATATTGCCTTTCTTCCGATAACTGTGGCATGAAAACGACTGGGTGTAATCTGCATTTCTCATTGGGTTTTTAATCAGCCGTAGGCTGAAGATCGACCATCTGTGATTTTTATTCTAGTGATAACAATATTAACAGCTAGGAACGAGAAAAGTCCATAATGTCTAAAATATTAATATTAAATGAAAATAGCAATAGTATTTAACAAATAGTTTTATTGTCAATTACATACACGTAGGATTTTTCAATACACACTTAGTGAGAAGGATGTGCTTGCTTGCTTGGCTTTGCACAAACTGTCAATTCTTGGTGATATTACTGACAAACATACACGTAAAACACTTCCTGGAGCAAGTCTGGATCTTTATTTCTTTTTTATATTGGTCAGTGCCGAAAATCTTAACTGCCTTTCGAGATAACAATGGATATTCAGAGGCTACAGTGAGCCAGAATTTCGAAGTTTGTTGCTGCATAAAACTTCTGTCGCATGAAATTTCAGCCAGTTCTTCCAGTTCATTTCCTGTGAGCATGCTATCAGCTATTTCAACATTAAACGGATTTCTGATCAGTCAAAATTTCCAATATTATCTGGAATATCTTTCGAGAAATATTTGTCAGAAATGTTCGGCTAGTGATATCAAATGTCGTTTAACATCTACAATTATCAAATCAACATTAACTGAATCATTGTTGCTGAGATATTCGTCCAGTGTAGGGAACATATCTAAAGTTTTCTTAACTTTTGTAGTCCATATATTCAGTTTTTTCTTGAAGGCTTGCATTTTGTCATGACTAAATAAAATATTTGAATTTCTTTCTTGTAGAGATAAATTCAGTTAAGTTTGTTGAATATATCTGCCAGATAAGCAACTTTGCAAAGCCAAATTTTATCGCTATTATCGAAGCCATTTCAGCATCATGAACACACAGAAACATCAACAGTTCTTCTCTAAGTTCAAATAAACACTGAATTACTTTACCTCGTGATGGCCATCTTACCTCTGTATGAAACAACAGGCTTGAATGTTCAGCTCCTATCTCACCACTGAGTATTGCAAAGAAAGGACTAAACAGTGGTCTGGTTTTAATGAAATTTATCACTTTAATACAAGATGAAAAAACTTCGGACAAAGAAGTATCCATTTTTTTGGGGGGGGGGGGACAACCAGAGCTTGTCGATGAATCATGCCATGTTTTGCAGTGATATTAGGTGCTACTTTTTTAACATGCCTCACAACACCTGAGTGAATACCGGTCATTGACGCTGCCCCATCTGTACATATGCCAATACACTGGCCCATAATAAGCCTGATTGAGAAAGAAAAGAGTCCAATACTTTAAAAACTTCGTCACCAGTTGTTCTAGCGGACATAGGATGGCAAAATAGAAAATCTTCAAGCATTTCACTTTCCCAACAATATCGCACATACACCATAAGTTGAGATCCATTGGTAATATCTGTGCTTTCATCAAGTTATAATGAAAAAAATGCCCGTTTTAACTCTGTCAATTAACTGAGTTTTTGTGTCTTCTGACATATCTTCTATTCTTTGCACAATTGTGTTACCTGACAGTGGCACAGCTGTCAATTTTGCAGCACATTTTTCATCCAAAACTGCCTCACACGTGTCTATTGCACAGGGCAATACAAGTTCTTCAGCAATATTATGGACCTTCTTAGCACGAACCATACTCAGTTCTCAGTGCCACTAAATAAGATGTCCGTAATAGATTATGATTTGATGTTATTGACATTGCAAAAGATTTCGTCTGCTTTAAATAATCATTCCTTTTTCTTTAAAAAAAAATCTTTTGTTGTTAAATGTTGCTGCAATTTAGCTGGCTTCAGGGCTTCATTCGACAGCAACTGATGACAAAGCAAACACTGTGGTCTGTTAGCATTGGACACACTTTCAATGAATCCAAATCCAATATACTCCGCATCATATTTTTTAAATTTGTTTTTCTGAACAATCTCTTCTGCCTCTGTATCAGATTCTGAGTTGATTTCATCATGAGCTTTCCGTTTCAAAAATTTATCCATGGGTAAAGTTTGCACCCTGAAAAATCAAATTTTGATGAAATATTTTTTGTATAAAAAATGCAAGCTTAGTCATTTAGGAACATAAACAAGTAAAAATCAGATATTCAGACATTAAGAATTCCTGACACGCGATCAATGCTCAAGCCCCATTGTAATCTTGTTCTGTACTATGCAGGAGATTTAATTTTGTGTAAAAAAAACTACACAGGAACACAACGTCGAATATATTTCAACAGCAATAACAAATAACAACTCTTTATATTTTTATAAATGTTCAAAATCATAGGAAAAAGAAAAAATACATTTTATAAAAATGAAAAATTTGGAGTGTAGGATTTGTGCTAATGAAGTACCTTGCTTCCTTTCTCATTGTTGCCATATACGCATTATAAACAAATTTATTAAATGTTCAACTGAAAAAGGATTTTTTTGTATTAAAGAGGTTAAACGTATTTCTACCAGTTATTTCTACCAGTTAGAATAAAATACCAAAAAACAAAACGTTTATTATTTCAAACCCTTTTGACATTTAAAATTTAAAAACTCACACGTCAGTAATTAAGTCAATGCTACAAAACATAAAAAGATTAAAGAAAGTAACGAAAAAAATATTTTTTTAAATAAAAAAAGGCATATGAATTAAGTAAAGTTCTTCCATATGTCAGCCAATAAATAAAATCATTACGAAAAGACAACATATTTTTCATTTGTTTAAATTATGAAGTTGGTTAAAATAAGATGTTATAAATAATAAATAATAAGTATTTTAATATTACAAATTGTAAGTAGGTACTTTTCATTAAAAAACTATCAATAACCTTATTTAAAATTTTTTAATGTTTCTACAAAAAAATAAATAAAATGTGTACCAATCATGATAATAAAAGAAACAAATTTGCTAAAAATACACATTTTGAATTTTTAGTGCGTTAGTTGCATGGTAATAGATAAGTAACTACCAGAATAATAATAAAAAAAAAAAACTTACAAATGTTTAAAACAGATTTTGTTTACCACACATTTATTAATCTATATAAGTATAAAACTCAAATAACTTTGTAACAAGTGATGTAACCCACTTTCCGGTTTATGACATCCGGTTGCGCATGCGTGCATAAACATTAACCCATAACAACGTAAACAAATAAACACAAATCGCTTCTTTTGCAGATTTTGACCTGCGCACTGAAATATTAACGTTATTATTTTGAAATTATTTTTAACATGGAAAGAGTGGGGGTGTTTTGCAACTATTCTTTATTACAACTATATATATTTTCTTACAACTAAACAACTTTAACCTGTTGACAAACATAAGAACAATTGTAGTAAAGCAAAGACTACTGCTACTCTCTACCCGTCCCTTTTCCTTCCTTCCTTCCTTCCTTTTTTATTTTTTGTTTACATTTCTAGATACAAAATAGTTGTGTGAGAACGGTGAATTTGTTGACACATTTACTAATCTGTTTCAATATTAGTTTTATTTTATTTATTTAGGTTTTATTTTTTTACTTCAGGTTTTATTATTTTTTTAGATTTTAAGTTTCTATAACTTGGTTGAAGGATTCCAATATGGGTTTTTCATTCTTATATTTCTCATTGGTAGGTACATGTGCGTTTTTGCTGCTAAATGACTTTCGTTAGCGTTTGATTCGTAGGAAAATCATGTTTAATTTTCGAGTTTTGAGCGATTATTCAGAAAAATAGGTAACTTTACACGAATAGGGAGGATTTTTTTTTCATGTTTGAGTGATCCGTTCATGATTTTTCATTTTAATATACTTTCATAGAAATGTTTCTGTTATGTCAAAAATAAAAACTATTTTCTTTACGTCACAAGTGTCACGCTCCTACATGAATTCCATAGCTAATATAACATACTGACCGAACAGGTCACGGGTAGTCTAGTTTATTATTAAAAATTTATTAAATTAAAACCATCAGAGGAAGTTCCATTAAAGGAAGAAGCTTAAATTTAACTACAAATTAAAATTTTAGGTACATACATCTAAAGATTATAAGACAAATTTCGATTAAAAAAACATATATAAAATCAAATTACCCATAAAAAAAGTCTTGGCTGTCTGGCCACAGACCCCATCTTGTCCTTGCGGACCCTCTGTGGACCACAGTTTGAAGACCTCTGGTCTAGACTGCATTGATTTTTGTGCTGAGGCAAAAGCTCCAGCGGCATGAGACTCCTCAACAAAATGCTTCAAAAGAGGCCAACATGGCATTAAAAATACATATAGAGTTCTTAGTAAGGTATTTACTTCCATCCCCCAACAGGAAAATGAGACAAAAGGTCAGGAAAGTGGAGAAGGACAAGCCATTGTCCCTAAACACGCGCGGGGGGAGGAGTAATCTGGCCTAACAAAAATTGCCTGGGAAGCCCCGTCAGCATCCCCTGGTTGAAGCACCTCAGATAGTAAACATTAAACTTACTCCCCTCCTTGAAAGACGGGAAGCAAGTTCTGGGAGCGTGGACCTCCTAGCCCTACTCGGGACTTTGCAGCTTTAACCTCAGTCAACAGCAAAAAGGTCATTAAAAAATAAAATGGCCTGTTCCGGGATCAGGAAACCACCTTCCTTAAATGCAGAAGGAAATCCTGAGAACATGTTTATCAGAAAGAACAGTCGAAAATAAGTCCTACACCATCCACTATAACTATGCAATTCCTACCGCTACGTACCTTGAAAACGGAGCCATGGGACAAGAAAAAGAAACAGAGCTGAGAGGGGGGAAAAGATAATGAAATAACAAGGTACTATATATGACATGAAAAGAAACTGGAATCTTAGGAAGATCTCCATTATTCCACTAATTATAGGAGCAACTAGACCCATGAAAAAGAATTTCAAAAGCTACCTGACAAATATACCCGGTGAACCAAGTGCAAGAGAGATTCAGACAATTGCACATTAAGGGACAGTCAGAATCTTAAAAAGATCTCTCGGTTGGAGTATCTGAATTAGCGGGTGGATGTCTTGCATCTGGTAGGATGCCCCATCCCCAGCTTGAACAATATGAAAATTAAAAAAAAAAAAAAAAAAGGGAGGGTAGATTATTGTCGATCACTTGAAGGGCCACAATTGAGGTATGTACCTCATATAGAATTTAAGTGTTAGACCCAGGTAGGGAGGTGGGGGGGGGCTTGATTTCTGAGGACTTTGGCTGTGAAATATCAATGGGTCTGATTGCGGCAATGTTTGCAAGCATACAGCGCTCCTTTAAGGAAGTTGAAGGAACTTGATTTATAATCTTGATCTGGGGCGGGGGTTAATAAATAACGTGCGGACAAACAGATGGAGATTTCAACTAAAAAAGAAAGGCCGAAACGTTATTCAAATCGATACGATCGAACATTAAATTAAAATAAAAATAAATAAATAAATAAAAAAATCGTGGCCGGGCTTGTGTTTTTATTTGTCAAAATCACCACCTGTGAAGTGGGAGTGTCTTCGATGGCAATAACATTGAGGAGGGCATTAAGTAAAGATCTGCACCAATCGTATTTAAGTTGGTCCACTAAAAGGCCATCTTTGAAAACCCTTCCCTCGATGAGGGTTGGGGTGTTACACACGAACAGATAAAAAAACAAAACAAAAACTAAAACCTTGTGCCTGTGTTTTGATTTTTTTTTTTTTTCTTTATGCGATTGCTGAAAAGTTCTCTTCGCCTAATGTTCTTTGCGTTGCGTCGACAACATCTGGTGAGTGATGCAATATTTAATTTTCGCTAGTTTTAGTTGTTCGCGTTAAACATGATGTGGGCTTTAATTTTCTTTTACAAAACAAAACAATGATGACAAATATACAGCAAATAAATATTACCAAAGGCAAGAAGCTAATCTTCTATATACCTGGATAATTTTTTTATTTTTAATTTTTTAACTTATTTTTTGCTTAGAAACAAAAATAGTGTCAAATCTGAGTTAGAACGAAAAAAAAAATAATAATTGCGGTTTTCTTATAACAATTTGTACCCTCGATAATCGCTCAAAAATAGAACATTTAACAATACTAGTAAAACATTACGCATTGACATTATTGATGATATTTATTGACTGGGTTTCTCTACCAGTATTTGGTTTACTTTTCGATTTTTGAGCGATTATTGAAGGTTCAAATTGCTGTAATAAGATCGTCATTTTTCTTTTCGCTCTAACTCAAAACTTGACACTTTTCCCGTTCCAAAGTAAGTAAACGTTGTAAAATAAGTTAAAAACACAAACTAATTTATCTTAACTTTGACATTTATTTATTGTATATGCAATTTTTGTTTTCGCTCTTTTTTTTATCCACTTTTTTTTTCCATTTTTTTATTTTTTTTTTTTTATTTATTTTTTTTTTTTTTTGCGAATTTTGACTTTGCGAAAAGTTTGGTCTGTCACCCTGAGTCACCCTCTCCCCTATCGCCTCCCGTTATTTTTTCATTTATTTACGACTTTTTTTAAAGGTGCTTTTGCATTTAACAACCTGCATTGTTTTTTAAATAGTACATTCAAGTTCAAGTTTTATTTGTTTATTAAATTATTAGGTGAAAGTACAGAATAGTTACAAAATAATAATGGCGCGGTGGGATAGAAGGGTGAATGTGAATGAGCCAACGTCAAAAAATATTGATTATTTTTTTTTTCAATTTTTGTTTATATATAATCTGGTAGCTTACTTTTCAATCGATAATTATCCGCAGAAATAGTTGAAAAAAGACGAAAAGAAAAAAAAAATTGTAAGCGGGGTGCCGATTGTTCAATTGCATCTTATATATATATATATATATATATATATATATATATATATATATATATATATATATATATATATTCTACGTTACGCTGGCATTCTTTTATTTATTTATTTATTTAATTTTATTTGTTTATTTATTATTTTTTAGTTTTGATAAGGAAATTTAGAACCAACGTCTTCATCCTATTCTATTCTGTATCTATATTTATACATTTTTTCGAAAAGTTTAGGGACGGGGGGGGGTATTTCTGACTATTAAGAGGAAAACTGTCCAATACTCATTCAAACTAGCACTTGTGGCGGTAATTAAAAAAGAAAATACAGAAAATCTGCCCGCCTGTGTAACTCTGTTCCGCAGGCTTATTTTCCAGCTGACAACAACCTGATCGTCTTCAAGTCCAATGTAAATAAGTTCTTGTTGAGCTGTCCCCTTAAATAATCATATTCTACCGAATTTTCACCACTAACGATCACTACGCTGTTGTCTCGGTGACCACTATTCAATAAACCTTTATCCTCGAATGGTCTTCGCGCCTTGATAGGTGGTGGTGGTCGTGGTGGCTCCATTGTAAATATATATATATAAATTAAAACAACAAAAACAATAATTCCAAAACAAACGATAAAATGCAAAAATTTACAATAATACAATGCAACACAATGTAAATATATGTAAAGATTTTTTTTTTTTTTTTTTTTTTTTTAATACATTTTCAGGAATCAGTGTAATTGTAGCTCCTTGTCGGATTTTAACGAGCTAATCATGATAACCATGGGGGCTGATCTATATCAGCAGTCAGCACCTGTTTATTTTATTATTGTTTTGCTTTCGCGCTTTATCTACAGACGAAGAATTATATTAAAATGAAAAGTGATATCCGCCAACCAACGAATCATGCAGTTTTTTTTAAATTACTTGCAGATAACTTCTTTTTCAAGGCAGGTGCTCAAGTGAACACAGGCCTATAATGCATTCCTCTGAAAAGGGCACTTTAAAAAAACAGGAGTAAAAGGAACAGGTGCTTGGATTGGGCACCCCACTTCACGTCCCTGCTAGATGCTGACAGTTTTTGAACTTTTGCCTTGAGGCAAGTGTACTATTTTGATTACTACACTTCATCTTTCCTGTCCTCGGTAATTGAATTAGAAATCTGTCTAGACTGAGGCAACGTTTATTTTTGTTCCATTCTAGAGTGCCTCTTTTTGGGGAGCTGGATTTTCTTCTTATCAAAAACCCATTCTCTGCCCCCGTGGGGAGGCAAATATGGTCAATATATGTTTGTTTATTAAACGCAGGTACTTATAATGAATTGGTATGCAGGGGATTTCAGTTCTTTCAGAGTCAGTCCAGAATATTGACGGAGAATCTCTTTTGTCTCTGAAATGGACGGAGCAGTTTATAATTTGAAAAGCCTTTTTTTTCTTCTTTTTTTTCTTTTTTTTTTTCTTTTTTTTCTTTCTTTTTTTTCTTTCTTTTTTTTCTTTTTTTTCTTTTTTTCTTTTTTTTTTCTTTTTTTTTTCTTTTTTTCTTTCTTTTTTTCTTTCTTTTTTCTTTCTTTTTTTTTCTTTTTTCTTTTTTTTCTTAGTGTTTCAACTGTTGGGGGGTGGGTTCAAAATTCTTTCTTTTAACTTTAACCATTCGCACGTCGGTCTTTTGTACATGAAGAAAGTGTATAAGTTTCGGTTAAGTACTTCGTTCTTCTACCAAAGCTCCGGAAATACCGTTGGGGAAATTAGTCAAGAACTATTTTATCTTGCTTTAACTACTCTTTTATGACTTAGTTGCTTTAAAAAAAACAAAAAAAACTAAATATATATATATATATATATATATATATATGTAGTTTGCTTGAAGCATTGTGTGGGATAGGTATGTCGTAGAGATTTAGAAGGCTATCACAATGCGAGGAATGAGATATAGTCGGTGTTGGTGAGAGAAGACGAGAACAAGTGGCGATTTACAAATCAATAAGTACATACATATATTTTATATATACATATATTTATTCAGTTCTATTAAATACAAATATCTTATGTCTGTGACAATATCCATTATATTTCGGGGGGGAAAATTCCCCTTTTCAAATGGTGGACGTGACAGATCAATTCAAAACATCTTAGATGATGGAGCGGAAAATGAAAACATTCAATTCATTTTCCGCTCCATCATCTAGCATGTTTTGAATCGATCTGTCAAGTCCACCATTTGAAAAGGGGGGGGATATTTTTTCCCGAAATATAATGGATATTGTCACAGACATAACAAGTAAGACATTTGTATTTAATACAACTGAATAAATATATGTACTTATTGATTTGTAAATTGCCACTTGTTTTCGTCTTCTCTCACCAACACCGACTATATCTCATTTTTCGCATTGATAGCTTTCTAAATCTCTACTACATATATATGAGGATTAGTGCATAGTCTTTCACCTAAAATGGCAGACGACTGTGGTGTCTTATTAATCGTCTGCTATTTTTAAGTGTTCTATTTCGTTCGTTATAGTTAGAATCGATTTATGTATATAAAAAAAAAAAAGTATATCAGTATTAGAAAATATATTTATATTTCTTCAATGTTATTTTGTAAATAAAATCAGTGTTTGTTTTAATTTCAACTGTATTTCTCGTGGTTAACGCGTGAGAACTGGATTCTCTCCCCGAGACTTAACGATAATTTTTTTTTTTTTTTTTTGTAATTATATTTTCCAGAATTCATTTAATTCTTAAGCATTGCAAATATGCTGTCTTTTGTACTAAAATCTTTTAATTTGTCCACATTTTAATCAATTTCTGTCGTTTTGTAGTTTTCATTTTGACAAATCAAATCTGTTCTAAAAAAAAAGGGGGGGTATAAAAGATTGGTTTATTTTTTATTTTTTATTTTGTTTTTCTTTCTTTTTTTTTCTTTGTCTTTCTTTTTTTTTTTTTTTTTTTTTTTTTTTTGTCTAAATGACTACAATTGAATTTCGTCACCTCCAAAACAGGAAAAATCATTGATAGTTTGAAGATAGTTTGAAAATAGAAATTTATTCTGACTCCAAATTATGTTTCCGCGCTAGTGATATTATCGTTTTAAACCCTTTAAACTCCTCGGATATCTTGGCGCTAAGTGAAACCAACACCATCTTTTGAATCCAAATGTACATTAACATAACACTGTATTTTAACCTTAGTTCGAACCATTTCTTTTAAGTCAAACTAATACAAAAAATTCTAGTAATGATTATGCAAAATACATTTCTGAATTTAATGAAAGGAGGATTTAAAATCTTTAAACCTTAGAGACTAAAAGAACTTTATCTATAAAAGTGCATGTGTGTCTGTGTGTGTCTGTGTACATTTTACTACGCAATAACTCTGTCAATTTTAAGTCTACAGATTCGAAATTTGATATACAGGGTACTGAGATTTGGGAAAATCTTTGATCGGTTTTCGGACAGAAATTTGGGTGTTAAGGGGTCAAAGTTCAACGATTTTACCTTTGAGAACTCTACCAAATTCATCCGCCAATTTTGGGTCTAAACACTTGAAATTTTATATATAGGTTCCTTGGGCATGGATTTAACTTAATAACTTGATTTGAGCCCAAAACAATAAGGGGTGATAATAGGGGTCAAAGTTAAAAAAATTGATGTTTTTTTTTTTTTTTTTTTTTTTTTTTTTTTGCTTAACATACACCTCCAAACATCCGAGCAACGCCGGGCTGAAATGCTAGTATACTTAACATATACAATTTCTATATGTTTGTACATGCTGTAAATGTGTCCATATTGCTATTTATATCTAATTATTTATGCTGAATCTTCCATAGATGATACCTTACTTCCAGTTATAACTGTACTAAAATGTACTTTTAATCATAGATTTACTTAACTGTATAAGTATGTTGAATAGGTATATATTATATTTTCCTTGTATCAACTTAAATACCATGAGTTCGTGCATATAATTTTATCTTAATTTCTAATATCTCTTTGAATCATACCTTAACATTTCATCTTATTTTTAAACTAATATATGAAGAATATTTTAAATATATAATAACTCTCTTAAATCAATTGAAGAATATTTTAAATATATAACTCCTCTCTTTAAATCAACCAGTTGCAAATCTAGATTCTCCCATCACATGCGTTTTTAATTACTCTCTTTTTTCCATATACAATGAAATGGAAAGCGTAGTAAAATCCTTTTAAATTATTCTGAGGAGTGTAAATTTTCAGTAGATATATAACCTTTAGTACTAACTCAACTAATAACAACCCATGTGTGCTCACAGAAATACCTGGTTTAGGACCCAGGCACAGGGCTAACCCTCTCAGGGCTGATGGACCCGTAGATCTCCTCAGGTCATCCATCTAGGAGAGAAAGAAAACTTTGAAGCTAAACCTGTGCTATTGACCTCATACATCTTGACACTAAAAAGGGAGGAAGGATTCAACCTTTCTAGAACTGGTGGCTCTAACAAATTACCGGTTTGCAAACCTAAACTGCTTAAGGAATAGATAGGTTCTGCTTATCACCTGGCTTTCATACTCCTTCTTTGCCTATTAGTCAGGCACAGAGATGCGATCACAAGAACTCGACAGACTCCCAATGTTTGACCTTGTTTCCTGATTAGGGCAATGAACGCCGTTCCCCACTCCCGCAACATCTCCATCCCCTAAAACTGGGTATCTTGGGGGTGGTTGAGTGCTATATATGCCAGTGCAGTTGGATTGGGTCGATTTTTGTCCGACAGGTTGGCAGTTTGTCTGGCTGCTGTATTCCGACTGACAGTAACTCTTTGGTAGCACTTAAAGCAGCTGCTCCATCATAAGATGTATAATATCGGGATGGTAGTTATGCCATTTCTCAAGGCCACAATCCTGTAGATGAAGAGTTGACTGATGGTCTAATTATGTTGCATGTTTGGTATTCACACAACCACTTTGTCCAGCACTTCTCATCCTAAAACTGAAACTTTTTAATAAAAATGACCGTTCAATCAAAAATTATGATTAAGCCGGGTGCAAACTCAAACAAAACCAATTTGTCTCCACCCTTGAGGCTTGCATTCATGAATATTCATGGACTTGAAAGTAATTTAGATGATTTCCCCTAACAAACTCCTCAGATATCTTGGCGCTAAGTAAAACTGACAGACACTCCTTTATCCCCTCTAACTACTTTAACATGTTTGGCTTTCTTCCACTTTGCTGTAAGAACTCACACAGACATATGCACAGACTTGGTGTCTATATTCAAAATACCCTCCCCTTGACTAGAGAATTAAATCTAGAATCAGACGGCCAGGCCTTCATGTGCTTTAGATTTAACCTACAACATAACGTTAGCTACTCTTTAATTTTCTCTACGGGTCACCCTTGACCCAGAACTGCTACCTAATCAACCAAGTCTCTGACAGCATAGATACAGCACACTCTCTTGATACTAGCGCGCAAATACATGTATTTGGTGACTTTAATGTCCGCCACAGTAAAAAAAACAACAAGCTACTATAAGAAAGCTGACTGGGAAGCCATCAGGGATATTATCAGAGATATCCCATGGGGAAATATCTTTTCTCTTTCTGCAGAACAGTGTGCAAATGAGATCACCAAATGGTTCAAAGCAGCAATTAAAGCACACATTTCCACACGGAGGTTCTATAGCAAACTCCACTCTGCCCAATGGTTTACTTCTACTTGCGCAACTGCCATAGCTCATATTTGTCCAACAGAAGTCCAATAAAAACAGACAAAAGTTTATAGATGCTAAAAATAATTGCAAGACAGAAATAGCGACATCTAAGGGAGAATACGCCAAAACCACCAGAAAATGCATTGAAGCACAGAAATTTGGAACTTGTGATTTCTAGAAAATCTACAAATGTAGTAAATAATGGGCAATCAACAATGCTCTCACTATCCAGCAATCACTAGATTGCTTGAACAGTAACCGAGAAGGCTAATAAGCTTGCCAGTCAGTTTGCCTAAAACTATGCATTCAACTCAGCAAACCACCCCCTCCTTGATTTTCCTTTGCAGACAGAAACCACATTAGATGATCTGAAAATCAACCCTTCTCAAGTGCATGATATCATAAAACACATAGACACCTCAAAAGCATGTGGACCTGATCTCATCCCGGCTGTACTATTAAAAAAAAAAAAATGCTCTGCTGAGGTTGCTCCAGTTCTCTCCAAAGTTTTCAACAAATGCCTTAATGAATCTTGCTTTCCTGACTGCTGGAAAACTGCTTCTGTGGTACCAGTTTACAAGAATTATGATGAAAGAACTGATCCCTTAAATTATCACCCCATTAGCCTCCTCCCTCTTTTCGCCAAAATATTTGAGTCCATAATCAATCAAGCTCTAGTCCACCACCTTACAGATGCTAAACTTCTGTCTGACCAACAATACAGATTTAGACAAGCCCGTTTGTACTGTGAATATCCCAACTGTAATCTCTGAACATATTTACCATGTACTGGATAAAGCAGGGGAAGGTAGGGAAGTAGCCGTAGATAAGGCTTTTGACAGGGTATGGCATGAGGGTTTTCTCAGGAAAATCAGATCATGTGGTATCACTGGACAAATACTTAAATCCTCCTTAAGAGGAGAATCCAGGTTGTCCTCGATGGATGTACATCAAAACAGTATGATATAAATGTGGGTGTACCTCAGGGGTCGATCCTTGGACCTATTATTCCTGATATTCATACCTCCCTGATAAAATTGTCTCTGAGATGGTGATATTTTCTGATGACACCACGCTCTGTGGTAGGCACGAGGGGAAACGAATGAACACATATCTAAGGCAATAGCGGAAACTGTAGAGGAAGACCTCCAGTTTGTAGTGGAATGGGGATAAAAATGGATGGTAACATTCAATGCTGCCAAGACTAAACTTCTTTCCTTTAATAATTAAAAGAAACCTTCTGAACCACCAATAGCTATGGCTAATGATACATTACCTGAAAGTAATTTGTTCAAACTCCTCAGCTTAACGTTCACAGGAAACATGAGCTGGAACAGATATATAAGGGGCATTGCCATGGCTTCTGCGAAGAAGGTGGCCTCTCTCTACTGTGCTAGAAAGTTACTTATGCCTAAAAGTATCCTGTACCTCTACAAGACCACCATTCGCCCATGTATGGAGTATTGTTGTCACATTTGGGCTGGTGCATTTGCTACTAGTCTCTCACTCCTAGACAAGGTTCAAAAGAGTCACCAACCTAATAGATCCCGAACTGTCATCTACACTTCAGCTGTTTTCTCCCATCAACGAAATGTTGCATCTCTCTGCTTGTTTTACGGGTATTTTAATGGTATATGCTCTGACAAGCTACAAGCCCTTGTACCCCCTCGATGTAAATACCCCCGACAAACCCAACAAGCAGCAAAATCTCACCCCTACACAGTAGAGATCCCCAGATGCCAGAAAGCCTTCTTTCTACTTTAACAGTTTCTTCCCCAGAACTGCTAGACTTTGAAATTCCCTTCCGGGTTCCTGCTTCTCTAACTGTACTGACATGCAGAAGTTCAAGTGTAATGTAAACAGACATCTTGCTGCTCACCTCCCTACATAGTACCCCATACAAATTATGTCCCAGATAGTAGCCCCCTATATCAAAGTGGCACAGTGTCTTGTTTGGGGTGAAATTGTAATAAAAAAAAAAATTAAAAAAATTTTTAACTACACATTGAAAAACTACACATTTACCTATGAAAGTTATTAGCTTGAAAGTTCCGTAAATATCCGATCTGAGGAAAGTAGCCATTTCTGTAAATTGTTTACATTATGAACTGTCTCAACTGACTGAAGGTGTTTAAAAATATTATATATATATATATATATATATATATATATATATATATATATACTGACTGATTTGAACGTGTTATTATAGCGACAATCGGCGGTCTCTATTCCAAAACTCGGTCAAGGTTGTCTCGTTCAGTCGTGTACGATTATTTAATTGCTTTACTCCATTATTTATCTTAAATTGTCCAAAAAATTATCTCCAAAGATATTTTCGTTTTTTATTTATTTAGTGTGTGTGTGTGTGTGTGTGTGTGTGTGTGTGTGTGTGTGTGTGTGTGTGTGTGTGTGATGGTTTTGAGATTTTTTTTTTTTTTTTTTTTTTTTTTCTGGGTATCTGAGAAAGATTTTGGCATTGGAAACCGTCCCACATAAGTAGGTCGGCTATGACGTCATATGACGTCAGACGAAGAAAACCTTTGTGTAACCCTTAACCTAAAACTAACCTTGGGAACGATAGGGGTTCTATAAAAATACCAAAATAGTAATTCCATTAAAATGAAATTACGCTTTTTTGCTAAATCATAATGTATTAAGTGTTAAAGTTCGAAATAATGACCCCCACCATTGTTTTGTTTTGTTTAGTTCTTTTTTATTTTGTTGTTGATTTTCACGTGTATTGCATAATTGTCGGAAAATGTAAGATTTTGTATTTAGTTCGCCACATCGGCGTGGTT
The DNA here is from genome assembly GCF_053919585.1 of Euprymna scolopes. Taxonomy (NCBI): domain Eukaryota; kingdom Metazoa; phylum Mollusca; class Cephalopoda; order Sepiida; family Sepiolidae; genus Euprymna; species Euprymna scolopes. The sequence continues at coordinate 137,017,537 of NC_136487.1, read as the reverse complement.
TTCCCATTAGTCCCAAATAGCACGCCCTAAGATGGAATACTGCTGCCACATCTGGGAACTCCTTCCTGCCTTGACAGGCAATGTCCTCTTCTCCTTTCTATAACCCCTTTTTCAGAAAAGACATGTTGCCCCCCCCCCATCCATTCTCATTCTCACCTTCATAGAAGGTACTCGACTGAGCTCCAGTCTTTGATTGCTTTCTACCTCCATGTACCTAGCGTCAGTCGAAATTTCCATGGACCAAGCTTACCAAGCTCTGGAACACAATACCAGTGAGCTGCTTCCCTCCTGATTACAAAATGTTTATCTTCAAATCCAATGTTGTCAAATTTTTGCCATAAACCTCCTCATAAGTAATGAACCGCAGTTCATTTAATTGATCAATCTTAGAACTCTTCCTGGTGTTCTTGACAATCATTTCGTCTCTTTAAGTGTTATCCTCGAGTGACTCTTGGCCTTAATATGTGGTGATCCAATAATTAAAAAAAAAAACAATGTTTTTATAACAACCACATAAATAACATAAAAAAATATCAAGTTATTGCAAATTTCATTGTGTGAAACTCAGAACTGAAAATCAAACCAGAAAAATACAGTCGCTATCTTTTTTTTTTCTTTTTCTTTCTTTTACCTCAAACAAGACATAATGATTGTCACTTGGACATAAAGAGTTACTATTTGGGATCGCGTCTAATAGGGAATTGTGGCGTCTGTAGGTTAGTACAGTCAGAGAAGCAGAAATTCCAAAGTCTAGCAGTCTGAGGGAAGGAACTTCATGAAAGAGGTTCACTAGAAAGAAGTTTGTTAAGTAAGAACGATAACCCTGCGCTTTAACTAGAAAATTATGAACGTACGTTATTAACATTATTCTTTCTTATTTTTTCTTGACTTGTTTTTAGTGATGGCCACTATATTTTTTTTCCGACCTCGTTTTCATGTTGGTATTTCACATGTACGATAACATTTATTGTTGTAATTTAGTGTTTTCAATGTATTTTTTTTTTTTTGTACGTGATTTAAGTAAAAATAAAAAAAAAGCTGTTTGGGAGTAAGGGTCAAACTATGCCAAAAAATTTAGATAACCGAAGTATAAAAACTTTCTGATACTACACTTCAATTTTTTGTTCTCAGTTAGTGGATGAGAAATCCTTCACGACTGAGACAATTTTTATTTTTGATCCTTCCCCCACATTAAAAACCGACTTTGGTGTCTAACTCTTCCCTCGTGGGGAGGTAAGTAAATAGGAACAATCAACTTTTTTTGAGGAGGGGGTGATAAAATGTAAAATTAGTAAAATTAAATAAATAGTAGAGGTCTTCCTTCCAAGCCATCAGATTAGAAGAATACCCGTCCCAAGATAGTTAACATTGATTCCCCCACCCCTAACAGTTTTGTAACAAACACTTTTCTGTTTCCTTAGAAATATTAAAATCAAAATATAACAATACTAAACTGTATGTCTAGAATCTTTATTCAAATGTTTATCAAAATTTATTCCATGATTTTATATTCTAGAAAATGTCTAAAATTTAAGGCTTAAGGGACCTTAAGAAAAAAATCGAAATTTAAAAAAATCTTGCTGAATTGGTGTCTAATGACTATGGATCATCAACTTTAATGCAAACCTGAAATATTTGAATTTTCAAATAAAGATGTATCCATTCCGACTAGGGATTTTTATCCCCCCCCCAAAAAAAAATGATCAGGAATTAAACCATTCCTGTAATGATCCGGTTCTTGTTGATTTTGCAGTGGGAGTGAGGAATGACGAGAGGGCTGCCCAGCCACTTCTTGCAGGTCTGAGTGCCCCTCCTTGGGAGCACTGACTTCTCAATCCTACTTTCTGACCCTGGTGTCTAAGTTCTGGCAGTGTGAGAGAACTAAAAACACCCATATTGTGCCCCACCCTTTTATAAAACCGTTCTAGAATACTCTAAAGAAACTGAAGTTTTGGGAGTATTTATTAATTGATGTCTAATATCTCTTAAAATTTTACAGAAATCGGAGGTATTTTAATCTTTACTCCCTCTTAGCCCACCTTTTGCATAAAACTAAATATAACCCACATTAAACCTCCTTTAAAAATAGCAATAAAATAAAAGAGAATTGCAAATAACAAATCTTCGAACTTTTAAAATATTTGGTAGTTTAATTTCAGAATCCTCTTAATGCAGGTGTCTCCAAAGTTTTCGAACGATGACGGGGGGGGGCATACTGCTGACTTTTTAGAGCTACGTGGGCCAAAAAAAAAAAAAAAAAAAAAATGAGCTGGACATGATTTATATTGTTTTATGTTTTAATGAAACTGATTCTCCAAAACCTCATTCTTTTAATCATTTTTGTTTTGAACAAAAAGAAAAATTACCACACTTATACCACTATCAGCCGGTCACTGAGGTGTGACCGACAGACGTGTTATAGTAAATGTCTTAAAGCGGTCTCATGAAGATGGGCCAGTCATTAGGGTCTGTGTAGCAAGAAGAAAATCAGACCTGAGATGTTGGATCTGGGTGTGACTCCTTTCTTTTCTCAAGATGATCTCTTCACCCTGGTGGCATTCTGGTGGGAATCTTCATCTCTTTGTCCTCAGGGCCGCCTTTCGACTTTAGACATTTATGAAGGCATTCATGGCAGACACAAGAAAAATGACACGTGACACAATTGTAATATACATAAGATATAACTAACTATTTTATTTTACAAAATATATATAACAATACATATTACAATTAATTTTTACAATTAAAACTGGACAATAGGCTTTTCGAAGCTAACTACCCTAACTAGTGTTGAGGGAGGGGGTGCCCCCCCCTCATTTACGGAGAGACAGAATATGCATCCTCACATCATGGTGGTCGTGCAGGAAAGAGACAGAAAGATAGCAAGGGAATTATGGGAAGGGATTTCTTTGTATCTCTACGCTCATGGACAAATTACCACCCGTCCATTCTGCAGAGTGTGTTAGAAACAGTGGCACAAGGAAATAGTGCCACACACTATTTTAACATATTTCCTTTTTAAATATTTTTCTGAATATTTTTACGTTTTCCATAAAGGCTCCATGGGTCAGATTAAAAACTTTGAGGAGGCCGGATCTGGCCCTCGGGCTGTAGTTTGGAGACCCCTGCTCTAATGTATTGTTAAGGTTAAAATGTATCAAAGTTCTTTTGGAAATCATTGCAAACCTTTCTTTGGTTCATCGTTATCCTCATGACAGGTGCTCGACTGAGCTTCAATCTATGCCACCATCCCCCTCTGTAAAAAAATTCACAGTAAACATTCGTCTAGCTACAACAGCTATCAGTAAGTTCCATTACTCTCTACCAGTACCTAAAACTAAACAAAAATTCCATGTGCAAAGCTTTTTACCCAGAACTGCTCGGCATGCCCTATCCACCCTTGATAGTTCCAAACCAGCTTTGAAACCTTGTAGGTGATGTCTTTTTCTCTTCCCTGCAACCTCTTTCCCACAAAAGAGACGTTTCTAGCCTGTCTCTGCTCTATCGTTATTTTTATGGTAAGTGCTCGACTGAATTCCAATCTATGGTTTCCCTCTTGCCAAAAAAAAAAAAAAAAAAACACTCGATTAGCTACAAGCACTATACATGATTTTCCGCACTCTCTATTTGTGCCTAAATCTAAACACAGATTCCATGAACAAAGCTTCTTTCCCAAAACTACCCCCCCCCTGTGGAACAATGTTCCCCTGGCCTGCTTCCTGTTTGAATACAACATAGAAGCCTTTAAATCCAATGTAAACAAGTTTTTGTTGAACCGTCCCTATAAATAATCAAATTCTACCCATTAACGATTACTACACTACCATCTTACATTCATTAACCTTTATCCTCAAGTGGCCTTCCGGCCATGATAATTGGTGACTCCCAAATAAAAAAACAAAAAACAACTGCTCGTCTGTGGAACACAATACCACAGAGCTGCTTCCCAGCTGACTATAATATGATCGTTTTCAAGCGTAACATAAACATTCTTTCTGAGCTGCCCTTTTAAATAATTTCTATCTAATTTTCACTATCACGGATCAGGTGTTGTCTCACCTGACATTCATTAGCCCTTGTCCTTGATTGGCCTTGATAGGAAAAAAAAAATTTATACATACTATGTATAAATTTTTTTTTTTTTTTTTTTTTTTACTTCAATTTATTTATGAATTATTAATTCTTATTTCAGTTATCTAAAATATTTCTTTGTTTATTGAATGTGACATAACAATCACCCCAACCTCCCGTCCTGTCCTGCTAATAAAATGTAAATGTTATTCCGAATTTATATTGTGCGAAATTTGTTTTTGTCTAAACCAGGACTATTCCAGAATTTAGTGAAAACAAACGATTACTTTTAAATATTTAAGATCTTTCAAATTTTCTCATTTCACATAAACGAGTTCATAAATGGTGACCATTTTGACTGCCTTAGTGTGTGAATTTAGGGTTAGGGTTAGTCTTTTAAATTATGAGGCAACTGCCATCTTGAATTTGGGGTTAATTGCTCAGATTGAAGAAAAACATAACAAAAATCAAAGGTTTGGTTTGATTGTTCCGATTTATAGCATATCAGCACTTTTTTCGGGTTATTTAATGCTGAATCCAGTAATTTTGGAAAATGCTTCATGGCCTGTCAGAAATTTCTGTTTCTATGTCTATACTTGCAACCATGTCACTAATAAGGGTGCTGGAGGTAAACGTTTTTACTGGGCTGACATTATCCGCCTGATAGTCATGGACTCAAACCTTGGATTAATCACTAAGTAAACTGTACTATCAGCAGGTGCAAAGTACTGGGGCTGCTGTATTGCTATTTGGTCAATGGATTCTAGACCATGCAGTAGCTTCTGGTGGGGCTGCTCGATACCATATTAGTAAGTAATTGTTACGGCTTTATCTTATGAGCTACAAAAAAAAATTTCCTTATTTCTTTTTCTCTCTTTCTTACCCTCTTTGCCCTGCTCTAACCATGTCTGTCGACCTGTTCCACAAATCCCAAAACTCCATCATAAAAAATCTCCAGAAAAGATACACGATTAAACCTAGAATTGCAACTTCTAAAATAGACCCCCCCCCCAACTATCATGTCGCTTTCTCCAAAATCAGGGATCTACGTTCCAACCTTTCAGATGTTGAAACCCAATGACAGGAGACTAAACCAGATGTATTATTCCTAAGCAAAACTGGAATTGGACTAACTATTTCCCTAGATGAGTTTGTAATTAAAGGATACTCTAACTTAACATCAAAATCTGACCCCGCCCCCCCAAGATTGACATGGAATATGTACCTACATTAAAAATGGCTTTCCATGTGGTAGGGACATCTCCAGAGAACACCCTAAATTACCCTATATGTGTTTCCAGGTTGAACTTGCTCACATGACTGCATTTATATTTGCCCTCTATTGCCCCCACAACAGCGAAGTTAGGATCTTTATGAGCATATCTGAGAAAATTGACCACATCCTGTCTGCTCATCCTTCGGCTAACATTATCATCTGAGGAAACTTCAATATTCATGATGTGGAATGGTTAACCCACTCAAACAAGACAGACGATGAGAGGAAGTTCTCTGTCACGATTTCTCCATTGCTTATGACCTAACTCAGATTGTTCACGAACCCACCCATGTATCCGACACTGATGGTCAGTATGCAAGTCTTCTATATCTTTTTCTCACAACTTGCCCTGAGCTATGCTCATCTTCTGTTTTGCCTCCACTGGGATCTTCCAGCCACTCCGTTGTATCAGTTAAAATAAAAACGAAATGTAATAAATCCTCAGAGTACCTCTTCATCGTACAATATATCAGTACTCTATGCCTGACTAGGATAGCTTCCATTACATTTATATCAGATCTACCTCTGCATTCCATGTTTAAAAAGAATGTGTCCTCTATAGTACCAGACCTGACAGAATGGTTAATTGTAGGTATAGACTGCTTCATACCCTCCAAAAAAATTCTAGCAAAAACCTAACAGCCAGCCATGGTTCTCTCCAGACTCTGCTGCTGCCATTGCACAAAGAAATCACTTTTTCCCTTACTTCCAACGTTACAGATGTACTGAGACTAAAGCCGTTTTTAGGACTGCCAGCAACCACTATAAAAGACTAATAAAGAATGTAAGAGAGTGGTATGCTCAGTCAGTCAAGTCCAAAGCAGCTAAGCAACGGCTTGGTTCTCATCAGCATCGGACAAAGCCAAACTCAAGGCCGCCAACCCCCTGTATTTTCTCTTGTATCAGAAAACACTCTATGTGACATACAAATATCTGTACATGATGTTGTCAAGTTAATCAAAAACCTTGATTCAAATTATAGTTCTAAAAAAGCTTCAACTAGAACTAGCTCCCATACTTACAAAGCTGTTTAAGCGTTGTCTTAAGGAGAATTGCATCCCAACACCGTGGAAAACCTCATTAGTATGCCCTGTATTTCAGAATTCAGGTGATTGCTCATCTCCCTCTCAGTACAGACCAGTAAATCTCCTGTGCATCATGAGTAAGTTGCTGGAATCTGTTAAATAGAGAAGTAGTCAAGCACCTCAGCAAAAATAATCTTAGTGACATGCAATATGGTTTCCGTTTTGCTATATTTACAGTAGATATGCTAGCAGTTATCTCATAGGATTAGCAAATCTCTCGACAGAGGCTTCCTTTTAGGGCAATTGCTCTTGACATATCAAAGACCTTTGATAGGGCATGGCATAAAGGTCTACTCCACAAGATCTCCAACTATGGTATAGCTGGAAATGTCTTAATTATTAAATCATTTCTCTCTGATAGGTTCATAAGAGTAGTGGTTGATGGGCAGAAATCAGAAGTTCACAGTATTAATGCTGGAGTTCCTCAGGGGTCCATCCTGGGCTCAACTCTCTTCTTGATCAATGATCTCCTAAATCACATCATAAGATCATTTGTAGACATTTATTCTGACAACATTACCATCTCTGGCAACATGTCAAAGGCCATAAATGACTAAGTTCTCTCTTATTCTCTCTCTCTTCTGATTTTGAACACGTGGTACAATGGGGAAAGAGCTGGCTGGTTACTTTTAATGCATCTAAAACCAAGCTTCTATCTTTCCATCATCAACGCTCTGATCCCCATCTGGCATCAATTGAAATGAATGGCTCTCGTCTTGGGAGGCTCCATGTTTTGACAAGCTTCTGGGCTTGACCATTACTCCTGATCTGAAATGGAACATGTACATCAAATCCGTTGCCAAGGTGGCTGGAAAAATGGTGGGATCTATTTACCACTCCAGTAGATATCCCACTGCTGATGCACTTCTCTTCCTGTATAAAGCCAGGTATGTCCAAGGATGGAATATTATTGCCACATCTGGGCTAGAAGCACTTATCCTACCTTGACAGAGTTCAAAATAGACTTTGTAGCTTAGTGGGGAGGATGCCCTTTTCTCTTCCCTGCAACCTCTTTCCCACAGAAGAGATGTTGCGAGCCTGTCGTTATTTTCATGGCAAGTGCTTGTCTGAGCTCCAGTTTATGGTCACCCCTTGCCAAACTTTCACGAAAAATACTTGTCTAGCTGCACCCACTATCAATAATTTCCCCCACTCTTTATCTGTACCTAAACCTAAACGTAGATTCCATGAACAAAGCTTCTTTCTTGGAACTGCACGCCTGTGGAACTCCCTTCTGTTTGCCTGCTTTCTAGCTGACTACAATTTGGTCGTCTCTAAGTCCAACGTAAACAAGTTCTTGATGAGCCGTCCTCTTAAGTAATCTGATTTACCAAATTTACACTTCTAACGATTACTATGATATTGTCCTATGCTTTTAGTCTTTTTATATCTCCAAATATTTGTTTATGGTGTTTGGTTTGGTTGTTTTGTAGAGGAAAATTGTTGCTTTTCTTTTTGACTGTGTAGAACATGATTGAGTCTTGCAAATGAAAAGAAAACATAGTACCATCAATGTATGGTGTATTGTAGGTCAGGAACGCTTGATGTGACTGCTGCTTGGCCCAGCTACATAAAAGCAGCATGCAGACATAATTGTGGCCTTTTCTCAAAAATTTCTGTTGAATCCAGAAAACGGTTTCTTATGTGAATTTTCAGTACAATTTTGTGATAACGTGCATGTGTAATGTTTTCGTTGAAAAAGTCTTTATATGTGGGTAGAAAAGGAGACTTAGCTGAATTTTTTATGTTTATTCGTGGATTTTGTAATATGAACAACAAAACTTAAAAGTGGTAAAAAAAAAACAAATATATCACAAATAACTGTTACCAAAGGCAAGATAAGTTACTCTTTTATCTAACTGTTCAACAAAATACTGGTAAAAATCCATCCAATAAATGTTACTGTGATATTTATTGAGTAGGTTTCTATCAGTATTTTGTTTAATTTTCTATCTTTGAGCGATTATCGAGACTCCAATGATGTGACCCTTTCACGGCCGCCATTTTTTTTCTTATTCTAATGTAAAACACGTTTTCAAACTAAATAAACACGTTTAAATAAGTTAAAACACTAAAAACTTCTCCAGTTAGGTGGACTAGTAAGTTGTCTTGTCCTTGATAGCATTTGTTTTTTGCCCACACTTTAATTTTGTTGTCTATACTGCAAAATGTCTATTTATTTTTGGGAGATAATCACTAATACATAAGAGAGAGATAAAGGCTAGTATTTTCTTAACTAATTAGTATTCTCTTATTAAAGATAAATGCATATACACATCGAATAGAGATCTTATGAATGGCATTTCGCTCTTGGCAATCATCAAAGTTTTCCTTTCAGTTATTGTGGCATTATTGGTGATGAATCTTGCACAACATCCCATATCTGATCTCAGACCATAGTTTCTTTGCCAACCTCTATCACTGACACCATGCGTCATGTCTACTGACATCTCTTTGTTTTCCTCTACTTTTGATTTATTTGACCTCCTCTAACCTTAAATGGCATTTCTTCTTGTTCATCTTTCGTGGGAATTCGTTTATTTTTCAAACTTTGTGTCACTTCAATCCATACTTAGTTCGATCTTTGAAGATGAATACTAGCTGATGTATTAATCATGTCTAACATATGAAATAAAAATGTAACTGCGGTACTAACGCTAATGTTAGTTTTCTCCGAAGGAGGAAGTTTCATCGGAATATGAGATTCAGAAGCGGTATCCAGTCGCATGTACATTTCCATTTATTTTTTATTTATTTATTTAATTATTTATTTATTTATTTTTTACAACTCTTGCAGGAGGGTGGGGTCATGTCCCTCTTCATACGGCTCCTGGAATTCCCAAATTGGTAACCCATCTGGTATATGCCGTACCGTATATATCCGACATATGACCATTCATTATGTAACATACGGTGCGATCGTGGTGATTAGAAAACATATCTCAGCGTACCTAGTTCTATTATTAAGTAGTTTGAAACCACAGAAATACAGCACAGTTGGACGGTGGTTACCATATTGATAGCTGCAGGGAGAGGACACCTTAGGCATCACCAAACAAAATTAGATCTAAAAATTGTAAAAATTACCTTTGTTTACTGGTGCCAGGTATCGGTCCTCAGCTATTATCAAAATAAATTGTATTTACTTTTCCAATATTTATGCATCTCTCTAGAAATTGTTTGCACTAATAATTACAACATATGTTCTTTGAGTTGTGTTTAGGATTACAATGTGGCATTCTTATTAATAACTATTTCTGCTGTCTTCACACTCGTTCGTCCTACTTATGTTTATTTATGACAAACATTTTCTGTAGATGTTATTTGTTTTTGTTTTGCGATACTTTTTTCACTGAATTCAGTTATACAGGGTGACCCCCAAAAAACGGGCCCCAACTTTAATTAGGCTCCGTTTCTTAGTGTTTTGTCCCACTGGGGGTCTTGGTGTACTCACGGTCGTTGATTCTGCCATGCCCTGTAAAATAAGAGCAATCGGTGAATAAATAATGGAGATATCACGTTTTCTTTTTTTGGGGTCACCCTGTATATATGAAAGTGCATTTTTACCTAAATGCGTGTTGGAAATAATTTTCCTTTAACCAATTTTAGTACCCCCAAATGGGGAGCAGCATATGTATTATTTCTAAAAGATAATTATCCACTGCCATGTGTTTCGTCGTCTACGACTCATCAGAATGGCTGAATCCAGCAAGATTCAAAATCGTGATCCCATGGTAAGAAACATAACCCCCTACCAGTAGGCTATCTCGCATGACTGCATGTATCGTTTTTTTTTTTTTTTTGTGTAGATGTTATTTGCTTGTGTTTTTGTGATATGTTTTAAATGAATTTAATTATATATATGGAAGTGCATTTTTACCTAAATGCGAGTTGGGAATAATTTTCCCTTTAACTGCTGTGATATATTTCTAAATTCAAAATGGCATAATGTAAGCAAACTATAAGGTATTTGCAGCTTCTCTTCCAATTTTCAAACTTTTTAATCATGTCCAAATGCATTTTATTTTGGTGGATTCATTGTTGCTATTTCTTCTGATGAGTTAAGGGCAAAATAGATTCACTGATTGATATAATAGTTGATTGATTTTGTGCTACGAAACAGATACTATCAAGAATTGTGTCAACTGAATTAAAGGAATAAATTGTAAGATGGTCAACATCATGAAATTTGGAATATAGACTTTTTTCATTCATTCATTATATACTCTATAATTAGATTGAGGATTAGTATATATAACAAGGAAATATATGTGAATAAGGAATATTTCCACAGATATATATATATATATATATATATTACTGTTGAGATGGTTAATCGGAATCCATTATCGGAATCGGAAAAATTTGTGCCAATTTTGTTTTTTTTTAATATTTTCCACCCTGACTCCTCAAAAGAATAAGAGCAAGAACATGCCCAGATACACCAAGTACTTTTGTGTTAAGTTTTTAAAAAAATCTGCCCAGCCGTTTTGGAATCCATAAAGAACGCACACACTCACACACAAAGTTCCTTTTATATAATCGTAAAGTTTTTTGTTATTTCTTTACTATATATTTCAACGTATTTTGTTTTTCATCCTTTTTTTTCTTTTTTACTTGTGAGTCACCACTTATTAAGACCCGAAAGGCCACTCGAGGATAAGAGTTAATGAATGCAAGGTGGTAGTATAGTAATCGTTAATGGTGTACGTAAATTGGGTCGAATTTACACCATTAACTTCCAATCATATTATTCAATGGAGGGGAATTTTCATCCAAATATACGAACCGTACTATCATCATAGCATGTGCGTAATTACGTTAATCATTAGTCATCGATAAAGATTTTCGCTTAAAGTACAAATAGCGATGAATGTTTCAGCCGTTAGTGTGCTGATCTTGACTTTTTTGTTTTCTTTCTTTAACGCCTTATTGTTTTTGGGGTTTCTTTTTTTTTCTTCTTTTTTCTTTTTTTTTCTTTTTTTTTCTTTTTTTTTCTTTTTTTTTCTTTTTTTTTCTTTTTTTTTCTTTTTTTTCTTTTTTTTTCTTTTTTTTTTCTTTTTTTTTTTACTTGTTTTATAGTAGTCGCGTTGCTACCAATTCAACATCCGGTTAGAGGACTATAAACAAACTTTTCGATTAAGACGAAGAGCTTTCCAAAAGTAATGTCTCCTATTTTTTTTCCGCCCGAATGGATCAGGAGATTGCAAATTGCATTGTTATGATGACTGAGCGTATGCATTCATGACCTGAAAGCTTCATCTTTCTATTGCAGATGTTGATATCATGCTGAAAAAATTTGACAATGCGTGGCATAATTCAGTTACAAGTTCATGGGGCAGTAGGGCACACACCCATATATATATATATATATATATATATATATATATATATATATATATATATATATATATTTTAGTGTTGGGACGATTAATTGGAATCGGAAAGATTGATGCCTATTTTCCGATTCTAAAACGATTCCTTGGTCATTTTTATTTGATTTTGTTTAAAGTAAAAATCTTCCATTGCTGGTAATAATGATGAAATACTAAATATTTATTGATTTTCAGCCACCAGTAAAGCTAAAATCGATAGATCCTCCTTCAAAAGGTGTATTTTGATGTTTAGGCAAATATCTGCATATTTTACATGTGTTTTTACGAAAATTGGGGAAAATAACAATGTTAAAGTTAAATAATTAGAGATTTATAAAGAATCAAAATCGGTAATTATATCGGAATCGGGTATTGTATTGGAATCGAGGAAAAATATTGGAATCGTCCCGTCACTAATATATAATAATTTTTTACCAAAATTTACTTATTAAATTCCGGTAATGTTCATATACCAATTGAACCGATGTCAGTATTAATTGACCTAGTTAATTAAGCTCAATAGTTATCACTATTAATCGAGCATATATACTATAATTTCACAATAGCCAAGACAACAATGTATTATAACAGGTTTTTCATACAATTTATTTATTTCAAATTAATCTATAAAATGAAGATAGTGGAGGTGAGTATTAATAAAATAAAAAATTGAGTGTATTTACATTAGTAAAAATAGATTATTTATTTTATTTTTTTTTTTTTTTAATAAATTAAGTTAGACCAATTACCGCCCTTAGACTCGTAAATCAAATAATATAAAGCCAATAACACATGACAATTATCTCCCCTTAAAAACTTGCAAAACAAATATTCTCTCTCTATATATATTAACTGTAGCGTCTTTAAATCAAAATACGCTAAAGGAAACAATTTACTGCACGAGCGTCGCCCTTTTAAAATTCATCATTCAATAAAATAAAAAGCTATAGCAAACATCTAAATGACTACTTTAAATACAGTTCCTGATTTCAAAAAAAGAAAAACTAAAAGGTAACTATATCTATATATTTTTAAATAAAATTTATTATGTAAATTCAAAAAAAATATATATTTTTTCTACTCATTTCTATCTCTAACCTATACTAATTTTCTTATAAATTTTAAATCCAAACCTTTTACTTCAATTTTTCAGATTCATCTGCCTTACTTTTAATGCTAGGTTTATTTTTGGTGTCTTTTCAATTCAATAGAAATCCTCCTAAATTTGCTGATGAGGAGACTGTGCTTACCAAAAAAACTATGTATAATTGTTCTACGTGACTTCATGTATACCACAAATAAAAAGCACGGATTTCCGAAACGATCGTACAGATAATTGACTTTGTTGTTGTTCCTTCTTATGAAACTGATTTTTAATTTAATTAAAATTTGATTTTTAAATTTAAAAATTTTTTTTTTTTTTAATTTTTAAATTATAAATCACATTACTTAATATATATATATATATATATATATATATATATATATATATATATAATGTTAGGAGCCTTGACTGTCGTACAGGCGGTCGGGTTTCAATCATGGCTGTCTAGCTGCACTGAGGAGCTGCGAAACAGTACTGTATGTAGATGACTATATATATATATATATATATATATATTACAGTTGTATATTGTGTCTGATGATTAGCCATTTCGGAATATCTTTTTATGAAATAATTAAGCTTCTCCAAATGGTTAAGAAACGATTGTAACACTGAAGAAATACATTGAATGATAAACTGTTATAATATATTGTTGTTTTGGTTATTGCTGAATTATAATATATATTAGTATTTCACTTAATCGCATAAATTAATATCAGAAGATATAATTTTATGTGTAAATTTTCATTATTTACTTCAACAGTGCTCAATACATAAGTAGATTAGGTAGTGAGTTATGAAAATATATATATGGCAATTTAGCTACACAGAATATTCCACGTTTCATCCTCATGAGCTTATGCGAAGAGTTTTGGTTATCATGCATTTTTATATAAACTCCTGGTCGACCATTAGCTGATTAGGTTAGGTGCAGTTACAACTAAGAAGCTGATTGACTAACTAGAAAATTCAATATCAGATGTTAAAGTGCGCGATTACTACAATCTTTTGCATAAGCCTGATGAATTTTCACGAGGCTGATTTTCAGACTAAAAATGTGTATAATCAGGTATCACCGTTGAGGAAAATTCACAAAAATACCAAAAGTAACTCATCTATGTCTTCCGTAAAAGATTAAGCCGGTGAGCTAATCCTAAAACATGATTTTCGATAATTGTTGGAGGCATTCCGATACAAAGATATGTGAGAATAACCCTGGACACATAAACAACATTTATGTGAAATTTCCAAAATATAGGTCCAGCTGTTTCAGAATCCATTAGGAACAACCCCTCCCCCCCCACACACACACACTCAAAGTACCTTATATCAGTGAAATCGCCTATTTTTCAATCAAATCGATTGATTGCCTATTGCAATTGGAGATCCATCATTATGCAACGGGAGGAAGCTTCACATGCTTCCCTGCAGTGACTTAGTCCACAATAGATTGTAGTCTACATTGCACTGTAGAGAACCTACTGTTGATTTTATAAAATTATTTTTATATATAACGGCTTGAATTAAAACACTAAAATATAAAAGTATCATGGTTCACTTGTGCTCTAAACAGAAATATTCATTTCGAACGCGTCCCTGTTATATCAAAGAACCTGCTGTTGATTTTATATACCTGGCCTTTCTTCTTGTGTGGTGATAATAGCTTAAATTTAAGCTTAAAATGAAAAAAGTCATATATCACGGTAAATCATCTATATCATCCGTGAAAGATTAAGCTGGTGGACTAATCCTAAAACATGAAATAAGACGTGGAATCATTAGCTGTTTACCATGCCGTTGCTTCGGAGATTTGAAAACAGAACAGTTCTTTAATATATGATACTGGTCAAAATACCACTTCTTTAATAATCAAATGCTTGACACAATTCAGTTATTAGTTCGTCATAGTAACACCACGTTCACTAATCGAGATACCAAATGTGTCAATATAAAAGGAAACAACTATATGAAAAAACGAGGACAAAAATAAAACAATAAAGAAAACCTATATACTATATAGAATAACCGTTGACTGTATAAACTTACACATTTTTCTCGCGTTTCCTTGTTTTCTGCTTCAAAGCCAAGAATTGGAGCCCCTTCCATTTCGTCGGCAGTAGTTCGTTTATTCTCTAAACAGAAAATTGATAATTGTATAGAAATTCGAGATGAGCGTAAATTAAATCATTAGTGGAATATCATTAATATTCTCGTTTCTTATCCATCACCTCTTTCTCTCCTGGGAAATTTAATGGCGTTTTCAGGATTGTTTTGGAAATAATTGTGTCAAATGTCCAGTTATGTAACATACATTATAAACTTTATTATCTATGTTCCAAATTTCATAAAAATCTGTTCAGTATATTTTCATTCAAACAGATTTCCATTATTAGTATACAAAATGTTTGGAAAATCGATGGTATGACTCTATAAATATGTTCTAATATGTGTGAAGTAGTTGCGGTTCATTTTTTCTTTGTTTGACACAATTCAGTTAATCGAGATACCAAATGTGTCAATATAAAAGGAAATATCTATATGAAAAAAACGAGGACAAAAACAAAACAATATAAAGTCATGTTCTAAAAGTAGTGGTTCTTATTTTTTCATTCCATCCAAATGGATCGGAAAGGATTGCAAATTGTGTTGCTATTATGCATTCACGACCTGAAATTTTTCTCTCTGTTGCAGATATTGACAGTGTGAGACTTTAAAAAAACCAAACCCTGTCATGGATGTGTGTCAGAAGCAGAGAGTCATGCAGAAAAAATTGAACTGATCAACATTCACCGGCGTCTATTGAATGTTTACGAAGCTAATGTGATTGATGTCAGCAGAGTTAGATGGGTTCATCGATTTTAGAGTGCCGACGGAGATAGGAGTTACAAAGTGTGCTCTGGACTTTTATAACCGAAGCATCAAAAGAGGCTGGCAAAAGTCCATCGAGAATGCTGGTGACTATGCAGAAAAATAAATTCTAAAGCATCACAGGTTGCCTGTTTTAATGGTACCACTCCCGTCTTCATAGCTCTTCAACATTTTGAATTAAAAACAGAAAAAGAGGAGGCTTACCTTTCGGGACTACCCCTGTATGACAAAGTGCTCTCCAGACGTCCATGTACAACCATCTTCATCACTGGCAAAACTAAATGAAGATTGGTGGCGACTATGTAGAAAAATAAATTCTGGAACACGAAAGAAGGTTGCTCATTTGAATGGTACCACTCCCATCTTCATAGCTCTTCAACATTTTAGTTAAAAAATAGAATGCATTATTTCTGAAATGACCCTGGTATCTATATCAGTTTACATCTACAAAAGAATTACTGCCACCACCTACAGTTTAAGACAAATCCCAGTTAATAACACTAAAATAATACATTTTAGAATCAATTTAAAAAAAATTTCAAGCCTTCTTCATCAAGATTCAACAGCCTACAAATAATAATATTGCCTATGAAACCAGAAATAACATTTTAAAATGCTTAATGTAAAACATTCAAGTAATTATTGGAGCAACCAGACTCGTAAAAAAGAAATTCAAAAACTATCTGGCAAATAGCCCGGTGAACCAAATGTGAGAGAAATAAGAAGGGACAGTTAGACACGACAATTAAGAAATCTTTGAAAGATTCTAAAATAATGGGTGAATTTCTGGCATTTGGCAGGATGCTCCATCCCCATCAGAAACAAAATGTTAAGAAAATTGAAACAAGAAAAAAGTGATGGACTTAGAAAGCGTGAGAGTCGAGAAGATTCATGACACTATCTCAACTAGATGATGATAATGATGATACATCTGGCACTGAAAAGTACTTCATCAAACATTTTCTGCAATTTCCTTAGGTAGTTTTGGAGTCTGTAGGTGTTTATTGTATCTTCTGAATATTTATAAAGTTGAACCATTTGTCGTACAGACCATGAGATTAAAAAGCTCCCATTCATGACAGAAGAAAAACAACTTTCTAATATTCTCAATCATTTCTATGCAATCAATATCTGAACGTTAGCTAATTTGCATATTGCTATGCAAAATTTAACTTATTAATTAACATTCTTTTTCTCCTTTTTCTTTTATTTTTTATTTTTCTCATTTTTCCTTTTTCTTTTTCATTTTTCCTTTTTCATTTTTTCCTTTTTCTTTTTCATTTTTTCTTTTTCATTTTTTCCTTTTTTCCTTTTTCTGTTTTTCCTCTTTCATTTTTTCATTTTTCATTTTTTCCTTTTTTCTTTTTCCTTTTTTCTTTTTCCATTTTTCTTTTTTCATTTTTCTTTTTTCTTTTTTGTTTTTTCCTTTTTCTTTTCCTTTTCCCTTTTTCTTTTCCTTTTTTATTTTTCCTTTTCCTTTTCTTTTTTCTTTTCCTTTTTTCTTTTTTCTTTTCCTTTTTTATTTTTCCTTTTTTCTTTTTTTCCTTTTTCTTTTTTTCCTTTCTTTTTCCTTTCCATTTTTCTTTATTTTCCTTTTTTATTTCTTTTTTCTTTTTCCTGTTTTTTTGTTTCTGTTCTGTTTTTATGTCTTTTCTGGTTTTCTCTTTTTTTTTTTCCTTTCTTATTTAATGACTATTTTCATTTTACTATTACCTAGAATTCTATTTATGAATATGTCATGGATGAATATGTCATGGATGAATGCTTCGTATTTTAGGTAAGAAGTGGTTTTCCGGTCATTTTACTTTCATGGAATTGCGATTCCTAGTTTCCTCAGTTTTTCTAATCAATACTAGGACACCAGTCATTTTACATAGTAATATTATGATAAGTTCAAAGCTCAAGGGTTCTTCATGACACGTTTTTCTGTTAAGTAGATTGTAAGCCTGTAAGTGACCGACAGACAAATTGAGAAGTTTTTGTATTCAAATGAAAATCTAATACAAAATGAATAACATTCCTAAGAAAATGTCAACATTTTATAAATGCAATTTTTATTTTGCCATTGTATTCCGTTTGTTTGTTATGTTTTTTGTTTTCTTTTGTTATTTTTATAAACAAACCAGTTTGCAAATAAAGGAATCAAATTCTTTTGTTCCAGAATTACCTCAACACATTTTTATAATCATTCTTGTATCATGTGATTTCTCTTTATAATTTGAAACTAGGTGAAATACCCGTATCAGGAAGGGTACATATTCCTGAGATCTTTTAATTATTCAGAGATGCAAGTTCTCTGCTTTTCAACAGAAAAAGTCTCAAATTTAAGTCTTAAGCATAAGGAGCCTTAAGAAAGAAATTGGAATTTAGGGGAATCTTTCTTAATTCATGTCTAATGACTATGCATCTAATTCCATACAAATTTAAAACACTTGAATTTTCAAATAGGAAGTTGTCTATACCACCTCCAAAAAATCTTCAAAATATTCCAAAGAAATTGAAATAATATTTATCAATCGATGTCTAATAACACTTGATGTGAATTTTCATAAAGGGCTTCCACACTTTTAAACCCCTTTGCATAAAACTAAATATAGCCCACATTACAACCCTTTACACCTAGCAGCTGTGTTCCGAAATTCATGATGATAATGTTAATTAGTTTAGAAGTTAATTTTGTGCATACAAATATACAAACATAATTACACAAACCTAACTTTGTATTAATAGAGATGATAAATAAATTCAGGCTCTTTTCTTTTTTTTTTTCTTTTTTTCTTTCCATTAATTAGTTTAGCAATTAATCCTGAAATATTTTGAGTGATAAGAAACAAATATGAAGAAATAAATTGGATAAAAACGATTTTGTGTAGATCAACAATCTATATAATATTCTGATTGTTCCTTCCTTAGCTCGTATGTTACACATTAAAAAAGGCCAAATATAATTTTTGAAGGACCAGCTAATTCAAATGAAGGCTAAATGTGCAAAATTTGGCTTTAAAAAGGCTGAGCTTGCAAACCTATGAGAGTGACCTCACTATGTCATTATATGATATTTGAAAACATATATTTACATTTATCTATAAAACTAAACTTTTGTGCTATCCTGAAAAATATAAACTTTAGCAAAACATTTGTTTAAATATATGTAAAAGTTTAAATTCCAAAAAATGCATTATTGAATTTAGTAAAAATTTGTGAAAAAAAAATTCATGTTTTTTTTTTTTTTTTTTTTTTTTCCAGTTCTTATTATTCTAACATCACAAACAATTATTTTATTTCAATTCTCTTTTATAGAATCTGGTTTTATAAAACCGTTGAAATTGAGTCCTTCCTAATTTGCTGATGCATTTATAAAATATATTAGAGGTAAGTTATTTTATATCTATTTCTATTTGTCTGTCCAATTCATATATGCTAGCAGATGTATACTCCCTGCGGTTGTATATTTTTTGCTATCTTGGTAGGATGGAACATGTACTACACTATCCTTCCCCCTCAAGGAGAAGGAAATGCATGGGAGGATGGACTTATGACAACATAGCAGATACTATATTAATCCTCTCCACCAAAGGAGGTGGTAATGTATAGGAAAAAATAATCTCATAACAGAACAGATATTTCAATACACTTCCCCCACTGAAAAAAATGGAGGAGGTACTGCCTAGGAAAATATGACAACAGTACAGATACGCTCTGAATTGACTATTGAAAGATAGCACATTAATAGAATAGTATTGTTTCAGAAGTCCTCCATTCGTGATAAACATATACACATAATATTATGGACATAACAGATACTCCCACCCCCTCCTTAATTAAGCATTAAAAGATAGTACATTTATAGGAGTAGCAATATAGATTCTGTATTTGATATATATATTTCTCTGTGCGTTTCAGAGAAAAAAAAACTGAAACACACAGAAATATATATATAACAAACAAGATCTACAAAGGTTTATAAGTGTGTTTGTATGTATGTATGTATATATATTAATGGCCTGACAACCAAGCAAAGAAAAACCCTGAGCAAAATTAATCCCAAAGCAGCAAGACTAAAGCTAGCCTGCCAGGACACTATATATACAAATGTAGGCAAATTTTATTGGTTGGAAAATATAGTTTATCAATTGTCATGAAATTTTGACAATAAAATAGTTATAATCTTCAAAAAGCCTGCAAATTTTCATGTAGTTTTTGAGTGTAGATATATATATATAGAGAGAGAGAGAGATACTACCTTTTTTTGGCAATTTTATGTTTCAAATCTCAACGACTATTGATCAGAATTTAACAAATGAAGGCATGTTGGAAAGGTAATGAGCTGAATTGTATAGTGGGCTATGTGACACTTGCCCTTAATGTAACACATTTCAGGGATCATCCATCATCCAGAGCCTATATTTGGCACTTTTTACAGTCATAAAGGTAAAGTATCTTTCCACCCTCCAAAAATCCTTTAAGATTACCACTATTTTGAGGATGCTGAAAACGAAAATGTTTAAAATTCCAGGAAATGAGTAGATTCCAGGATATCAAGAAATTATAGTTTTAAAAAGTGGGGAATCACTTTTCTATATTAATTTAACGTAATGTGTAATGAGCACCCACTTTATGGCTACCTAATTGGAGGGTCTGCTTTTTTCTTTCTTTTTTCTTTTTTTTCTTTTTTTTTCTTTTTTTTTTCTTTCTTTTAGGAGTGTTTTTTTTTATGTGGTCTGGTAGACCAACACAAAAGCTACATTTTAAAAACTTGTTTTCTGTAGGTTTTCCAGTGTGTTGAAAGCGAATATCGCATTTAAATTTTCTGCAAATAAATATTTTTCCGGGTATTAAGCAAAAATATGTGCACTTAAATGGCCATCACTTAAAGAATTAAAAATACTTATTTGCGGAAATTTTAAATGCTATATTCGTTTTCAGCGCAACTGAAAACATATAGAAAGTTTTTTAAGGTAGGTTTTGTGTTGGTCTAAAGGCCATAATTACTAAATAAGCACCACCCCTAAAAAAAATAAATCAATAAAAGACCCCCACCCAGAAAAGTAGCTATGAAGTGGGTGTTCATTTTACGTTAAAAGGGAAGTCATTAGACGTGAATGATGTAAATAATTAATATATAAAGGAGGAGAGATACTGTGACACAGTTACTAAAGAATAGTCAATATAAATGACCCAGTGAAATCAAAATACATGTATTGCCAGGGCAAACACTTTTCAGAGAGATGTGTGGACTTTGTAAAAGTAAAAATGACTTTGTTGTCTGGGAAGAGTAGCTGAAAATAGTAGAAAAAGGTCATTGTTGAATCTTATTTGGGAACAATAACTGTAATCTGCAAACATTAACGAAGCATATTTTTTGTTTTCTATCATTTTTTGACCGGGGGTATACATTATTATATTGTGCTTGTTGTTCTTTTAGTCAATGTAACCGTAATGCTGTCAATACATGTTAAATCATGTAATAGTAATATCAATACAGCTGCTACTTATTTTCTTACCTCCCCTTGGGGGACAAAGATTTATGGTTGGTATTTGATGTAGGTAAAACTTAGCTCCTCCAGAAAAGTCAGAATACATCATATCATGGTGAATCTCCCCACTCTCTCTCTCTCTCTCCATATTCACTTCCCCCCTTCCTTTACTCTTTTCTCTTTCCTCCTTCCTTTCCTTTTTCTCTTCCCCTCTTCCTTCCCTTTCCTCTTCCCCCTTCCTTTCCCCTTTTCTCTTCCCCCTTCCTTTCCCCTTTTCTCTTCCCCCCTTCCTTTCCCCTTTTCTCTTCCCTCCTTCCTTTCCCCTTTTCTCTTCCCCTCCTTCCTTTCCCCTTTTCTCTTCCCCCCTTCCTTTCCCCTTTTCTCTTTCCCCCTTCCTTTCCCCTTTTCTCTTTCCCCTTTTCTTTTCCCCCCTTCCTTTCCCCTTCCTTTTTCCCCCCTTCCTTTCCCCTTTTCTCTCCTCCTTTCCTTTCTCCTTTTCTCTACCCTTTCCTTTCCCCTTTTCTCTTCCCCCTCCCCTCCCTTCTCTTCCCCCCTCTATTCTCTTCCCCCCTCTATTCTCTTCCCCCCTCTATTCTCTTCCCCCCTCTATTCTCTTCCCCCCTCTATTCTCTTCCCCCCTCTATTCTCTTCCCTCCTCCCTTCTCTTCCCTCCTCCCTTCTCTTCCCTCCTCCCTTCTCTTCCTCCCTCCCCTTCCTTCTCTTCCCCTATCCCGTTTTCTCCTCCCTCTCCCTTTCTCGTTTTCTCTTCCACCTCTTTCTCCTTTTTCTCTTCCCCCTCCCTTTCCCCTTTTCTCTTCCCCCTCCCTTTCCCCTTTTCTCTTCCCCCTCCCTTTCCCCTTTTCTCTTTCCCCCTCCCTTTCCCTTTCTCTCTTCCCCCCTCCCTTTCCCCTTTTCTCTTCCCCCCCCCCCTCCCTTTCCCTTTCTCTCTTCCCCCTCCCTTTCCCTTTCTCTCTTCCCCCTCCCTTTCCCTTTCTCTCTTCCCCCTCCCTTTCCCTTTCTCTCTTCCCCCTCCCTTTCCCTTTCTCTCTTCCCCCTCCCTTTCCCTTTCCCTCTTCCCCCTCCCTTTCCCTTTCTCTCTTCCCCCTCCCTTTCCCTTTCTCTCTTCCCCCTCCCTTTCCTTTTCTCTCTTCCCCCTCCCTTTCCTTTTCTCTCTTCCCCCTCCCTTTCCTTTTCTCTCTTCCCCCTCCCTTTCCTTTTCTCTCTTCCCCCTTTCCTTCCCTTCTCTACTCCCTCTCTCATTCACCTGTTCTCTTCCCTCCTCATTCTGTTACCCACTTTTCTCTTCCTTTTATCCTCCTTCTCAAATGGTGCAAACATTTCCCTATACCTTTCAGATTTAATCTTCCTTCCAGCTCATCAGAACTAAGTCTGTCTATAAGACACTCATTACACATCTATCGTATCATTCTCACTCACTGGCCAGGTTGCCTGATAGACGCTTCTGTTTAGTTGATAGTGGTCATGCTTTGCTGGTTAGTAATGGCAGAAGTTCCACAAACTTACTCCATCCACTTCTCATTTTTACCATCACACTAGCACCTGCTCTTCTGTGTTCAAACCATATCACCAAGGTAACAAAAATTCTGAACAACCTTAATCGTTCATATATTATCACAGTGCTTACACAACATTGACAGATCAACAATGGTAACGTTTTGCTGGTTATGATGATAGACTTTATCCTTGGTCAGATTTGTTTGGTTTTTCTTCCTTTATGTCAGTTTTTTTCTGTTTGTTTTGTTTTTCATCAATCTAAATTTTCAGATAAATTGACTAAATGTTATATCAGTGTGAACTTGTCTAGATTTTCAAGCAGATTGTCTAAGGCTTAAAATGTTAACCTCGTATTTAGAAAAGTGTCCTTTGATTTTAATCAGAAAAACACTGTTTGGCACTTTTGCATTTTAGGTGGGGTGGGGGTTCTGTTTTCGTTATTGAAGAGTTCAGCTCGGGACAAAGGGGAGACAATCATTTAAAAAAAAAACTTTATTTTAATTGCAATCTTGAAATAAAACGGTAATTCTTTGATTTTTTTTTTTTTTTTTTAACTAACAGTTTGCTTAAGCACATAAAATTCTGAAAGGAATGAAATTAGTTATTTGAAAATTTATGTTTTTGTTTCTTTTTAATGAACACTTTTTTAAGAAAATAAAATTCTTAAATTAATAATTTTTTTGAAATTGGGTTTTTTTTTTTGGGGGGGGGGTCCTATTCTTTTTTACAAAAACTTTTCCAGCTGAATTAAGATTTCTGAATAATTTAAAACAGTCAAAAAATATGCATGAAGTTGGGGGTTTTTTTTGGGGGGGGGTAACAGTTTTCATAATAAATTAAAGATTTTGAAATAAAACAAAGTAATAAACTAATATTAATATTAATAATGTATTAATAATGTAATACGGGGTAATACCTTTCACAAAGAAATAACAAAAAAAGAATAAAAAAGTTTGTAACTTGCAAAGAAAACCTATTATGTTAAGTAAAACAATTAAAATAAAATAATTAAAACATACATTGCCCACTTCCTAGCAATCAAGAAAAAATATACAAATATTGTTAAATAATATGCAAAAATAAAACTTTTGTTTGCTCAGTGTTCAAATATTTATGCCAAGATTGAGGAATTTGCATAATGTGAATAAATATACTACTGCTCAGTTCCTCATCCAGGTTGCACATCACATACGCTTCAGTGGAACTGTCTTGTTGAATAAAAAATTTTAAAAACGGTACCAATATCTTTGGTTCATTATTCTGTACAAATACAATTTTTTTCTACAAAATTTTGCACATATTTTTTGAAATGACAAAGAATTCAGAAAACTGTGCTAGATTTTTTTCCTGAAAACTTATTTGTTTCACAATTTTTCAAATATCAACCGAAAATATTTTTTTTAGAAATAAAGACAATATAGATGAGACTTGGATTTTCTAGTACTCTTGGTTGTAGAGCCTCGTTTTACCACATTATCCTGTTTCACCGTCCTGAGCCAGATTTTGAGTTGGCCACCACAAAGTTTCTTCCAGCCTGGTGGTTGTGCTGGGTCGATGACTTCACGGATGAAGTCACCTGGGTATTGTCAAAGGGCGTGATCGAACCAACAAAGGTGTCTGGCGAGTATGCTAATACAATTGCTGATAATGAAAACATGCACAGGAGTCATGCAACCTGCGCAATTTAACCTTATGTGATTCATATAAAAATTATCCATTCTATTGAAAACTTGCTTAAAAGCATATTATATAGTCCTCTTAAATGAATCTAATTTCATACAATATATGAAAAACTATCAATTTTAAAAGTAAGACAACTTGACCTGATTGGGCAAAACTGATTTTGGTATTTGAATTCAGCAGTTTGAAGTTAGAATATCCTGAAAAAGTATATATTTGTTTGAATTAGATGAGTGGTCTTTGCTTTGGTAAGTAATGCGATCTTGTGAAACACCTTAATGATCGATGCCTTCATTCAGTCTCAAAGGACAAAGCATACTCCTGCAGCTGCGCATGTAATTGTGTGGTAAGGGGGTACACAATCCCCAACCATCCGTCTCCTGAATCGGCAATGCTTGAGTCCAGTTGACTGGAAACAATGCCGAAATAAGCGGAGAGCACATACAACACCTGGAAGTCCCAAATAGTCACCCATCTGGTACTGGCCAGGCTAATCGTTGCTTAACTTCTGTGATTCGACAGGAACTGGTGTGTCAAACGTGATTAGGTTGTATATATACCTTAATGAATGGTTGTTCGTAATCGTAGATGGTAATATGCTTAAGCTTGAGGCTTTTGGCGTATCTTTCGGCGACTCTTCCAGGCTGCTCTACTCGTCCATATTTATGATTTATACTGGCCAATCCTATTTTGTGAGGAATTCGGATGTATTCATATGCATTACACCAGAAGTTTTTTTTTTTTTACAAGATGGTCACCACTTATTAAGGCCCGGAAGCCACTCAGGGATAAGGGTTATTGTAAGTACAGTACGTTAGTGTGGATATTTAGAGTGTCTACTTAAGGGGGTGGTTCATAGGGAATTTGTTTACGTTGGACTTGAAGACATCCAAGTTGTAGTCAAAAGGGAAGCAGGCAGACGGAACAGAGTTCCACAGGCATGCAGTTCTAAGAAAGAAGCTTTGTTCATGGAATCTACATTTTGATTTAGGCATAGATAAAGAGTGGGGAAAGTTTTTGACAGTGGATTCAGCTAGACGGGTGTTTTTTGTAAAAGATTGGCGAGGGGGGACCAGGGATTGGAGTTCAGACGAGCACCTGCCATAGAAATAACGATAAAACAAAGATAGGCTTGCAGAGAAGAGAAAAGGGCATCTTTAGCAGCTCCTGCCCAGATATGGCAGCAGTATTCCATCCTTGGACGTACTTGGCTTTCATGTAGATAGAGAATTGCATCAGTAGTGAGATATCTTCTGGAGCGGTAGAAGGATCCCACCATTTTTCCAGCGACCTTGACAACAGACTTAATGTACGTGTTCCATTTCAGATCAGGAGTGAAGGTCAAGCCTAGAAGCTTGTCAAAACATGGGGCTTCGCCTAGACGAGAGCCATCCATTTAAATTGATGCCAGATGGGGATAAATTTTATCCAGAATCGTCTACTTTTTTCCAAACAGAGCAAAAATAAGTTATTCATTGACCAGTGCTATATTAGAGACATCTATTGACTCCAAAGTGTTAGGTCACTAAAATATAATAGCGTTTTCGTAAGCCAGTTTAAATCTTATATATTTGTAAAGAGTATTTTGTAATTTGCTTAAAGCATTGTGCGAAATGTGAAAGGATTATTATAATGCAGTTTATAGAAACAGTCTATGTAGTAAAATAAATAACAGTGAGAACATTGAGGGAATTTCAATAATTTTAGATTACACACATTTATTTCCAAACATAGTCTGTTGCACAAGATGGTAAATCTATATTATAGATAAACAACGAATATATATATATCTCTCAATCATCCACATACAGTATTGTTTCGCTGTTTCACCGCTCATCAGTGCGGCTAGACAAGCAACTACCTCGAGCCAGGATCGAAACCCAACCACCCAAATGACAGTCAGTGCTTCTAGCCATTGCGCTATTCGGTTGCTGTTATGCGGGAAGTGATTTAACAATATATATTATGTGTATGTGTGTATATTTACATGCATGCATATATTCATACACATTATTGGGTGACGATTCAGTTGTAAGGGAGACAATTCTTCCTAAATCTTCCAGGGGGAGTAACTTATACTTCTCATTAGAAAAATTACATAACACACTCTCTCTCTCTTTATCTCTCTCTCTCTCTCTCTCTCTCATATATATATATATATATATATATATATATATATATATATATATACTTTAAAACTTTATCTGAAGGAAATGAAAACTGTGCAAGTTGCATTCATTGTATTGGACAAAACAGAGCCACCATTTGTGTATCACTTTCCAGTTCCATTTGCGATAAATAGTTTCAAATCATGTTAATAGCCGTCCTTTAATGGCCGTCACCGTGAGTCATTAATAGCTGCTCTTTTTGGTTGTCATAGTGACTAACCCGTAAGTACTAATTAACGTGAAAACACTACAACTTGATGAAGTGGCTAAAGTTGGTCGTGATTGTGTAGGGCTGGGGGTATGGGAGTATGATGGTCGGTAGGAGGTGGATGAAAACATTGTTGGTCCCAATAAGCTCTTGGGCTAAATTAGCACAGGTAACTGCAGGCAGCGGATGATTAGCGCTGGTTGGCTCTTTAACAATGAGAATAATCATTTTCTAAAATCTTTGTTTCTCTATAGCCTCTTCTCAGATAAATTAGACTAATTCGACCTCCCAGTATCAATAAAGATTTTCTTTCAAATTTTTTTTTTCTCTCTTTAAAATTAATCTAGGAGTGTGATTAATTTTTGCTTATAAACATCTCGATCGTATATATATATTCCAAAACTATGTTGGATATTCCAGAGATGTACCATGGTTTTATTGACATGCATAGTTTTGCTGTTTAGGAAAGGCCTTTATAATCCATCCCAAATCTTCACAACTCGTGGAATGAAGACAGTTTGAAAAATGTCATTATCCTGTGAATTTGCTCAAGACCTTTTTGGAGAAAATACCAAATTAATGGAGAAGGTTGATATGGCTGTGTGTATCCTTATAACTTGGTATTATTTAATTAATAATTTAATAGTTGAATACAGATGCGGTATGTTTGTCTTTTTTGCTAGCGTGAATAATTTATATTTTAGCTCTTACATACTGACAAACAAGTATTTTACTGATTTCTTTTCAACATACCCTGACATGCATATATATATTTCTTCATATGACAAGATGATGTCCCATTAGAAATGGACTAGTGTGAGCTGTTTTGGTTCCTTCTAAATTTTACATATTACGTCGCTATGCATTTTTCACTTTTAAAAAATTCTGAGTGAAAAGTGCTCCTACATTTACCGACCGACGGTTTCCATGAAGTTGGCTCGGGCTCACTAGGCTGCTATTGGAAATAACCGGAAAAGGTCAGCCGAGCATTGCTCAATTTTTAATGAACGTACTGGTTTTTTTTTTGGGGGGGGGTAGCTCATACGAATCTATGAAGGCTACTTTTTATAAATTGGAAGAATAAAAAAAATTAATTTTTAATAGCAGAAGTTAAGGGTAGGATTGGGCTAGGTACATGTTTGTAATTTTATTTATTGTATTTCCATGTTTTTCCTGCTTATTATAATTTTCTCATAGCGGTTTAACGTTTTGTGATTGGCCACTTCCAGTTATTCCCGTCAGTGGCCAAGCATACCTGAGAAACTTTGTGGAAACCGTGAGTCTGTAAATTCAGAAGTATTAAAATACAGATATGTTAAATGAATGTTAGATGCACTTAAATTTTTTTCACACTGCCTGAGAGAACTTTTATACACTGATGAAAATCTGTGATATTTTGTATTTCGTGGCATATCTTATCATAGTGGCAGGGAAGCAGATACTTTAATGTTGAACGAACTTCAAATGGAGCATTTTTACTTGACCGTGATGGTGGGAATGCAGTACAAATTTGGCATTTATTCATTTAGATTATTTTCTTCATATCTATTTATGCAGGCGAGACGGGAGGAAATGTTTGGTAAAATCTTTTTCTTTTCTATTCAAACAGGAAATTTTCACATCCTGTTAAGCAGAAAATTGAATAGAAATTTTTTGATGAATTGTTCCATTTTTAATTTTAGGAAGTCTTCCTTAAGAGACTTTGTGTTTTCGCTAGGAGCAAAGCGTAGGATCTGTTCTGACACTATACTTCATTTTTTTTCTGCCCTCAATCAGTCTAAGAAAAATTCTTCTAGACTGTCAATATATATCCCAATCCAGAGTGCCCCCTTTTGTGGAGTCAGATTTTTCCCACGTTAAAAACTGATTTTTGTATCTAACTTTGTCCTTTTTTTTTTTTTTTTTTTTTCACAGGAATCACCACTTATCAAGGCCCGGAGGCCATTCAGGGATAAGGGTTAATGGGTATACATTAGTCAATGTGATTATAGCATAGTAAACATAAGTAGTGGAAATTTTGTAAATTGGATTACTTAGGAGGACGGTTCATCAAGAATTTGTTTACGTTGGACTTGAAGACAGTCAAATTGTAGTCAGCTGAAAAACAGGCAAACAAAAGAGAGTTCCACAGGTGTGCAGTTCTAAGAAGGAAGCTTTGTTCATGGAATCTACATTTAGATCTAGGCACAGATAAAGAGTGTGGAAAACTATTGATAGTGGTTTTGGCTAAACGAGTATTTTTCGTGAAAGTTTGGCGAGGGGGGGGGGACCATAGATTGAAGCTCAGACGAGCACTTGCTATGAAAATAACAATAAAGCAGAGACAGGCTCGCAACATCTCTTCTGTGGGAAAGAGGTTGCAGTAAAGAGAAAAGGACATCCCACACTAAGCTACGAAGTCTATTTTGAACTCTGTCAAGGCAAGATGAAGCAAGCAAATCAAATACAGACTCTAAAAAATTGAAGGGTCGTAAATTGATAATTTATGATTGTAGTGTTGGACAGTATAGTGTGATGTATTTGACGATATTGAAAGAATGGGTGAGAGTTCTTGGGTTAGCAGATGTAGATGGTTGGAAGTGAAATTCTAAAAGCCATCCAACACATGTCAACATGTTTAACTGGATATGATGATGAACAAGGAAAGAATTTTATATGACTGAAACAGTTGTCTGAGAAGCATAAGAAAATGTTTTAAACAAAAACTTGAATTATATTCTTTTCGGATTATTATATTTATGTGTAGTAGTAGTGGTGGTGGTGGATATTATTGAGTATAACTTCATTAATTATTTGTTTTTTTTTTGTTTGTTTGTTTTTTCTAGTAGTAGTAGTAGTATGAAAATATATCTATTGCAAGTAAGCTACACAGAGGGGTTCATGTTTCATTCCTATAGGAAATCATCAGGTTAAACATATTTAGTCTGATGCTATCTTTTACTGCATTTGATTGGTCTCCGGACCGTTTTCATATTTCTTCAGTTACGATGCTTTCAAACAATGGAGATACTTATAAAATACACACACACTTTTTATATATATATATATATATATATATATATAGCTTCTTTATTCTGTTTTGCTTAAAACTATAATTTATTTATTTCTATTTTCAGGGATGCATATAAACTAAATCACTTAGAGAGAGAAAAGGAACATCATCTTACCAATCTAGTTGCTATTCATATATATCGCTTTACTACTGGCATCACTTATCAAAACGTCACTGTCGAACATTCCTTTGCAATTCAAAAACATTACCGACATTGTTCGGATAATTTTTGAAAGTAAAAAGAAAAAAAACAAAAAAACAAAAGAAAAAGACATTTCGTGCTGTTGTAGAATCCAGACATCTTCACATTTTATTTAAAAAAAAAAAAAAAAAAAAAAAAAAAAAAAATATTTTCTATCCGGGTTTACTGCCCTCTGCAAATGTCATAACATCTTTCTTTTTTTTTTTTTTTTGTCCGGTTTGATTATGCGACTCCAGCTGCTTCTAGACGCATGCCCTCACACATGGTTCCCACAAAAGAAAAAAGAAAAAGGTGCCTCTGTTCAGAATCTTAAATACTTTGGTCCATCTCTCTGCTGCCGTACAGACACTCTCTTAGACTATTCTTTCTTCACACTCATCGGCTTAAAGACACAACAAACAGAATCGTAGAGAAAGCCATTTCTTCATCTTTTTCAGTTTCAATTCCACTCATCTTCTTTCTGGAATCCACACATTCTTCAAAGATGCCATCCCTTCCACCCAAAGAAATGACCGCATCGGATAAGCCGAACCCTTGGGACGTTATCGTAATAGGTAAGTAATAAAATGTATCGTAACAGTTGACATGGGTTTTATCTTTTCTCACTCCTTTGATATCCAGCTATAGTCACGCTGACACATTAGTTTCTGTTAGATCACCAAAGTTAAGCAACGTTAACTCGGGCTAGTATTAAATGGGTGACAATTTGTAAAGATCAGATGCTGTTCGTATCATTTGGATTCATCAGACTACTGTTTTCATCTTGCATGTGATTTTCACAACTTTTCGGTCGATGTAACCTCTGACCTTCAGGTGTATCTTGTCTCCGCAAGGACCTGTGGCACAGTGATTAGAGTACTTGGAAAAATCAATTGTAAAAAATGATATTCTCCTGAAGGTTGAAGATTCAATCCTCAGTGTGGGTGACCGAAAAATACAATTGCAAATTACTTAGGACCTATATCTAGTCATGGCTGACAGAACAAGAGCACGCTACCCCCGTGAAGTAAATAAAGGGCTCCGCTCGAAATTCCGTCCAAATTCCCGAGTTTGACAGAAACATTCCTGAGTTCAACAAGATACACTTGAAGAAGGTCGGAGGTTACATTGACAGAAACGTTGTGAAAATCACTCTCAAAATGAGAACAGTAGTCTGATGAATCCAAATAATCCTCATCTCAAAAATTCAGAAACCTCATCAAATGCTGTATTTAACACAAATCTATTCAAAATCAAAATTGATTTGCAAGTCAATCAACAATAAAAACATATGCCATTTCAACATAAAATGTCCTAACAATGGTTTACACACACACACACACACACACACACATACAAAAAAAAAAAGAAAAAAAATGACTGTGACATTCTTGCTTCCATCGTGATTGGTTTAACATCTGTTTTTATGTGATGGTATGTGTTGTACAGCTTTTAGAAATTGACTTCTAAAGTAACCTATCTCTGGCCAGGTCTTTATTAATCATCTTTTTCTCAGGTCTACTTTTATGCTTTCTTTGATGTTTTCAGACTGGGCTCTCTGAAGATATCGGCTTCTGACTTAAAATGCACCAAACATTGACATTGTTTTGTTTTTTTTCTTATCCTTTGCGAAAGTTGATCATGTTCTGAAAAGCAAAAAAGACAAAAACAACAATTTTCCTGCACAAAGCAAGCAAAACTAATACTATGAATAAATATTTGAAGATATAAAATACTTGAAGCATAAAAACTTTTACCAAAATGACCAAATTCTGCTTTAAATAATATAAAAAGGGTTGATATGCTGTAAAAACAAAACCACCAAACCAAACTTATCACTCTCCCCCATGGTTTCCTTGTTCTTACCCTGTGAACAGGACCTGTTACCTCAACTCTTCTATATCTACTAACCCAAGAACTCTCCTTTTAACTCTCACTTTGTCAAAATTTGAGTGACGCTTCCTTCACATTTTCTCTTTTTTTTTAAAAAAAACAGGGTATCTCTTCTGACCCGGCTTTTTTGAAAAACAATAGAAAAAAAAGGGTCACTCTAATTTCCTGGTGCTATCAGATCAGGCTGTCTGAAGATATTGGCTTCCTGACCTAAAATACACCAAACATGGATGTTATTGTTTTTTACCTTTGCAAAGCCAAAACATAAACTATTTCTCTACAGAACAACCAAACTAAACACCATGAATAAATATTTGAAGATATAAAGAACTTGGAGCATAAAAACTTTTCCCAAAGATAATTAACCCTGAAAAAGGTTAATATATAATAAAACAAAACAACCAAACTAAATACCAAGCATAAATATTTGAAGATACAAAGAACTTGAACATTTACCTAGCATGCATTACAAGAGTATGCTGTATTTTCTTGGACACCGGCAATATTACATACCTAATGTGCTTCAATAAGTCATATCTTTTTTATTTGTGGGTCAATTTTTAAAAGAATTACATTGATGGAAAGAGAATAGAATAAGCATTCCAATGATATTAATCTATTTTTCTTTTATGCGTTCAATATTTTTATGCTCCAAGTTAAAAATGAAAAAAAAAAAAAATGGTAAAAAATGACAATAACAAAAAGGAAAACTGTTTTTCAATATTTGAATATACAAAGAACTTGAACATTTATCAAGTGACTGGATTGGACATTAAACAACCCAAAAAGAGTTGATATGTCATAAAACAAAACAACCAAATTTATAATGCAGTGAAGACCGTAGTGTTCACCAGTGCATAAGTTTAGTGCTAGGTGGTTCCGATTTGGAACACCCTAGAATGTTCAATGACGTGGTATTGGTTGGTTCAACGATGAGGGGATTGATGTGAGACTCCTGCATTTCCTTCCTCAACACTGGCTTGCAGGTAAAGAACAAAAATAGAAAAAATAAAAAAAGAATTAAAAAAATAAAAATGTGCACAACTCAGTCTCCAGGGAATACACGTGTTGCAGGTCGCAATTCATAGGGGCTGGGTTGGCCAACCTATCTCTTGTTTGCTGTCTCCAGAAAGAAATTACTTTCAATTGGTATCATTCATTTGTGAGGTAGTCACAAATTCTGTACGCAACAAATAATTGACTCTAGATGTAATCTTTGATTTTTGTTTATAAAGATTAATTAAATAATTTCTGAATACAAGAAAAATGTTATTTTTTTTTTATTTTTTTTTTTTTCAACAAGTAACCTGCTTAGAAAGTAACTTAACAAAATCTTTTTTTTTTTTTTTTTTTTTTTTTTTTTTTTTTACAACAATGTCTCTTCTCTCTCCCTTTATCTGACAGTAAGTGAACAGAGTATAGCGTGGGGGGTTGACAGCCTCGACTGTCAACCTTTACTGTGATTTCCTGTTCTCGACTGGCGAAAAAATGCCTTCCGCATCCTTTTATTAAAAAGTAGCGGTGTGCGGTTTCAGGAGTCTGGGTTTCTCATCCGGCCAATCCATCTTCATTACGTCAAACTTTGAGATGCCCTCATTAGCTAATTGGCCAACTCACTTGTGCATATTAATTAGGTAATTAATTTTCCCAATGGGAATTAAATTTTCCATAAGTTTTCCCACACAGGTAAAAACTGAAAACCTTGATTCAAGGTTACATTCAAGACAAAACTTTACTATTCAACATCATGTAAAGGTTCCCATCACAAAACATTAAAATTATTATGGGACTCCTCATTTCTGAAGTTATTTTTTTCCTTTTGTATTTTACGTCTCCAATCAACAAATTGGGCTAGTAAGGCCACCAGCTGTTGCCCAGGATTGTTCATATGATAAAAGG
The DNA here is from genome assembly GCF_053919585.1 of Euprymna scolopes. NCBI lineage: Eukaryota > Metazoa > Mollusca > Cephalopoda > Sepiida > Sepiolidae > Euprymna > Euprymna scolopes. Next base: position 136,983,684 of record NC_136487.1, on the reverse strand, counting down.
CTTTAATTCAGTCTTAATTCACCTGTTGCTGATGTAATTTCGACCATCACAGGTGGTTGGGTCACAAATCAAACACTATGAATAAATATTTAAAGATATAAACAATTTGAAGCATAATTTTTTTTTTTTTTTTTTTACAAAATTTCTGGATTCTGCATCAAATAACCCTAAAAGGGGTTGATATGTCGTAAAACAAAACAATGAAACAAACTACTCAAGTTTCAACTTATTTTCTTCACAAAGGAAACAGAACATCTCCTTTCTATTCTGTTTAATCTAGAGCTTCAGTAACCTGTTTAAAAATTGAACAAATTTCCAGCAGTATTTTCTAAATGTCATAAGCATTTTTTCTCCTAAATCATTAAGCGGCACATTTGAACTCTAACTAAACAAATGAAAGAAAACGTGTCAACCAGCCACTTACCCCTGTTTTTTTTTTGTTTTGTTTTTTTTTATTATAATCGTTGATTATTATTACTTAATGACTGTTAACTTTATTCTATTGTTGAAGATATTTATTTCACTGCGAGGTATGTGACACTAGGGTCAAAAAGTGTGGTTAAAAAGTCAGCGCTCCAGAGAAGGAACATTATGACCCTGTCTGTGCAGTCCCATCAGCATTCCCTGGCAGAGGCGCCTCAGGTGATTAGCAATAAACTAACCCCCTTTCAAAAAGAAAAGGAAAAGGGAAGAGATCATTGCAGTAATCATTTAATCTCTGGAAATGGAAAAAATGCTTGCATAAGAATCTAGGCACAACCACTTGTCAGAGGCTCAATTTGTCACACAAATTTGTTAGTTACAGTGAAGTGTTATTAGTTGCAATGTAGATTTCTTACAGGCAAACTAAATTTGGCCATGGTTACCAGCACAAGTCCTAGCCATGGATTAATAAATATAGTGACAGTTTATACACATTAGTATTTGGATTTCTTGGACTGCTGTTATTCACACAACGTTTCTACCAATATAACCTCTGACCTTCTTCAAGTGTCTGCCCGCACCTGTGGATTAGTGTATAAAGTACTTAATAAAATTATTCAGTTGCAAGTTACACGCTTCTAGATGTTGAAGGTTCAATCCCCAGTGCAGGCAACACCCCAAATATAATTGCAAATTACTTAGGATTTCTACTCAGTCATGGCTGATCGAACGAGAGCATGTTACTCCTGTGAATTAAATAAAGGGGTCTGTTTGAAATTCCTTGCAGGTTACAGAGTTTAATAGAAAGATTCCCTAGTTCGACAAATTACACCTGAAGAAGGTCGGAGGTTATATCTACCGAAACATTGAAAATAACACTCAAGATGAGTGAATAATCCTAATTATACAAATTATAAATTCTCACCATAGAGTTGAATGTAGTAATCAAAAAAGTAAGCGCCCACATGTATGTGTGCCTTGTGTGGCTATACAACTTACCTTCTGAGAGAGAGTGAGATTAAAGATGGCAGCCGTGGCTTTATAAGGTGTGGTCTCATGGAATCACACTGCCCACCCCACACATGTGCAAATAAAATGCAGTCAGTTTGTTTAATAAAACACCTGTTGGCAGAGGTGCGGCTGGAAGTTGAGAGAGAAAATTGTGAGGAGGAGGTGGAGGAAATACAGTGACGAATTCTATCCGTGAACTTTTGTGGGTTTTTTTTTTGGGGGGGGGGGGTCTCTTAAAATACCAGTCCATTTAACTGCACTCACCTCAAAAGTTCAAAACATAATAGCTCATATACAATCTTACAAACTCGTTCACACACGCATGCAGACAAAAACAACACTTTCATATAGACCTTTTGAACTTTCTAACACTTTTCCTCTTAACCCTTTACTTTTGGTTTTTCTATTTAATTGCAAATAAAGCCAATGTATCGAGTGTATTTACATATATAATGGAATGGGAGTCTCGGTTCAGTCTCAAAAGACAATGGATACCCCCATAAGGGTAGCTATGAGTGTAATTATGAAAAAAGAGTCGTGCAATCCCCAACCACACATCTCCTGAATCAGCCCTTTTTGAGTCCAGTGGCAAGGAGAGGTTCAGGACAACTGAAAACAAAGCCGAGAGTACATACAGCATCTGGAATTCCCAAATAGTCACCATTTTAGTACTGACCAGGTTCAACGTTGCTTAACTTAAATGATTAGTTAACGGGAACTGGTGTGTCAATGTGATAATGCTGTATGTATTATATATGTAAATAAAGTCTATGTATTATATATATCCTTAATTAAATTATATATTCTTATATTAAAATATCTTTTTTTTTCAAAAGTAATACACAAATATTACAGAGTTTCATCAGATGTCCTACTGGCTTGGCAAACACAGAACCAGAGAAAACATGGAAGAAAATGATAAGGATTGATTTGAGAGGAAGATAAAGACCTGTCCAGAGATTGGTTAGTTTGGAAAGAAAATTTCTAAAAGCCATCCAACACATAACAGCATGTAAAATAAACAGTGAACTATTATTACTACTACTGATGATGATGATGATGACACTACCACCATCAACAACAACAACAGATACCAATATCCCCAGTTAAAAACAAAAAAAAAATTAATTTGAAAAGATGTAGACAATAACAAAAGAATATACAAAAATGATCGGGGGGGGGGGGTCTCTCTTTCTTACAATCCCTTTCTAACAGAAGCGATAATACTAGTCTCTCTCTACTCCATTATTTTCATGAAAGGGTCCTCCACTGAGTTGCGATCTTTGGTTCCGCCCATAAAAATATTCACAGCAAGAACTTGTCTTCTACGGCAATCAAAAAAGATATTCCTTTTTCCCTCCATGTCTGTAGATGTGGGAAGAATTTTCATTGAGTGAACTTTTTTACAGGAGCTTCTCACCTGTGAAACACATTATAGCAGGACTACTTCTCTGCTGATTACAACCTGGTCATCTTAACCAAAAACAACCCAAAAACAATCACAGTTCATACCATTCTAACCCTAAGCCTAACCCGGTCATCTTAAAATCCAGTGTCACCACCCCAAAAGTAATAACAGTTGGCTGCTGCTACCAGATTAGGCTGTCTGAAGATACCGATTTCCTAACCTAGAATGTAACAAACATTGATGTTATTTTGTTTTTTTTCCTTTCCCTTTGCAAAACTTGATCATGTTCTGCAAAAACAAAACAATTTCTTTCAAAAAACCAAACACCATGAAATTTAAGATCTTAAAGAACTTGATACATCCAAAACATTTACCAACATTACTGAATTTGGCATTAAATAATTCGAAAAGCATAACTGAACCAAACTTCATGAATAAACATTTAAAGATATAAAGAACTTGAAGCATAAAACCTTTTTTTTTTTTTTTTTTTTTCAAAATTACTGGATTTGGCATTAAATAACCGGTCCTGGATATGACCTTAAGCTATATTTGATGGTGAGGCCCCAGCTTGCAGGTTTTGGGGAGTGTGGAGTCACCTTTTAATTGCTATTGCTCCCAGGTCCACTCTGACTCGGAGTGGTAGTACCTGTTAGGGTCCCAACTATGGGTTAAATAGAAACCGACTTGGAAAAAAAAAAAATATATATATATATATATATTCTATTAAAAGATTTTTCTTCAAAATAACTGGATTCAACATTAAATAACCTGAAAAGGGTTGATATGCTGTAAAACAAAAACAACCAACCAACATTAAATGACCCAAAAATGGTTGATGTGCCATAAAACAAAGCAACCAAATCAGACACTATGAATAATATTCCATGATATTAAAGAACTTGAAGCATAAAACGTTTTTACAAAATCACCAGACTTGAGATAACTTGAAAAGGGTTAATATGCCGTAAAAAAAAAAAATCATACCATTGTTCAATATAGTACCTTCATAGTGTGGCAGAAAGTGCTGTTGATAAATGATTGTCACATTAACCTTTAACTTTGAGTGGCTCCTGACCTTGACGTGTGGTGACCCAATATTCCAGTAGTAAAAATAATTTAAAAAAAAAAAAAAAAAAAAAAAAAATCTATAAATTTTGTTATGGTAAACCCTCTCTCTTTTTTTTCTTTTTTTTCTTTAATTTTCCTATCAGTTTGTCCAAGGCATCCTATCAGATGCCAAACATTAACCTGCTAACTCATATATTCCAATCGAGAGATCTTTTTAATATTCTGACCGTCCCAATTGTTTGAATCTCTCTTGCACTTGGTTCACCAGGTATATTTGCCAGGTAGTTTTTTTAAATTCTTTTTTTATGAGTCTAGTTGCTCCTATACTTACTGAATTGATAGAGATCTTAAGAGCCACTTTCTTTTCATGTCGTACAGTATTTCGGTATGTTTTCATTCTCAGTTCTGTTTAACCTGACATCATTAGGGAAAATAACTTCGACCTAAGTGTCATCCTTCTTCTTTTTTTATGTCAGGTTTCATAGTTCCGTTTTCTAGACATGTAGCTGCAGCAATTGCATAGTCATTGTGGATGGTGTATGACTTATTTCTTACTGTTCTTTCTGTTATATGTCCTCAGGATTGGCTGCTGCATTTGATATTCAACATTTTTACAGGTCATTCAGTGGAGATATTTATACACTTCATTGTGTCGCGTCATATAGTAACCATTCCTTAGCTTCACCTTACAACTGAATGTCAGGTGACATATATATATGTGTGTATTTCCATGTGTTTATATTTTCATGTGTGTGTATTTTCATATGTGTATAATATATATATATATATATATGTGTTTATATTTTCATGTGTGTGTGTATTTTCATGTGTATATATATATATGTGTTTATATTTTCATGTGTGTGTGTGTGTGTGTATATATATATATATATATATATATATGTGTGTGTGTGCATTTTCATGTGTGTATGTATATGTGAGTATATTTTCGTGTGTGCATATACGACATATTCACGTTGACACACCGATTCCTGTCATACATAAAACCTTGGTATTTCGTTATCTTTTCCCTCTCGGCTCTGTTTAACCCAGAATCATTGGAGGACACTAACTTCTACTAAGGTTGCTTCTTTCTCCTTCTTGTACCATATCACCCTATTGTCATGATATGAACTGTTTCTGTAACCAGGCTAGACACAGTCTCTAGCAATTCATTACTTTTGCACTTTTTATGATAAATACACACTCTTGTTAATGGTACCTCCTAATGGTCTTATTTCTTTTCAGCCCTTTAAGCCCACAACAATTTTTCTTGGAGAGTTTAATTATTAAAAGATTAAAAAAAGTAAAAAATGTAATCCATGTCTATATCTCATGCCAAACGAAAACGTTGACAACCTCTGACGCAAATATTGATTATCATTTTAAATCTTTTCCTCTCTAGGCAACGGCCCCTCTGCGATTTGTTTGTCATTTCTTCTCTCCGGATTTCGCCCTTACTACAATGGAATGCCACACCCGGTGCCGTTCTTAGAAGAAAAATTAAACAATTTGAAAAATAAGTCCATTGTTGAAGCTGTAAGTAATGTGTCTTGTTTTTTTTTGTTTGTTTTTTTTTCATAGTAAACTTTTGCTTGTTTATAGTGTGTGTGTGTGTTTTTTTATGGAAATTGCTCCAGACAAGACATGAAGCAACTTTATGTAAGGAACAAAAAAAAAAAAACACTGCTTCAAGGTCAAAAACTAGCCAATAAGTTAGATGAATAGAACAGCAATCCTTCCTCCTTTGTCAGAAAAATTAATTATGGAATGTGAGGGTTAACCTCTTTGCAAGAAGGTAAATATTTCTATTAAGTGTTGAGGCAATTAATCAGAAATCGAAAAAATCAGAACTTTTTGGGGTGTCGGGATCGGAAAAATTTGTATCTATTTTCTGATACCAAAGCGATTCCTTTAATTATCTTTTTTTTATTTGATTTTATTTAAAACAAAATCTTCCGCAGCTGGTAGTAATTATAAAAAAATATTTATTGATTTTAAACCAATAATCAAACTAAAATCTATACATCACCCCCACAAGTGCATTTTCACGTTTGAGAAAATATCTGCAAACTTAAAATGTGTTTTTACGGTAATCGGAAAGTACAACTTTATAGTAAATATTTAGAGATTTATAAAGAATCGGAATATGTAAATGTATCGGAATCAGGGAAAAATATTGGAATCGTCCCATCACTAATATATATATATATATATATGTATTTAAATATACATATATATCATTTAAAAAATTTTGTACAAGTGATTTTGAAGAAAAGCCGAAATAAAATTTTAACCATCACCTCTGAATCAGATTTTTTTTTTTAATCACTCCAGTCAAGGCATTAAGCCACTTGATGTAAGGAGCTAAAAAGATACAACTTCAAAGTCAAAACCTAGGCAGTAATAAGTGTTAGGTAAATAGAACAGCAATCTTTCCTCCTTTGTCAAAAAAATCGTTTGTGAAATGTGAGAATTAAAGGACAAAAAAGGGAAGCAAGAATTCTTAGGCTGTTGGAAGTAAACACAAGGTCCACTTTCCACTTCCTTTTATTGCATTATGTGTGTTCCTTATTTTACATTGCAAACCTTTACGGCGGTTATTCTGAAAGTAAAGCTTCCTTTTTTTTCTTTTTTTTTTTTAATTTTTATTTTTACTCAAGAAGTTGAAGAGCTACAGAGACGAGGGTGGTACCATTATAATGCGCAATGTTTTGTGCTCCAAAATTTATTTTTCTACATACAGTAGAACCCCGGCATTAATCCATTTTGGGCTTGGGATCATTAGGTAAAATCGACGTATAACAGGGGCTAAGAAAAATTTTATATAGTACATATTAAAAGTTAGTACAGTATATAACACACATGTATACAATCAAATAACATTGTAAGGCGGGGAAGATACCATAACCAGGGTCTGGAAAAACATTGTATTCCACATCATAACCTGAAAAAAACATATCTTAGGGCCACCGATTCTACTGTAATCACCATAATTTTTAATGCACTTTTCCCCGTAATTCAATGACCCATCTCTGCTTCTGACTCATGCCCATGACAGGGGTTGTTTTCTTATTTAATTAGAGTTTACTTGTTGAAAAAAGTATCCTCATGCCAGGTTTTTCTGGCACATTCCTGTACAGAGATCATAGACACTCTAGGATAGTGTCTAGTAGGCATTCAAGTTCCCTCCAGTAGGCATTAATGGTCTCTAATGTGGTAAGAAAAAAAAATCTATTATTAAATGTCAGTGTAATCATAAAAGAAAAGGAAATTCATCTACTCTCTTTCTTTCTCCTTTTCTTTTTCTCTCTCTCTTTTTCTCACCTTCTGTTGCTACTTCCCCCTCACTATATAAAATACCTTCACACACACGCACTCTCTATCTATCTATCTATCTATCTCTCTCTCTCGTCTGATGAAATAAATAAAGTGCTAGTTGAAACTTTCTCACCTCCCTTCGCCCACACACAAGATAAGTGAACACAGCTTACATAACAAATTTTATACTCCACAATCTAATAGCCTAAAAGTACTAAACAGATAAACAAACAAACGTTTATTATATACTAGCAGGCACACCCAGCATTTTCCGGGAATAAATAAGAATCTCCTGTGTGCATCTACTCCCAGCCTAATCTTAATTTGAAAATTATAGAAATCGACATATATAAGTAAAACAAAACGCCATCTTTACTGTTTATGGATGTTGTCATGTATACATATATGATATTGTTGTAAAATATCATAATATAAAATTAATACACACACAGACACACACACACAAACAAAAGACCCTATCTCCAAGCTGATCCCTGGTTAACAAAAAAGATAGGACGTTAAACAAAAACGAAATGAAAATCAGAGCAAGGGAATGACTTTGCTAAACATCTCATTGAAACTGGAAACTATCTTTGAAAGAAAAGAACAAGAATTGAGTACACATTTGTCACTGCTTATGTGTCTCCCCCCGAGGGCAGACTATAACACGAGCCTGTTACTTGAGAGTTATGGATTCGACACATCAAATCTTTCTATCAGATTTCCGTCAGCTGTCTCAGATTTTAAGAATCACAGTTGGCGTCATCTGCAATTTGTTGGATATACATGGATCTAGGTCGTCCTATGCTTGTGCACCTGTACTGTGGAGTCCACAGCAATACATTTCTCACCAACTCTTGTTTGCTCCTGTGGCAGTGACAGGCAAATAGATGTTGCTCTCTGAAGGAAGTACATATGGCAGGTAGGTTGCCATAAAGTTGCTGCTTTGCGAGATGATCTTGCCAAAATATATTTAACACCGTAAACAAGGACAAACGCCACCACTGCTCTGAAGAACTGCCTTTTCTGTTTCAGTTAGTTATGAAGTCACGTTAAAGGAAAGCATAAAGCTGACATTCAAGAATCATGGATTCGATGCACTAAAAAATGGCATGAATTCATTATTTGTGAGTTGTGGATTTTCTGTTCACTAAGAAAAGAAAGAAAAAAGGCGAGATAAAGAAAAAGTAACAGATGGCGTTACGTCATTGTATTTCAAGTAAAATCCACGTGAATTATGTCCTCAGACATAATTCACGTGGATATACTGTCAGAAAGAAAAGAGTTGGTTACGGAGTTCTCTTTTTTCTTTGTTTAATCTCAATGTCTTTATTGTTTGGATTTTTTTTTTTTTTTTTTTTTTAAATATTCAGTTCAAATTTCTCGTAACTTTAAAAGTGGCGCACATACCGACTTGAATTTTCACAACCATAAGAACTTCCCATTTCAATGTTTTTGTCCTGCAGTTAAGAACTTTGAACGACTTTCATTTATTATTTTGTTCTTCTTTGTTACTTTGTTGATTTTATAAAAATAAAAACAAAACAAAAAGATGTATAAAATATATATTCCTTCGGATTCGTGTTCTTCCATTTGCCTTTGCCAAATACGTGCATGTTTTGTGTCAAGCTTCCAACTAACCTGCCATTAACACTTCCAGTTGCTATTCAAGGAATATTAGAACATTAGCTCATACACAGCTCGGTATCACTTGAAGATTTTCCTCAATAGGTTTTCATTTAATGGGGGACAGTTGGTTGGAGCAGCTTTGCTGGTAGACTCCTCCACTCACATATGTGCGGATTTCTGAATGAAAATGTAATAATATATTTATGTACCCTTTTCTCACCAACGGCATACTGCGAATGATGTCACCAGATTTGTCCACTCTGGGTCTCGTTTGGTTATTGGGACTGGGCTGTTTCTTCGATGAGGATCCTGATTGATGAGAGGATCTGGTCTGACAGGTTGCTACTCTCTTCATGTAGCTTTTGATAGTGTACGATCTGTTTCAGCCCTAGTCCTTCAAGTAGGTGGCACTAGAAAGTAGAGGTCATATCAAGCCAAAAGAAGAAAATAAGAAGTCGATAACTGGGGTAGTTATCTAAAAAAAAAAAAAAAAAGCAGGATAATTATTCACTGAAAGTTAAAAACTCTGATCATTCATAAGTTTCTGACTCAAGATGCAAATGCGCGGGGACTGGCGGCTCCTATTAGTAAAGTTGAGGTGGTCGACCCTATGTCTGAGGGGGGGGGGCTCTTCAGTGTTGATTCAGTGGCTTGGAACCGAGTGAGCCTTCAGTCAAGGTTTTTTTTCTCTCTGAATCGTGTGGGTTTCCCTGGTGGTTAGGCAGAGTATGTTTTTAATGGCTGTTGGTGTCATCCCAAATTATTATGGAAGAAAACAAATTTCCCCTTTATCAATTCACTAGCGAGGGGTACCCGGCGTTGCCCGGGTGTTTGGAGGTGTGTGTGGAAACTCCGGGGGGTGGGGGGTTAAAAAAAATATGAGGATCGAACCCGAACCGTTGAGGCAAAGTTGTAAATTAAAGTGTGAAAAAAAAAAACGTGCGACGTTAACCATTGCCCCACCGTGAGATGCTAACGGAAACATGTTTGAATTTATTTAATTACTTGGATTTGGTAGGTGCCCGTTTTAATGAGTTAATGAGGTCAAGTTTGACTGCGGAATAATATTTCATTTACTGCGGAACGCTTTTTTTTAAATTTTTATTTTCCCAAGATGTTATAGGAAAAAGACTAACCCACATGCGGCGAGCGACAAATGTTGAATATTTATCTTCTCGAAATTGAGCAAATTAAATAGACAGATGAGCTTCATTGTTAACTGTGAGATATTACGATTTATATTATTAGGGGGAGCGTCTTGTCTCGAAATGAAAGCTACCGTCTGATATGACGAAGTCGACATTGACCAAACGTTACTTAGTTCTCTAGAGACCACTGGCTTTCGGCTAGTAATTAGAGTCGAGTTTCGCTTTTTGTTTATATCGAAAACCGAATGTAACGCGTGCCGATGCGGGAAATGTGGAATAATTAACGTTTGAAAGTCAATAAAATTAAATAGACAGGCGGGCTCCGTGGTTAAGTGTGAGATATTACAATTTATAAATGATATAAAAAGTTTTAAAAAGTTGTTAGGCGAGCGACCGCTTCTCTGAAAAAAGCCTTTTGTAGACATACAGAAAAAGCGAACACACATACATACATACATTTTCGCTTTTATATATATAGATTATATCCAAAAATAATTGTGTGTGTATTCAATCACAACCATAACAACTCTTCTTAACAATGCTCTTTCTTTCCATTATCATCATTGTCATTATTGTTACATCCAACGACACTATCACATATATGTTATTTTTGTTGTTGTTGCAATAAATATGCCTGATATTGAATGGATGACAGCTTAATATTAACTGATCAAAACAATATTTGTGCATATATATACACATGTCAGTTAATTAGTTAGTTAATATGACATCTTTGATAGTTAATTATGAATTGAAAAAAAACATACCTTGTTTGTTTCAAATAAAATTCACACGGGAAGTCATATTGACGGTTGACAAAAAAATAAATTAATTAGCACGTAGCATGTTTTTAGTTTTAACACTAACACAGAGAGAACTGTCTGATTTATTTACATGATAAGACGAAGAGAGAAAAATACACATAAAACACTTGTTTATATACAAAGAGAAGATAACTCCAAATTACTTAAAAGCTTAAATGACATCTATAAATATAAAAGTGAAAATGTGTGTATGTATGTATGTATGTTCGGGGTTCAAGCCTACTTTCCTACTTTTTTTTTCTTTTACACCTCCAAACACCCGGCCAACATTTTTTTTAAACAGGGTTGTTTTGATTACCCCCCCCCCCAACACACACACTTACAAACACTCGGGCCACGCCGGGTACCCCAACCCCAGTTGTGTCATCATAAAACCTAGACAGGGAAAAACAACTCTTTACACAGGTAAAGGGAGACAACTGTTACAGTTTTCACAGCATTAAAACCCAACTAACATTGACAAATCTCCAATAACACATTTTGAAATATGTTTGATATTGATAGAATAACTAGCCCGGGTGCCGGTGTTGCTCGGGTGTTTGGAGGTGTGTGTTGAGCAAGGAAAAGAAATGTTGTAGTAGGCAGGCAGACTCGAACCTGTACTGCGAAGGAGGAAAAGAAAGTGAAAAAAACATGATGCATTAGCTGTTGCGCCCATCGCCAAACCGGAAGTGACAAGGTTCTTGATTAGCTTGGCGACCTCATGCACAGATATTTAACAAATTCCTAATGAACCGCCCTCTTAAGTAAACACTTCATTAAATCTCCACACTAACGTACTGTACTTGCAATAACCCTTATCCATGAGTGGCTTCCGGGCCTTGATAAGTGGTAACCACCATGTAAAAAAAAAAAAAAAAGACATAGCTTTGAATTAAAGCTAGACAATCGAAAAGGGGACGATGACTTTCAAAAATATCGGTGAAGAAAGCGACCTCTCACTGTAAAAAAGTGCCCTGTTGAGGGTGAAGGAATTAATGTTTTTGGCTAATTTTTCAATATTTCTCATCCGAAGGGTCAAGCTTTAAAAAGATACCAATCTCATGAAAATCTGTTGCCTCTGTCGAAAGTTTTTGCCAGACATACATACATACATTCATACAGACAGGTGAGATTTATATTATAGACTAGCGGGGTTACCCGGCGTTGCCCAGGTGTTTGTAGGTATGTGTCTTTGGGGGGGGGGGTAAAGCAGAACAAAAAGGAAACTTAACCCCGATTAAATATAAAAAAATGATAAACTTAAAAAAAATAAAACAAAAAAAATAGTGATTTTAAAAATAGAAAAAAATCTTCTGTAGATGTAAAAGAAAAAGAGGGGTGGGCGTTGGTAGCAGGTAGGCTCGAACCTGGAGCCTTGAGGCCAATAGGCTGATGCCAAACACATGCGCTATGGCGATGGAAGCAATATAAGACATTAAACATAGTGATTAAAAAGTGAACGAATTCAAACTGAGGTCAAACATCACGTTATTCCGCAGTTTTTAAGTGCGTGTTTAATGAGGTCAAATCCTTTTACTGCGGGATAGGTCTTTTGAGTTTGTTTACTCAACTTTGGTTTTGTTTCCCTAACGTGTTGGGGAAAATCAGCTCCCCCTTTATTAGAGGAGTGTCCAAATGAAAGCAATTGTCTGATATGACGGTGAAAACCGACATTGACCAAATGTCCATCGCTTTGCTGGGGAATCCATTAGATTTGAAGATTCTTTTTTTGGACCCTATACAACAGGGAGAGCCTAGTGGTAGAAGCACCAGCCCATTGATGAGCAGTTACTTCTGGAGAGGTTGTTAAGGGGGAGGTAAGCAGGGATGAATTACTAATTCAATCAAATATAGTGACTGGTTTATTTCACATCAAGCAAGTCATAAAATTTGATTTTCTTAAATAATAATAATAAAAATAAAGAACCACTTGATCAAATTACATGATTTTTGGGATATGTAATCTTTGTTCAACGATGGGTACGTACATCATAAAGACATCCACAATTTCTTTATGTAAAATTTCATTATAAGTGCAAATTTAAATAATCACCATAAAATTTAACAAAAAATTAAGTCATAAAAAGAATTAAATGATAATAATTTAACCAGAATATTAATAAAATAATAAATATAATATAGTTAAATGATAATTCAACCAAAATATTAATAAAATAATGAATTATATATAATATAATTAAATGAGAATAATTTAACCAAAATATTAATAAAATAATAGCATATTATATTAATAATATTTGATTTCATCCTCCTATTTTTAAGGGAGTCACCACTTATCAAGACTCGAAGGCTACTCGAGGATAAGAGTTAATGAATGTAATGTGATAGTGTAGTAACTGTTATTGTAGATTGGGTAGAATTTGGATTACAGTAGATCCTGGGGTATGGTAGCCCTAGTACGTTTTTTTGCAGGTTACGTTGTGGAATACGTTTTTCCAGCTCTTGGTTACAGTATTTGCCCTGCCTTACCGTGTTATTTATAATGTTATTTGATTATATACATGTGTATTATATACTGTTGTGTATTTTGTTACTAATTTTTAATTCCGTATCCTGGGGTTTTACTGTATTTAGAGGGACAGCTCAATAAGAACTTGTTTACATTGGACTTGCAGGCTACTATGTCATAGTTGGCCGAGAAGCAGGCCAATCGAACAATGTTTCATAGGCGTGCAGTTCTAGGAAAGAAGTTTTGTTCATGGAATCTGCATTTAGATTTAAGCACAGATAGAGAATGGAGGAAATTGTTGATAATGGTCGTAGCTAATCGAGTGTTTTTTCATGGAAGTTTGACGAGGGGGAACATGGATTGGAGCTCAGACAAGCAGGTCATGAAAATAACAGTAGAGCAGAGACGGGCTCGCAATGTTCTTTCTTTGGGAAAGAGGTTGCAGAGAAGAGAAAATGACATCATCTAAGTTTCGAAGTTGGTCTTGAACTCTATCACGACAAGATACGATGCTGCACTCCTATAATATGTCTCTCATTGAGCATTAAAGAAAGATAAATATGAACCATTTGTTTTCGCGATAATTGTGTAAAAAAAAAAAAAAAAAAAATGTTGAAAAAAAATAGGAATTTCTATGTAAAGTTAGATAAAGTAAAAATATAAAAAGAGGGGTGGTGGGTAAGTTAGAGATTAGTTTGATGCATTCAGGAAGTTGCATCATTCTTACCAAATTCCGTTCTCCTTGTTTTAATAAATGTATGTAGTAACACGGACATTGGCGCATCTTGTATTTGTATAGATTTTTCTATCTGACCTTTAAAGCTAAGCATTTTGTTTTTGTTTTATTTCATGAAAGGTTGAAAGAGGAGGAATTTTTCTGAAGTTTTTTTTTTTTTTATCTACTTTTGGTGACATTTGTTTCTGAATAAATTATTAAATCTATCAAAAGTGTTATCCGTTAATTGTTGAGAAAATATTGTCTGGTTTTGGACTTTTATTTTATTTTATTTTTTTCTAATTTTTAATCGGTTCTTTTTTATCTTTTTTTTTTTTTTTATTAAAAAAAAAGATAAAAAAGAACCGATTACATTTACATAACATTTGCTTTTTATCTTGATGCTCCCTGTCTTGTCACCAATCACTCAGGTGCCCCAGTTACAATGACTAATAGTATTCTTAGCAATCAAAAGTACTGGTGGGGGAGAGTTTTGTTGACCAAGATTAATGTGTGTATTTCTCCCTTACTTTAACCTTCTCTCTCTCCCCCTCTCACTAATATATATATATATATATATATATATATATATATATATTTAAATTGTGATTCAATGAATTTCCAAAAACTCTCATTGAAATGAAATGAAGTGGTTGAGTTTCATATCAAAGAATTTTTATTATTCTAAGCAAGACAAAGAATGCTTTAGAAAATTAATCTCCTTAACCTATAGGGTTTCGATGTCTACCATCTCATCAGAGGAGAGAAAATATTAGCAAATATTTATAAAGGTTGGTTGGTTGGTTGGTTGTTTTTGTTTTACGGCATATCAACCCTTTTCGGGTTATTTAATGCCGAATCCAAAGATTTTGAAGAAAAAATTTTTTTAATAGAATATATTTGTTGTTTTTACGTCGGTTTCTATTTAACCCATAGTTGGGACCCTAACAGGTACTACCACTCCGGGTCAGAGTGGACCTGGGAACAATGGTAATTAAAGGGTGGCTCCACACTCACCAAAGCCCACAAGCGGGGGCCCCACCACTGGATATAGTTTAAGGTCATATCCAGGACCCCCATTGAGGGACTTTTACCCTCTGCAGGGGGGCAGTTGGCGTATTCTAATGCCCCACCGACAGGGCCGACTTATAAAGGTATGCACCCTATTTGCTAAAGTCAGTGAGACATATATATATATATATATATATATATATATATATATAAAATCAGGAAATAAAATTAAATTTACAAGCCAAAAACTCCTGTAAATTTAAAGAGAATATAAACACTAATATTTATATAGTAATACCAACCAAATAAAAAAAAATTCAATACAACCAAAATAGGAAATAGAGCTTGTCATAAAAGAACACGATTAAAGACTGTAAATTATAATTTACAAGAATTTATTGTTCAACAGGATACTCAAAAAGAAATATTAAGACTTCCTTAATCCGCGGAGTTTCAAAAAATGTGTTCTTTTCATCAGAGGAAAGATTTTAGCAAATAATTATTATAGCAAAGTTATACATCTATAAGATTTGGCCTGCCACATCTGCATAATTCGGTACAACTATTATATACATAGAGAATATATACACACATGCACAACAGACCTGTTGAATGAATACTATAGATCACTAATTTTATATATATATATATATATATATATATATATATATATATATATATATACATATATAATTAGTGATCTATAGTAATAAATAGAAATATTGTACATTTAAAAGATAAGAATAGGTTAAAGTCTCTGGAGGTTCAACCCTCAGTGTTCAGTGTGGGCAATATAATCTCTATATAAATAAAATGAACTCATTTTTTCCCGTCTGATTTTGACATTAATAGGATTAAAAATCAAGATATTTCATGCAAATATAATATGCACAAACGGCAGAACAATATCTGAGGTGTGTTATAGGCTTATTATTTCTCAAATTCCTCGATAATCTTAGATTTCTATACTTTTTCTGCTGAGAAGTCACGGCCAAAATCGGTTAAGATCAATGGAAGTGGTAAAATATTTTCTCTCTAATAAATTCCTCCTCCCCCTGCCACCACTTAACACCGTTTGGGGATCGTTCACAAGGAACAGTTGAGAAGAGAACACCGGTTTGGCTTCGTAGTTCTTTCATGTGAAGTTATTTAAAATCACTAAACTAAGCTGCAGTGCTCTGTGGCGTAGTGGTTAGCGTGCTGGACAATTCACATTATATTTTCACGTTCGCGCCGACCTACCGTAGTCGTTTTTTTTTTTTTTGTTTTTTTTTTCCTAAACAACTGGAATGGACTTTTCTTGGTGGCCGAACTGTTAACGTTGCAGATGTTTTTTTTTTGTTTTTTTTCACACTTTATTTTCCTACTTTTACTCATGACTCCGGGTTTGATCCTTCCTACTTACTTACCATAACATTTTTTAAAACTCCCCCCCCCCGTCCCGGAAACAAACACTCGGGCAACGCCGGGTACCCCCGCTAGTTAAGAATACAATTGCAAATTACTTGGGACTTTTACTTGGTCATGGCTGACAGAACAAAAGCATGTTACCCTCGTAATGATTGTTTGAAATTCTGTGCGCATTCTTGAGCTAACAAAATACACCTGATGAAGGTCTGAGGTTATGTTGGCCGAAATGTTGTGTAAATAACACTCAAATAGTCGTGATAATCTAAATAATCCATCATTCTTATCACAAAAATCCAGAAAGTTGTTTTCCTTGTCTTGAAGATTTAAAGGAGAGTTATTGCCCTTGTATTGAGCCAGTTAACTTTGGTAACAAGATTCAGTGGATGTAGTCGCACAGCTATTACAATTAATTATATCCTTATTACAATGTAATTTTTGTTCAATTATGACTATATAATAAATAATTTGTTGATTCATACAGAAGCGTTTTCTTTCATCCAATTTATTCTTCATGTTACCACACACAAAGATTACATTATTTTAATCTTTACCTTTCATTTTCTCTCAATATAAAAAAAAAAGATAATCTACATTTATTTCTCTTATTTATTTCAATCTAGGATTTATATCATCTCGCTGAAGGTTTAGTCGGCCGTTCAACCAATCCAGTTGCAGTATTATTCGACCACTTACTCCACCCTGATGCTGATAGGGGTGCTCTGAATTCTTCTTTACTTTATTGGGTACGAGAAGAGCAACATGCGATTCCACACATTGTGCTTGGGAAGTGGGCACCTGGTGGTTCATGGCAGGTAAGGAATAAAATTTAATTTGAAGAATTCCTTCTCTTCATCCAACACTACAAAGTAATCGATAAAGTATGAACTAAAAAATTGTTATAATACAAGTGAAACACTGATTATGATGATACTAAGACAAAGCTTCTTTCCTATTAACAACTACAAAAAAAACATTCAACCACCTATTGCCATAACAAATAATGTCCTACGTCATCATTCAAACTCCTTAGCTTAACATTCACAGGCAACATGAATTGGAACAAATGCATTGAGGACATTGCCAAGGCTGCTGCAAAGAAAGTGGGAACACTTACCATGCTAGAAAATTACTCACACCAGATCCCCAATTCTCCAATGCATGGATGTGGCATAATCACGTTGACACACCGATTCCCGTCAGATCACCGAAGTTAAGCAACGTTGAGCCTGGTCATTACTAAAATGGGTGACCAATTTGGGAATTCCAGGCGCTGTATGTAGGAGGACGTCAACACCTCCCTGCAAGAGTTGCAAAAACCTAACGTCATCATCTCTTCTGACAGAGATATACGAGGGGCATGCAATAAGTAATGCCCCTGACCCACTTCCAGTTGTCTGATCTAGCTGACATTTTGCATGTGCAATGATTTATATCTCTACGGGTTATGTAGCAAATTACAGCTCTGAACTAATTGTGGTTTTTGTTTCACAGGTGTTTGAACTGAGTTAGATGTGAAATGGAGCCTGTTGAATGTCAAGCAGTGATCCGGTTTTTGTATTTGAAACCCTGAACCATTCGACGCTGTAGAAAAAAAAAACAGCATCGAATGGTTCAGGGTCGCCTGACCAAATCTCATTGACTGAAACAGATGGCTGTTTGTAGCAACCAAATGTAACTGTTTACCCTTGAATAAATAAATAATATTTTGCTCTTGTTATTGAGCACTATCTAACAATCTCATTGTATTCATTAGTCCCTACTTTTGAACATCTCAAACCTGAATTTATATATATATATGCAACCTATGTATATTAGAATCTTACCATATACTAATATCAAAAGAAAAATTATTAAACAAAAGACTAGATGTAATCCACGGGTGTTTGCACAGAACCAAATATTTAATTTCATGCACTAGAGCAGATAAGGGAAAAAAAATGCAAGGGAGGTAATCCTAGATAAAAGAAATGATACCACGAGAATGCATCAGGTAATATAATACGAATTCAAACACTAAGCAAAAAAAACAATATTAAAATAAACACGCATAAATATAGGAATAAAATTATATGATAATTGGAAAAAAACAAATAGGTAAAACAGGGAAAATTAAAACAAAAATAAATAATTAATAAAAATACGAAAGTATGGATTAAAACGGAAAACTATCTTTACATAACACCAAAAGATGGAGGAAGTGAGGAAGCATGGCTGTGGAAATCTTTTTACCTGAATACGATGTCCAGCATGTTAAAAATATACCATTTGTTGTAAAAATCTAATGGATAAATATCTGAAGAAGTTGGTGGGGACAGGATATTTTTACGGAAACATAAATCGTAAAATTGCCACTCATTAATGAAACAGCTGTAATGGAAAAATCCAGGAAATAAACAAAGGTTATAAAAAAGAAAATGTGAGTTTTTGAATTTTCAACAAAATTTTGCACTATATATATAAACCTTGAACATTCTTCAGTGATTTTATCTAATCTAATTTTTTTTTCTTTTAAAATCATCTCACAGCAAATGGATGGAAATTTACAGACGATAAGTATCAGTAATTGGATGGAATTACCTTCGTTACCTTTGAATGAGTGGCTTAAGTCCAAAAACGGAAAGTGAGTCATTCTTGCTTTGTTTATCTTTCTTTTAGAACTGTTACAATTTATGGTGATTATTCAATCAAAATTTATATCTCTTTTTTTTTTTTTTTTTTTTTTTTTTAGTATTTAAAAAAAAAATGTTTATTAGATTATTCAAAACCTAATCAATTTCAAAAATATAAATTGAATTTATGTGGAACCCATTTATCAAGTTTTTTTTTTCACTTTAGCAATTTGCTTCAAATGGTTGAACATTGTTGAAATACTGAGATCGAGTGCTTAAGAAATTTCTAAGATATTTTTTCATGTTTTTTTTTTTTTGCTTAACAATTGCTTTCAAAAGTTCATTATCAAAAGTGCATATTTATCTTCTACCGTATTTATTTGCAAGGTTCTCGTTAATGCTGTGGAATTGCTGAAACCTTGTAAGCCTGGAAGTGCTTATGATAATCATTGTTACGTGGTTAAATGTGTAATAAAATAAGAAATTGAGAACAACAGAGAGATAAATTTGCATAAAATCTTTCACTTACCCAGACACCAAAAAAAAAAAAGATTTAACAAGCGAAAACCAAAAGCAAGAAAAATATTTTTACTTAATCTGATAACAGTTAAAGCCTAGTGGCAGGGCGTGTAATATAGTCAGTTCTATATAAGCGTATGTATTGTGTGATTGTGACCTTACATGTGTGCATCAAAAGCGTTTGTGTGTGGGAAGCGTCTGTCTTGTATAATGTATAATACAAAAAAGCAGCTTATTAACATTAGTCTCGTACCACGCACAGTTAAAGAACATACCTCTCTCTGGTGTGTCGTCTTTTTTTTTTTTTTTTTATATTTATTTTCCTTCGAAGGAAAGCCAACAGCAACAGGTTTATATATTTGATTGTGTTGGGATGATTAATCGGAATCGGAAGTTTTTAGGGTACCAGAATCGGAAAATTCGTGCATATTTTCCAATGCTAAGAACGATTCCTTTAATTATCATTTTATATTTGATTTTGTTTAAAACAAAATCTTCCACTGCTAGTAGTAATAATAAAAATTTCCCCCACTCTTTATCTGTGCCTAAATCAAAACGTAGATTCCATGAACAAAGCTTCTTTCTTAGAACTGCACGCCTGTGGAACTCTGTTCCGTCTGCCTGCTTCCATCCTGACTACAACTTGGATGTCTTCAAGTCCAACGTAAACAAATTCCTGATGAACCGCCCCCTTAAGTAGACACTCTAAAATATCCACACTAATGTACTGTACTTACAATAACCCTTATCCATGAATGGCTTCCAGGCCTTGATAAGTGGTGACCACCTTGTAAAAAAAAAAATAATAATAAATATTTATTGATTCTAAACTACCAGTAAAACTTAAAATCTATAGATCACCCCTCCTCCTCCTCTCCCCGCAAGTGTGTTTGGGGAAATATATGAATATTTAACATGTGTTTTTTATGGTAATTAAGGAAAAATAACAACTTCAGTTAAAAATTTAGAGATTCATAAAGAATCAGAATCAGTAATTGTATCAGAATTGGGGGAAAATATTGGAATTGTCCCATCACTGTGGAGTTTGTTACAGTTACATTTTGCTACGGTTGCGTTCCTCCCAGCTTTCAAACGCGGAGACGATATCTTCTGTGTTAACTTGACCGCTCTCCCAAGCTAACTCTAAACTAAAAACTCTCTTCTAAACTATTTTTATTACGTCATTAATACACGTAGCATTAAGATCACCTGACGTCATCACTAAATCAACTTTATTGTTTATATTCCAACATTTCTAACATAACATTTTATCTTAAAAATACCTTCTTTTTTTTTTCTTGTCTGGATACATTTTTCTAACATTCTATTTTACAAGCATCAACAACGATCAATAATAAACGGTCAGGTTACTCTCCTTTTTCCACGCCAACAACAGAACACAAGATGAATGCGAGGATTAGGTCAGAGTACACTGAGTAGCATAATTATTCACATGAAGATAATCTCAAAATATTTAATTTAAGGTATCTTTGGTCATAGAAATATTTAAAAAAAAAAGGCGCATTTTCTTACAAAAAGGTTTTAAAAGGGGATTCTTTCGGCTGGATTTATAATCCTGGAATCTCACCAGAGCTGAGGTTGAATTCATCACATCGACTAAAAACTACCAAGTTAGCATGAAAACCTCTTTAATAGAAAGTGCCTTTTTAGTATTAGATCATTCTGGAACCCTTTCAATCTTTCTTGAAGGTTCTGGGACCTTCTAGATTTTTCAAAATCTTTTTATTTCTTATCCTCTGTTATTGTAGAGTTTTGTGAAAGAAAATCTTTCTGAAATGACAAATAAGACCTTGTACTATATTTAAGTTAAATTTAGCCCTCATAATATAAGTTATTGTATGTTATTGTTGACCCCACTATGTGACACACACACACACACACACACATCCCAGTGGCTGTTCACAATAAATTTAGTGAAATTCTGACCTCCGAAGGTTCTAAGTGTTTGATTCTTTAGGGGAATGGAGGTTGGTATGTATATACATATATATATATTTTTTATTTATTTTTTATTTTTTCAATTTGTCTTTACATAAGCAGTAATGTGCTCCTACACAGTCATGAGCATGTTTCGATCTTCTAGTATTTAGTAACTAGAGACCTCATCAGGCAACAACGCTTATTTTCAAAAGCCGAATTCTTAATCTAGATTAAGAACTGTGTAGCAACGCATTACTGCTTATGTAACGACAAACTGAAAGTGAAACTTGCTCTATTTCCATATTGAGCACTCTTGTATTAACCTTGTCATATTTCACTGATTACCTTACCTTTGAAAAATAGCAACCTCAAATTATATATTAATATTAATAAAATTACAAGATTGTGATACTGGACATGCTAATGTTTTAAGTCGTCCGACGAGGACTTGTGGTTTTAACTGCCTGAAACATTAGCATATCCAGTGTCATGACTTGTAATTTTGTTTATATTAATAAAAATATATCTTGCTCTTCTTTTATTGAGCACTCTTAATAATCTCGTTAAATTCATTAGTTATCACTCTTGAACACCTATAATTTGGTGTGTGTGTGTTTATATATATATATACAGTGATGATCATATTTATTGGCACGGTAAAATAAAAGTTAAATTTTGTCTAATAAATTCTAAAAAAGGGATTAAATTAAAGAAAATAACAAAGTATATTATGTATTTTTAACTGGCCTTTCCGATGCAGCAATCGGATTTTAGAAAAAATAAATAACAAAGGAACAACAAACATAATTGCAAAAAACCCTTGTTCAAAATTATTGGCACGGCTTTGTTTTTCTTTTAGTATCAGTATAATATCAATCAATTTCCGGTTTACGTGCTTTCTGAACTTTTTTATAGCCATATTATGCTTGTTTAACGCTAATTCAGTGAATAATTTTTTTCAGATAATTTTTAGATAGCGATTTATTTAAACTATTATAAGTGACTAAATTATAATTTTCAATCGCCATGGTTAAAACTAAGGAACACAGCGAAGACGTCAGGAAGCTTGTTGTAGCATGCCATACCAATGGGGAGGGCTATGATAAGATTTCAAAGAAGCTAAACCTTCCCAAATCCACTGTTAGAGCCATAATAAACAAGTTCAAATCGCAAGGCCACGTTATGAGTTTAGAGGGTAGAGGGAGAAAAAGGATTCTTTCCCCAAGAGATGAACGGAAAATTGTTCGACAAATAAAACAAAACCCAAGGATCTCTGTTGGGGAGATTGTTGATGAACAGAGCACCTCTGGAGTGAATGTATCTCGACATACAGTTGGTAGAGTTTTGAAGAGAGCTGGTTTAAAAGCATGTCGTCCGAGAAAGACTCCCTTATTGAAGCCTATGCACCTGAAAGCAAGGCTAGCCTTTGCAAAACGTCATATTGATAAAGATGTTGCATTCTGGAAACGTGTTCTATGGACTGACGAAACGAAAATAGAGTTATTTGGCCATAATAAAGTGTCTTATATTTACAGAAAATCTGGCGAAGCTTTCCTGCCTAAGAACACCATACCCACAGTGAAGCACGGTGGAGGCAGTTTGATGTTTTGGGGATCCTTTGCTGCCTCTGGACCAGGGCGACTTGTTAAGGTCACAGGTAGCATAAAAAAGGAAGATTATGTTAAAATATTGGATGAAAACCTGAAAGACTCTGCTAAAGAGCTCTCACTTGGTCGTCGTTGGTGGTTCATGCAAGATAATGACCCAAAGCATTCGGCTAAACTGACTAAGAAATGGCTTGAGGACAATCA
Source organism: Euprymna scolopes (assembly GCF_053919585.1). NCBI lineage: Eukaryota > Metazoa > Mollusca > Cephalopoda > Sepiida > Sepiolidae > Euprymna > Euprymna scolopes. The sequence goes on along the minus strand of NC_136487.1, from coordinate 136,960,381 downwards.
TATTAATGTTTTGGAGTGGCCATCACAAAGCCCAGACCTTAATCCAATTGAAAATTTATGGAGAACATTAAAATTGAGGGTAATGCAAAGGAAGCCTAAGAATCTTATTCAATTGGAGGATTATTGTCAGGAAGAGTGGGCTAAAATTACTACTGAAGAGTGCAACAACTTGGTTGTAAACTATGAAAAGCGACTGAGGAAGGTAATCAAGGCCAAAGGCTATACAATTGATTATTAAATAAATCGTGCCAATAATTTTGAACAAGGGTTTTTTGCAATTATGTTTGTTGTTCCTTTGTTATTTATTTTTTCTAAAATCCGATTGCTGTATCGGAAAGGCCAGTTAAAAATACATAATATACTTTGTTATTTTCTTTAATTTAATCCCTTTTTTAGAATTTATTAGACAAAATTTAACTTTTATTTTACCGTGCCAATAAATATGATCATCACTGTATATATATATATATATATATATTTATTTATTTAAATGTACAGAAGGTCAGAAAAACATTGGTACCATCGGTTTCAAGCCTAACATAAGGGCAACCAGTTAATGGTAAATCGTAATGTTAGGCTCTCGTCAGCCATGTTGTTTGAAACAACATGGCTGACGAGAGCCTAACATTATTTACTATTAACTGGTCGCCCTTATGTTAGGTTTGAAACCGACGGTACCAATGTACATTTAAATAAATAAATATTAAGCTCTTATATCGAAAAAAAGGTTGTCTTTTTTGTAATCGAGCACTTTGTTCGAATTCTTTCCCAAAAAACGGTAAACAAATACAGGGTGGGCCAAAATAAGGGTCCTATATATATATATATATATATATATATATATATATATATATGATTATATTTAAAGATAGGACCCTTATTTTGGCCCACCCTGTATATATATATATATATATATATATATATATATGCACACACACACTAGCAAGACCATAGAAATTTCAATGAATGAAAAAAATGTTTTGATAAAGCTGATATTTTTCTGGATAGTGCAAAAACATTTTTTTTTTTTTTTTTTTTTTGGACAGAAAAACCAATAACATGCAGCAAATATGAGCTTATCAACATTTTTATGAAAACAGTGTCCACTGTATTTTTAATATAGAACTAACTCAAATGAGATCAATTTAAAAGAACTAATAAATAGAAAGCAATATTGTGCTACATAGTTCAATACAAATAATAAAATCGCTTTGTAAGAGACAATCTTTAATTTACTCCTTCAGTCCAGCACCTTTTAGCATACAATGTTTTTTTTTTCCGTGTTTCTTTTGAATGTTTCCTTTTTTACGTAACGTTTCGCTAACTTCTTTCTTTGGTAAAGGATTGCTGCATGGCGAAATTACAAGTTCCTTTCTCACACTATTACAATGATCATATTATTATAATGGTATTTGAAAACGAGGCTACATCAAAGGGAGCTCACTCTCATATTCTTGTGCTGGGTTGCCAGATTGGCCTTTTTAAAACCAAATTTTGCAAATTTTTTTTATTTTTAAGCAGTTTGGCTTTCAAAAATTATATTTTGCCTTTTGTCAAAGCGTAACATACAGACTAACTAAGGAAGAAACAAGCAGAACATTATATAGATAAGTCGCTCCAAAGATAAGAAATGAAGCCATGTGTAAGGGCTTGCATTAGTACAAAGATCTTGTAAAACAGGCACAGAGACACGGCTTAGGCAATGGGAAGGAGGTTGGAACTTGGCTAATAGTACAGGACTTATTTAATTTAAGACTCTTTTTTAGTTCTTTTCTAAGAGTGAGAGACTAGTGACAGATGCACCAGCCCAGATGTGGCAACAATACGCCATGCATGAGCGAATTTTGGCTTTGTAGAGATATAGGATACTTCTTTTCTTTTTTTTTTAATTACATGGAGGTCACCACTTATCAAGGCCCTGAGGCCACTCAGGGATAAGGCTTATTGCGTGTATCTCAGTGAGATAGTATTGTAGTAATCATTAGTATTGGAGATTTGATAGTGTCTTACTTAAGGGGGCGGTTTGTCAGGAATTTGTTTATGTTGGATTTGAAGACATCAAAGTTGTAGTCAGGTGGGAAACAGGCGAACAGAAGAGTTCTACAATCGTGCACTTCTGAGAAAGAAGCTTTGCCCATGGAATCTACGTTTCTGGTGGGAGTAATTTTCTAGCACAATAGAGGGAGCTCACCTTCTTTGCAGCAGCCTTGGCAACATCCTTAATGTATTTGTTAACATCCACAGGCAACATGAAACTGAGAAGTTTGAAGGTAGTTATGGCAGTCGCTGGTTGAGAAGGTTTTGTGTAGTTGTTAAAGGAAAGAAGCTTACTCTTAGTAGCATTAAATGTTATCATCCACTTACAGCCCTACTCCACTATTGACTGAAGATCATTTTCTAGGGTTTCTGCCATTATACCAATCATTCTTATAATCAAACTGTCAACCCATTTTTCTTCCAATAAAACCGTGGATAAATATCTATGTAACAACATTTTGCAGATACAATTCACAACATTTTTCATTTCCTACACTTTTCGATTATTAGATAAAGAAAAAGAAATAATACTTAAAGCTTTTGATTGGATCACTCTACTGCTTCAGTAGGTATTCCACTGCCAATGCAATATTCTATCTATATAAGAGCAAGGTATGCCCTAAAATGGACTACTGTTGCCTCATCTGGGCAGGAGCTGCTCAGTACGCCTTATCCAGCCTTGATAGAGTTCAAAACCAGCTTCGAAACCTAGTAGGTGATGCCCTTTTCTCTTCCCTACAGAAGAGATATTGCAAGCCTGTTTCTGCTCTATCGTTATTTTCATGGCAAGTACTTGACTGAACTCCAATCTATCGTTCTCCCTTGCCAAAACTTTCACGGAAAACACTCGACTAGCTGCGATCACTATATGCAATTTCCACCACTCTCTAGCTGTGCCTGGGTCTTAATGCAGATTCCATGAACAGAACTTCTTTCCTAGAGCTGCCCGCCTGTGGAGCACTGTTCCGGTGGCCTTCAGGTCCGATGTAAACAGGTGCTTGCTGAGCGGTTCTCACAGATAATCAATTTCTACCCAATCTACACGATTAACGATTACTACACTGTCACCTCACATTCATGAACCCTTATCCTTGAGTGGCCTTTGGACCTTGATAAGTGGTGACATCCAAGTAAAGAAAAAGAAAGTTTTCAATGTAATATAATAAGGAACACATACAGTACAAGAGTAGAAAGTGAACCTTGTGTTTACTTTTGACATCTTCGTAAAAAAATTCTTGTTTGGATGATATTTTACTATTGAAAAAAAACCAAGACCATAAAGAAGAGTAAAAATGTCAGCAAGGATAATCCCCTTTTAAAAAAAAAGGAGGGGTGTAGGGTGATAATGTATGTACAAACATGAAATTGTTTTAACATTTTATAAATATTTATAAATCACTTTTTAATCTTAAATAGAACTGACAGACAAAGCCAGTTATAGAGATGAGCTAAATACATTTATAGATTTGACATCAACCCTATTTCTGTTTCGTCTGTCATAAATGGAATATTTTTTCAACATTATGGATGGACAAAAATTTTTTTGTTTTTTGTTTTTTGTCCAGAATTCACCTTATATTAAAAAAAAAAAACTAAAGAAAAATCTGATATATGTATGTGTGATGCAATGAAAATATCATATTCCAAAAATCATGTAAATTGATCAAGTAGTTTTGTTTCTTAAATAAGAAAATCAAATTTTATGAATAACAGAAGTGCGTCTGGCTTGTTCGCAATTTTTGAAAACAGTTTTTAAAAAAATAAAGGGAGATAACTCAATAATTAAAACTTACAAGATTGCTGTTGTAATAACTACGAATTCCCATCAATCGCTTAAAATCAGTTTCTTTTTAAAAATAAAAGTACTTGATAATTTTACTTGATTTTTTAAATATATTTTTGTTTTTGTGACGGGCATGTACTTCATACAGATTTTTCTTGGTTTTTGTTTTTTAATACACCGTGAATTCTGGACAATAACCTAATTTTTTAAAATCTTATTATTTGCTTATTATAAAATCAATCATTTTATATTCTTTCTTTTTTTGTTTTTCTTCTCAGAATAATTGGTGCAACTGGTCCAAAGGCCAACCGAGCAACTGTAGCTGATGTCCGAAATTACTATTGTGATTTTTTGCATCAAAAAAAGTTGGAGAAGAACTTTCTTAGTGGCTATTTGGTAACCTCTGTGCAAAAGGTCAGCCTCTTTGAGAACGGGATCGACTGCGAGAGTGGAGAAGTCGTACCTTGTTCCCCAGACAGAAAAGAGAACCATAATTTCTTGTGGGAAGTTCGTGGTTACCGAATCCCACCAAAATTTCATGCGGTCCAAGAGCATGTCATCCAACGAGAAGAATTTTGCTTTCAAAGCAACTCCATCGTTTTGGCCACTGGCACGACGGACGTTCCAAACCGGTTGGGGATTTCTGGCGAAAACCTACCTCATGTTGTCCACTCGTTAAAAACATTCGAACAAATGCTGACTAGGAAGGAAATCACAAGTGAATCAGAACCTGTCGTCGTTGTCGGGGCTGGACTGTCTGCAGCCGATGCTATATTAATGGCCCTCGAGAACGATATCCCCGTGGCGCACGTGTTTCGTGTCAGTGCGTTGGATTCTTCTTTAGTTTTTAAAAAGCTCCCGTTGAGCATGTATCCCGAGTACCACAGGGTATACTCGTTAATGAAAGGAAAAGAGATGAACGATTTGTATAAGGCCTACCCAAAGCATAAAGTTGAAGAACTAAAAAAAGATAACAAAGTGCTGATTAAGTGTCTGAAGACGGGATGTAGCATCAGCACGTTGGACACCTCGCTGGCAATTGTGTTAATCGGAGCTAAGCCCAACTTGACATTTTTACCGCAGGAAGGCAAACACATGGGTGTAGTTCCGAACAAATCGATAGACAGTAAACACAATCCAATAGAAGTCGATCCATTATCATATGAGTCCATCCAAGAGCCGGGTATATATGTGATGGGACCATTAATGGGAGATAACTTTGTACGCTTTGCTATTGGAGGCTCTTTGGGAATAACCAACCATTTATTACGAAAGAGAGGAAAAATTTAAAGATTATTTAAAAAGAACAAAACAAAGGTTCTTATTTAGAATTCACCTTAGTTAAAAAAAAAAAAAAAAATACAGAAAAATCTTTATGATGTACATACCCGTTACAGAACGAAGATGTCATATTCCAAAAATCACGAAAATTGATCTAAGTATTTTTTTCTTTTTAACTAAGAAAATTGTTTTTATTTTTTAGAATATGTTAAAATTCAATTCAACTACTGAGATTTTGTTTGTATTCAAAATAATTAACTTTTTAATTGTTAAAAATCGTAAATTTTGATTTTCATAGTTAAAAAAAACCCTACTTAATCAGTTTACCTAATTTTTGGTATATGACATCTTCATTCTGTAATGATTATATATATCAAAGATTTTTCTGTATTTTTTTTTTTTTTTATCAAGTCGAATTCTAAATAAGAACCAAAACATTATTTGAACTATCAAATTTTCAGACTAGGAAAAAAAAATTTTTTTTTTTGTTACAGATAAAAAAAAAAAAAAAAAAAAAAAAAAAGAAAAAATTTACAACGTAAAGAATGTACCGGTTTCATGTTATTTTTCTTTTTAAATTTTTAAAGTATTTTCTATTTTTTTAACAGAATATTTTTTTTATTAAATATTAAAGAAATTGCAGAAATTTATTTACGTACATCTAACAGGCTGTGTTTGACTTTATCCGTATCCCTTAATCTAAAGGGAGTTGTTTTACCTTGTGTTGTGTTCGGAGAAATGGGATGTCAGGATCATTGGATAATCTAATAACAAGTAAACTAGCTCATCATATTTTCAAACACAATTTATTCACGGCAGAAACTTTACATTGTTTATAGAATGATTATTCAGTGTACAGCAAAGCCGCCATCTTGCTTTTTTTTTCTCCTTTTCAAAGATCTATATCTATAAGGGCCGATAACTCTTTATTTATTTAGAATTACTAGCATTCCAGCCCGGCGTTGCCCGGGTGTTTGGAGGTGTACGTTGAGTTAAAAAAAAAAAAAAAAAAAAACGGTCAATTTTTTTAACTTTGACCCCTATTATGACCCCCTTAACATTTATTGTTTTGAGCTCAAATCAAGTTATTAAGTTAGATCCATGTCCAAGGAGCCTAGACCCAAAATTGGCAGAGGAGTTTGGTAGAGTTCTCAAAGGTCAAATCATTGAACTTTGACCCCTTAACAGTCAAATTTCTGGCCGAAAACGGATTACAAAGATTTTCCCAAATCTCAGTACCGTGTATATCAAATTTCGAGTCTGTAAATTGAAAATTGACAGTTATTGCGTAGGAAAATGTACACACACGCACACGTTCACTTTTATATATATATAATAGATTCCATCTAAATATAACACCTTGGCCTTTCTACAATATTACAACAGTGTAAGCATTTCACACACACGCACACACTTATTTCAGTATTATACAACTTTAAATTAGTCCATCATATCAAGGATTTCTTGAGTTGCAGCAATTGAAAAGCAGCAAGTCTGCTACAAGAGGCGTTCAATAAGTAATGCCCCTGAGCTACTCCCAGTTACTGATCTAATTTTTTAAAAAACTTTGCTACATGTGCACAGATCGCTCTACTATGATCAGGACAGGATTATAATGGCTGCCAAGATCAAGACTTGATGACCAATGCTTTTAAAAAGATGAGTGATCTCAGTAATGACAACAAATGCAGGTGCTGCCACACAGAAGTAGAGAGTGTGAGGTTCTGCTGGGAAATAGCTACTATACAATGCGCCACAATTGAGTGTGTAAACATCTCCACTGGATGATCTGTAAAAAGTTGAATATCAAATATAATAGCGAATCTTGGGAACATCTATATATATAAAAGCGAAAATGTATATATGTATGTATGTACGCTTTTCCTCGATGTCCACAAAAGGCTTCTTTCAGAGAAGCGCTCGCTCGCTTCACAACTTCTTAAAACTTTTTATATCATCTATAAATTGTAATATCTCACGGAGCCCGCCTGTCTATTTAATTTTATTGACTTTCAAACGTTAATTATTCCACATTTCCCACATCGGCACGCGTTACATTCGGTTTTCGATATAAACAAAAAGTGAAACTCAACTCCAATTACTGGCCGAAAGCCAGTGGTATCTAGAGATCTAAGTAACGTTTGGTCAATGTCGACTTCGTCATATCAGACGGTAGTTTTCATTTCGAGACGAGACGCTCCCCCTAATAAACAGGGAGCGGGTTTTTAAAAACAAACAAACCCATTTATTGACCTCATTAAAAACTGTCCCGCACAAAATGCTAACTGCTGAATACCTATCGCCGTCACGTGAATCAAAAACGCGCACCTGTTTTTTTTTTTTTTTTTTTCACACTTTACTATTTTCCAACTGCGCGTCAAGGCTTCGTTTTTTTTTCACGGGCACCTGTTTTTTATTTCACATTTCGGGTTTTTTTCACACACACCTACAAACACCCAGGCAACGCCGGGTACCCCTTGCTAGTCTATAATATGAATCTCACCTGTCTGTTTAAATGTATGTATGTATGTATGTATGTCTGCTTAATACTTTTGACAGAGGTGAGGGATTTTTATGAGATCAGTATCGTTTTGAAGCTCTGACATAGGAGTATGGGACAAAAAAAAAAAAAGAGAGAAAGAAGCAACCTTGGTAGAAGTTAGTGTCCTCAATGATGCTGGGTTAAACAGGACTGAGATGGAAAAAATAACAAAATACCAACATCTTATGTACAACATGAAAAGAAACTGGAAACTTAGGAAGATCTCCATCATTTCAGTAATTATAGGAGCAACCGGAATCATGAAAAATTGTTTCCAAATCTACCTGGCAAATATACTCAGTGAACCAAGTACAAGAGACAGTCAATTGCACTTAGAGGCAGTTAGAATCTTAAAAAGGTTTCTTGGTTGGAATGTATGAGATACTGAGTGAATGTCTGGCATCCGGTAGTATGCTCCATCCTCAGCTAGAACAAGATGATAAAAAAAATACCCCAAAAAAATAGATGAAATTACAAAGATATTACCTTTACATCAGAATCTATCGAGATGATAGAATGCTCAGTATACTAGATAGAGCAATTGACAAACAAGAAAATTTATAATGAACACTAAAACTGAATAAATCATAATATAACAATGAATACCAGAGATAGTCTACTTCTTCCACAATCAAATAGACAGGTCTTATGACATGAGTTGTATCGTGGTTAGAAGACCAACCTGGGGTCTTCTATAAAAATGGTGTTCAGAGCTGCATCAAATGATGGGAGAAATGCATAGCTTTGAGTGGTTCGGTTCCTATGTAGAGAAAGATATAGGTCTTAATTTTCTGTAGAGAGAATGCTGGTGGCATGTTTTTAGGTAATTGGACCAATATAGCTACGTTGAAAATATAAGAAATAATTTTTTTAAAACCAAATGCATTCGTTGTTATAACTCAACAATGAAGAAAAAAGAAAGAAAATAAAGAATGTCTGTAACTCGTTGATGAAGGCCTGATTTGGCCAAAATATTTGGATTATATTGTTTTTAGTTATTGAAAAATCAATAAATAAACCTTCTAGCATCAAATTTAGTTTCAAAAATGATTTCATACTTATATTAGTTTCAAGTCGCTAAGTAAAGCATTACATTGAGCACTGTTAAATGTATTAATTTTTATTTGCTGGTATAACATTCGAGCTTTAAAAAAAAAAATTGGTATTTTATAAAATCAATCTGATCTCTAATTTTTTTTTTTCTTCCTACATAACTCTGATTGAAAGTGAGGCATGAATTCACTTTTTATTGAAATTTCGACTTTTTTTTTTTTTTTTTAATCCAGAAAAAGTGGATTTCTGCTTATTTCAGATATTCCAACTGACAAATCTTCAAGTTTCTAACCCTTCCTTTAAATGAAATTGTTTTTGTTTCTCTTGCACTTGGTTCACTGAGTATATTTGCCAGGTAATTTTGGAAATTCTTTTTCATGAGTTTTTTTTTTACTTCACATATGTGGATTAGCAGGTCATATTGAAGTACTTACTAAAAGTATTTATAGGACTGTTTTTTGCCCACCCCCCTACACCATCTAGAACTAACAAACGGTCACCCCTCTAATATTGATCAGGCTAAACATCACTCAACTTTGTTGATCTAACAAAAAACATTGTGTCAATGTGATTATGTCATGCATTGATGTTATTATAACCTAAATAGGAAACGTGTGTAACTATATATGGCGTAGATAACACCGACACCAACACAAAATCAATGTGCTTTGATGAAATCCAATTCTAAATTTCTAAATCTGACATTGTAGTTTCTCAATAAATCAATGCCTTAAAAGCCTCAAAATTAGATTCAATTAAATTTTTCAATTGGTTGAAGTTTTTCTTCTTTTTTTTCCTACCAAACTTCTAAAGACCTACTTCATTGTTTTTTTTTGTTTTTTTTATATATATCTACTGGCTTTTCTTTCTCTTTCCTCCTCTCTCTCCTGTTTATCTTTCTTTCTTTCTCTTTTTCTATTGTTTTTTTTCTCTCCTTCTCTCCTTCTCTTCCCATCTTGTCTTGCCCTCTCTTACAAAACAAGTTTATGAAAACTGAGATGATTTTTTTTTTTTTTTTTTTGAAAGCTACAACTTCAATTGAAATTTAAGAAGAATTTATTTATGAAAAATGATATCTTTTAAATGATTTCCATTTCTAGTCTGTTAACAATGTAGTTCTTGTCCAGGATTCCTCTTATATTAAAAAAAAAAAAATCCTGATGTACGTAGTCATAATGAAACGAAAATATCATATTCCAAGAGTTATGTAAATTGATCCAGTAGTTTTATTTTTAAATAAAATCAAATTTTATGTGTAACAGAAGAGCCTTGTATGCCATTTTGAAAAAAAGAACTTCTGTTTAAAAAAAAAAAGTGTTAACTCAACAATAATTCAAACTTACAAGATTTATGTTGTAATGTCTACAAGCTCTTATTAATTGCTTAAAATGATTTCCTTTATAAAAATGAAATTGCTTGATCAATTTATGTAAGTTTTCGAATATGATATTTTCGTTTCATCATTTGTCAAAGATTTTTCTTTACTTTGTTTTTTAATATGGGACAAAAATCAAATTTTTTTTTTTTTTTTTTCAAAAGTTTGGTAATCGTGTCGACCAGTGTATCATAATTGAAATATTTAAACATTGAAAATAATAATTAATGTTAGTCTTATAATAATTGGAATGTTACATTGTGCCCACCCATGTGAATTACCAGGTCATATTGAAGCTGAACTAATAAATAAAAGCAAAATACTTGCCTTTAACCAACTAAACATACCTGTGATAACTAGGGCTATGACAACAGCATATTCTTGTCATTGTTTTTATTCTCGAGTATATATCCGACACAGTTAGAAACAATTAATCAACCAAGGATCACATCACTCTATATAAAAACATATAAGATATCAATGGATATATACCTGAGAATCAAAACAAGGAAAAGAATATGCTGTTGTCATAGCCCTAGTGATAACATACAGTTTTGGTATTGTTGACTGGCCACAAAAAAAAAACAGACTAGACAGTAAAACGAGGAAAATGTTAACACTTTACAGAATAACATACAGAAACCTATGTCTGTTTTGGTTGAATCTTTAGTACGTATGAGTCTCTCAGAGATTGACCAACGGCATCGTGCCACTATTATGAGCATTGGACAACATCTGATGAGCTCTCAAAATCCAAACATCAAAATGGTGCATCTCCATCATGAAACAAGAGCCAGCAGAACAATTTCCATCACGAAACTGGCCAAACATTTTGAACAAGACTGTCTTACCAATAAGAGAGAATCAGAAAACAAGTCTACTATGGAAATAGTCTAAAAGAGTGTCCAAAAATCTATGAAGAACTTCCATTGAAGAAGAAAAAAAAATGGAAGAATACGATAACCAAGAGAGTGTCAAGTATTTTCTGGGTGAATTTATTTAGGGATTCATGGATTAAAAAGTCTCTCTAGATTGGCTAAAAAGAGGATCGCTCCACTGTGATCAGGAGAGGATTATAATGGGTGCCGAAGATCAAGGCTTGATGACAAATGCTTTAAAAAGATGAGTGGTCTCAGCAATGACAAGTGCAGATTCTGCCACACAGAAGTAGAGTGCGACATCCAACTGTAAAATTCTGTTGGGGAACGGCTACTATACAACGCAACACAATGGAGTGTGTAAATATCTTCACTGGATAACGTTTCGGCCGTTTTGCCCTCCGGCCTTCATCAGGTGTTTTGTATCGAACTAGGGAACCGTTTGTTAGGAGTCTCGAACCCAACCCTTTATTATTATTACGGGGGTACCGTGTTCGGACTGTAAACTTTGATACAACGTCTAGGACCACTTGGCCATATGTCACTAGGACATATGGCCGAGTGGCCCAAGACGTTGTATCAAAGTTTACAGTTACCCAAAGGTGCTGAGTTCAATCTTGAACGAAGGCAGTAAAAAAGTAACATTCAAAACAGAGAATCAGCAACTATGTCCCAGAGCCTAGCTGGAGTCCGAACACTAATAATAATAACTCCTAACAAACGGTTCCCCAGTTCGATACAAAACACCTGATGAAGGCTGGAGGGCAAAACGGCCACAACGTTGTGACGATAACAACCAAGATGAGGAAGTCAGTCCGACAATCTCAATCAATGAAAACACCTCATCTCAAAAAATACAGACAATTACTATCTTCACTGGATGATCTGTAAAAAGTTGAATATCAAATGCAGCAGCAAATCCGAGGAATGTATATCAGAAATAACAGTTGGGAATAAATTATACACCATCCATGACGACTATGCAATTCTTACATATACCTACTTAGAAAATGGAGCTGTTAAATCTGACATGATATAGAACAACAAGGAGAAAGAAGCAACCTTAGTAGAAGTTAGTGTCTTCATTGATGCTGGGTTAAACAGAGCTGAAAGAGAAAAGATAACAAAATACCAAGATCTTATGTATGGCATGAAAAGAAATTAGAATCTTAGGAAGATTTCTATTATTCCACTAATTATAAAAGCAACCAGACTCATGAAAAAGAATTTCAAAATCTACCTGGCAAATATACCCGGTGAACCAAGTACAGGAGAGATGCAAACAATTGTACTTAAAGGGATGGTTAGAATCTTTAAAAAAATCTCTGTTTGAATGTGCGAGATAGCGGGTGAATGTCTAGAATCTGGTAAGATGCCTCATCTCCAGCTAGAAAAAAAAAATGCGAAAATTAAAAAAAAAAAAAGTATCTACAAGGTTATGTTTTATAGTTCTTTTTTTTTTGTTTGTTTTTATTTTTTTTTTTTTTTATTTTTTAGAAGTTTCATCCCACATACAGCACCTAATACTTTCAAATGGTCAAGGTGCACATTAATAATTTTTTTTGATCTGACAAAAACCAATATATGAATATATTGACGTGAAAACCTAAATCACATAAGAAAATGCTTGTAACTGTTTGGCTCAGCACCAACACAAAATCAATGTGTTTCCAGAAATATGTCAGGATGATGAAATCTAAAACAGACATACATGTAGTTTCTAAAACTAAAAATTTGATATATATGGCATAATCGCATTGACACACCAGTTCCAGATCACTGTAGTTAAGCATCCTTGAGCCTGGTTAGTACCAGATGGGTGACCATTTGGGAATTTTAGGCACTGTATGTGCTTTCCACTTATCTCGGCATTTGTTTCCAGTCATCCTGTACATACACTTCATTTGCCACTGGTATTTAATCATGTCGACTCAGAAGAAGTGTGGCTGGATATTGCGCACCTCTTGCCACAAAAATTTCACGCGCAGGCACCCTGTTATAGGTATCCATAGTCTGTCAAAGACTGAAGGAGCCCCAGAATACTTTGATAGCATCAAAATTAGATCCAATTCAATTTTCATTTTCAAAATAAAATATTTGATGATTCTTCAGATTAACGCCAATATTTAAAGCTGGTTATCAAAAGAAACTAAACAAAATAGCACAAAAATGTTTCTTTGTTTTTTTTTGTTTTTTTTTTTTTACAAAGGCATAACCACTTATCAAGGCCCAAAAACCACTCGAGGATAAGGGTTAAGAGTGTACAGTAGTCAATTGGACAATATAGTAATCGTTAGTAATGGAAATTTGGGAAATTTGTTAACTTAAGTGGAACGGCTCATCAAGAACTTGTTTATGTTGGACTTGAAGACAACCATATTGTAGTCAGCTGGAAAGCAGGAAAATGGAAGACAATTCCACAGGCGTGCAGTTCTAAGAAAGAAGCTTTGTTCATGGAATCTACGTTTAGGTTTAGGCACAGATAAAGAGTGGGGGTAATTATTGATAGTGTTTTCAGCTAGACGAGTGTTTTTTGTGAAAGTTTGGCAAAGGGTGACCATAGATCAAAGCTCAGTCGAACACTTTCCATGAAAATAACGATAGAGCAGAGACAAACTTGCAACATCTCTTCTGTAAGATAGAGGTCGCAGCGAATAGAAAAGGACATCTCCTACGAGGCTACGAAGTCTATTTTGAACTCTATCAAGGCAGGACAAGTCCTTTCTAGCAGCTCCTGCTCAGATGTGGCAACAGAATTCCATCCTTGGATGTACCTGGCTCTTCTCGTAGAGAATTGCATCATCAGTGAGATATCTACTGGATCTATAGAAGGATCCCACCATTTTTGCAGCAGTCTTGGCAACATATTTGATGTACATGTTCCATTTAAGATCAGGAGTAAAGGTCAAGCCCAGAAGCTTGTCAAAACTTGAGGCCTCCCCAAGACGAGAGCCATTCATTTCAATTGATGCCAGATGTGGATCAGAATGTTGATGATGTAAAGAGAGAAGCTTGGTTTTAAATACATTAAAAGTAACCAGCCATTCCTTTCCTAATTGTACCACATGCTCAAGATCAGAGGAGAGAGAACTTGATCATTTACGGTCTTAGATGTGCTGCCATAGATGGTAGTGTCATCAGCATAAATGTCTAAGAATGATCTAAGGATGTGATTTGGAAGATCATTAATGTAGATCAGGAAAAGAGTTGGACCCCTGAAGGACTCTAGCATTAATACTGTGAGATTCTGATTTTTGCCCATCAACTACTACTCTTATGAACCTATCAGAGAGAAATGATTTAATAATTAAGACATTTCCAGCTATACCATAGCTGGAAATCTTGTGAAGTAAACCTTTATGCAAAACCCTATCAAAGGCCTTTGATATGTCAAGAGCAATTGCCCTAGAAAGGTTGCCTCCGTTGAGAGATTCGCTAATCCTATGGTAGCACATCTGCTGTAGGTCTAGCAGAACGAAAACCATATTGTGTGTCACTAAGAAGGTTATTTTTGCTGAGATGGTTGATTACTTCTTAATTTAACACAGATTACAGATTTAAGTTACTTATGTGTTTAAAATAAATAAAATAATATGCAAAAAATTATGTAAATTCATCCAGTATTTTTCTTTTTTGTTTTATTTATTTATTTATTTATTTTTTAATTTTATCTGTCAAATCTGTCGGTGGACATTTTTAAATTTTCCCCCACTGGTTATCTCCCCTTTAAATAGCTCTTCTTAAAGAGTTTAAACCTCACATAACCATCGTAAAGTGTTTAACAAAAGGTAAAACTTGCATTTATTTTATAAAAACAAAATATTGGATGAATTGCATAAACTTTGCTGTACAGCCTTTTTTTTTTTTTTTTAAATCTAACAGGTATATGTACACAAAGGTTTTTTGTGCAATTATCATGTTGAAATACGTAAAAATGGAGAATCACCAAAAATTTAAATCACATCTCTCCCCCCCCCTCAAGTTTGTGATTTTTAATTTATTTTTCTTAAATTATTTTTTGTACATTTAATGTTTTGTCAGAATTTTTAAACCCTGCATTTATGACAGGAGATGGTGATCCACTTAATAACAATTTGTAAGATTCTGCTAGGGTATGGCTACTAAACAATCCTACATAGTAGATTCAATGTATCAGCAAGTCCTGGGAACATATATCAAAAAGAAAAGTTGCACATACTCTATATACCATGCAATTTCTACAGAGATATAGCTGAATATAGAGCTGTTAAACCTGACATAGTAATATGGGACCAAGGCGATCATAACAACCACAGCTGAAGTAATTGTTCTTAACGATGTTAGCTGAAACAGAACCAACAGGCAGAAGATAACGAAAAATTCAATGTTTTATACACAACATGTAAAGTAGATCATAGTCAAAGGCGATTTGAAAGCTTTCTTTTCACTGAAATGTAAGATTGAGAGTGCAAATCCTTTCCCAGGGTAACTCCACTTACCCTTGATCCTCATCTTCTAATACTGAGTGTTTAGCAACAGGCATCAAGTACCAGTTTTGGAGTTTTTACTATAACTTGACTGAGGATTGGACCCCCTGGTCTCCTGGCTCATTGGTGAATACACTAATTATTATACCAAATGGGTCAATACAAATGCACACTTTTTTTTTTTTTTTAAATAAAGAAAAAAAACATCATTCAAAAAAGAAAAAAACTGATAATTTATATTACTTGTACTAATCACACTATTGTTCTTATCTTGTATGTTATTTGTGCAATTTTTCAGTCGGATTGGCCTTCCCCCGTCCTCAAACATGTTGGCTGTTGTTTGGAAAAAAAAGAAGAAAAGTTACGGGCTCCATAGATATTTTTGTATTCTTGGAGTGGAGGGTGAGGCGACTCAAGGAAGGAAGCACATATGCAAAAAAAAAAAAAAAAAAAAAAAAAATTACTAAGTAGACCAAGCTTAGAGATTAATAGCATTTGGGAGCCTTTAATTGTAGAAAAAAAAAAAAAACATTGTACACCCTTAAAATTTCAGCGATGGAAGTAAGATAATCCCCTGTCGATCTTTATTAGAGTTGCCTCCCCTTTGGCAATCAATTTTTTTCACAAATTCGAAACCATAACCATAAAATAGAGACTAACTCAAATAATGCAAAAATATCTACGGAGCCAGTAATTTTTCTCTTTTCTTTTCTAAACAATGACCAACGTGCCTAAGGACAGGTGAAAGCCAATCCGACCGAAACATTACACAAATAATACTCAAGATAAGAACAATAGTCCAATCAATACAACTAATAAAAACAATCAGCCCTCATCTCAAAAATTTAGAACTTAACATCTATATATTTTTTAATTGGAATTCATTATTGAGATGAGTATTATTTATTAATTTATTTATTATCCTCATCTTTAAAGATGAGGATAATAGTTCGCAATAAATAAATTAATTAACATCTATATATTAATACTGTAGTAGCTATAATGTACGTAAGGGTGTCACAGTTTCCAGATTATAAATCATTCCACCAGGAAATCCTATTTATTAAAAAAGGGATAGAAGGTGATAACATGCTACGAACATCAAATTATTATATAGATACTCTAATATAATGTTTGTAGTATGTTATCACTTTATATCCTCCTTTTTAATAAATAGGATCTCCCGATCACCGAAGACACAATATAAAATAAAATAAAAATTGAAATAAAAAAAGGGCCATACCTGAAGCTAAAATGCACCTTCTTGATCTTCTGGTTAGGATCCAAGGGTAGTATCTGTTGTCTAAAGCTGATAAAATGATATTGTGTGGTTTCCATTCATGCCGGTCATACATACATTAGAAATATGTCACAGACACCTATAAGAGTATTGGAGATAAACCGTAATAAGCAGATATATTCTGGTACTACATTAACCAGATTACTTAGATAAATACTTTTGCAGTTTTAACAAAAGGGCTACAATAATTCATGCTGAACGTCCACAGAATACCCAGCAGCATTATATTGTATATGAAAGATGCCAGTGTGGAATTTTCACAGGTCCAGCTAGTGCTGATGAATATGGAAATTAGTATTATAATGCAATTAATTGAATATTTGTAACACTTAGCAAAATTGCTAGAGGAGTGTCAGTTTTGAAGCTCCCTAATATCCTATACTAAATGCAATATAAGTAAAACTATTTTCTTCTTTTTTTTTTTTCTTTATCTTATATGATGCGGAATAAGTAAAGGCATTAGAGTAGTTTCTTTTTACTGGGGAGTGATTGGGGGGGGAGGCACCACTTTGGTGTCTAATGATTTTGGATCAAATTTCATGTAAATTAGCAATATTTTATTTTTTAAAATGGAAGATTGTGCCATTATTATAATTCAATGGGCTGCATGTTTTAGAGGTTCATAAAGATGGCAGATATTACAAGTGGTAGACACTTGACCAAAGCAAAAAAGGGATAATAAAAAATTGAAAATAAAATATCTCTGACTGGACTCATACCACATAAGAGACGTTTTCTTTGTTTTAAATAAAATAAGTACCTCATTGATCGGGGAATCATGCTAGGATGAACCCTATGTGAGAAAAATTATGTTCAAGATTATTTGCAATTAAGCCTCTTATAATAGCTCTTATCTCTGGTGGATAGTTCAAGTTGTCAACTTTTGGGTGGTCGAATGGAGACCATTGACAAAGGCTAGCAACTAATATTTCTAGAGAAGGGGAGGTTCAGTAGGCACATAAGCCTCAACTGAGATACTCAGCCAACCAACTGACCGTTCCCTGCCCAGAAAGAACACTCAAGATAATCAGCTTCCAATGTATGGACATAAAAAAAAACTGTTATTTTTGGCAAAACTTGAGTGAATCATAACTAGTGATGGGGCGATTCCAATATTTTTCCCCCCTGATTCCGATGCAATTACTGATTCTGATTCTTTATAAATCTCTAAATATTTAACTATAGACTAGTAATTTTTCCCAATTACCATAAAAACACAGTGCAGATATTTTCTCAAACGTAAAAGAAAAACATGTATGGGGATGATCTATAGATTTTACTATTATTGGTAGTTTAAAATCATTAAATATTTGTTGTTACCATTATTACCAGCAGCAGAAGACATTGCTTTCAACAAAATCAAATAAAAAAATAATTAAAAGAATCGTTTTTGGCATTGGAAAATCAGCACATATTTTTCCGATTCCCATTTCGATTAATCATCCCAACACTAATCGTAACCACAGCAGGGAAACTCATATTTGTAGAAGCATTACTTTTTCTTTTTTTCTTTTCAAGCGGATAAATAAAATTTATTTTTTCATATTTGTAGAAACATTACTTTTTCTTTTTATTTCAAGCGGATAAATAAAATTCTGGATGGTTGAAACTCCAGACCAGACATTATATTTCTGAATTTTTGAGATGAGGATTGATAATTTGGATCATTCTGACTATTATTCTCATCTTTAGTGTCATTCACACAGCATTTCAGTTGATGTTACCTCCAACCTTCTTCAGGTGTATCTTGTCGCACTGAGAATTTTATGTTGAACTCAGGAATCAGCACAGTTTAGAACTGAACCCTTTGTTTAATCCCTGGGAGGCAGTATGCTCTCGTTCTGTCAGCCATGAGCAAGTAGAGGTCCTAAGTAACTTGCAATTGTAATCTTTGTCTCTCCTTTACTGAGGATTAATCTTTCAACCTCCAGAAGAGTGTCATTTACACCTGAATGTACCAAGTACTTTATCCATTATGCCACGAGTCGTTGTGGATTCAAAGAGTTTGACAAGATACACTTGAAGGTCAGAGGTTACATTAATCAAAATGTTGTGCAAATAACACTTAAGATGAGAATAGTGGTCCAAATAATCCAGAGCAGACATATTTCTAATTTTTGTGTGGCTTCTCTTCTTTTGATCAAATATTGCTCACTCGCAGCAAGCTTATTATTCTTATGCATTATAAACATGCAGTTCGGTGCATGTTTACACTTTATAATACCCTTCCCGATATTCCAGGGCTCAAACTCTTCAGCTTAATAATCTTAGGTAACATGAACTGGAATCAGTACATAAAAGATATTGCCAAGAAGATAGGCTCCCTCTAACAAGTGAGTAAACCTCACACTTGCCAGTATTCTATGTCATTATAAAGTCAATATTTACCCATACATTGCCCAATAGGGTTTGTCTACTAAGCTCCAACCCCTGTCACATCACCATAGTATCACATCCTTGTGCTTGTTTTACAAGTACTTCAATGGAATGTGCTCCAATGAACTTAGTGCACTTGTACTTCTCTTAATGAAAATACCTCCAAATCATGACCGGCAAATAAATCTATATATACCAATATATAGCTTTGTCTTGTCTATAATGCTATTATTATATAAAAGTGACTTCATCTCTGTGTGTGAAACAGTCTCTGTCAAACTACTGTCAATTTTTGGTCTACAGACTTGAAACTTGATATATAGAGAACTCAGGCCTGTGGAACAAATTCAATTTGGTTTTTAGCCGGTAAAAATAGCTGCTAAGAGATCAAAATTAAAAATTGTTACTTGACAGACATAAGTCGACTTAATGTGTATCCTCCATGCATGCACAAATATACATTTATACGTTTAAGTACCTTAATTTTTCAAGTTTGGATATCCATCTGTCCTTAGGTCATATGGTAATGAATACCATGGGAGAGAAATACTTTTTGGTTTTGATTCTAGCTGATGATACCCAAGTCATATTTTTTTTCTTTTTAAACTTTTGAAATCATTAGTATGCATTGGGTACAATATGATAATCAATAGAGAATTGGCTCGATAATAATAAATACGAAATCTGCAATTATAATTAAAATATCCTACTTAAGCATATTTTATGACCGGGCAATGCCGGGTGGCATGCTACTTGTAAATAAACACAAATTTAAATAACCTGACAAAAGAAAAAAAAAAGTCACATGACAATTGATTTCCATTTTTTCCCAAATTTGGAAAAAAATTCTCTTTCAGTGAGAGAGAGAAACAGATGATGTAATAACTGGTACAGTTAGGGAAAAGAGCCTCTCCTCACCTATTGAGATAAAATGAGACTAGAGTCTTCCCCCTTCTAGTTCAGCAGATAGAGAGGCATAATTTGTAATAGTGAGAGGAAAGAACCACCCTCCTCCCGAGGTAACAGAGAGAGTAAGTTTTGAAAGAATCAGTGCCAGACTGTGTCAAAAATTCAGCTGCATTTTGTAGCCAAGAAACTGCTGCGGGCTTCACATCATTTTACAACAGATTCTGAATTCAATAATTGAAAACACCAAACATAATAATAATAATAAAAATGACAATAAAAGTAAACGCCTATAATTTAAGAACCGAGCCAGTCCAAAAACACTTTAAGTAAAAAGTGCATTTAGTTTTGTTTTTCACATAAATGCAACATTATAACTTTTACCCAGAATAATAATTAAAAAAAAAAAAAAATTGTCAGATTGTTATTTTTTTTTTTTCTTGCTTTCAAATGACCTTTGTTCCTCCGTGGCACAACTAAGATAACCAACGTCAGACAATTGCCCTGATGATCTTCACAACGTGGGGCGAGTGGTAATCTAATGGAATGGGGATCTTTCAACAAGTGTGATTTTCATCAGAATGGCAACCTTTTTCGCAAGTGACCATCCAGAAAACCAGGATCGGCCAAAGTTGAGGACGTCACCAGGACAAGTGAAGAGGTACATTAATATATGAACGTGATGAACGATGGAGGATATTTAGTTCTCTCCCACACCAGGGTCGGAAAGAGGGGTTGAGAAGTCAGCCCCTCTGAGCAGAGGTATTCTGACCTGTAAAACGTTCCTGGGCACTTCCCGTGCGTAATCCCCGAGAAGGGCACCTCAAGTGATTAGCAATAAACTAACCCCTTCTCAAAGAATGGAGGCAAAGCCTGGGAGGGCAGAACTGCACAGAAACCACATTACACCGCAGTCACCAGGGACAAGATCATTACAGGAGTGATCTAATCTCTGTTGATTGTGGGGGTGAGGATAAAAATCCCTACCTGACAATGGAGACAGTTAAAAAAAATGTTTTTAATTTAAATTTTTTTTTTTTTTTTTAGAATCATCACATGGGCAATGAAATAACGGTTTTATCATTTTTTTTTTTTTGTTATGAAGGTGTTATCAAGGCTAACAGCTACTCAAGTATACAGATTAATGAAATAGATAAATGAATGGCTAGTTGAATAATGAAGAATATGCTGAGAGGATTGATAAAGAAAGACTAATAACATCTCTTCTGTGAACAAGGGGCTTTAGAGAGAAGAGAACAGCAGTCCATATTATCAATCCTCATCTCAAAAATTCGGAAACACTAACATATTTCATTTGTCATGAAAGGAAAAGGTGATAGAAATGTACACAGAAGGTGATAAAGTAGACCAGAACGGGTTCAAATTCGGCATGAATTGCTGCACTTACGACACCTGCTAAAAGTTCAAGAATCATGTCCAGAGATCCTAATTGAGAAGGCGGTCCTCCTCAAGTTCCATTGAAAATGGCAGTGAAACAGTTCCTTGTGATGTCTATGTAGAGCTTTTTCTGGCACACAAGTGAATAACAAGTTTTTTTAATGGAGATCATAGTGGTTGTTGAAGAGATTGTAGGCCAAAATGATATTACTGCATAATTATTAGCACTGTAGAAACCGCCAGTATGGATAGCTAATGAAGATAAAATTGGGATCTTATCCAAAATTCCCCCTATATTAAACAAACGAAAATAAAGAGAAAAACTGTATGATGCACATATGTGTGTCAAAACAAAACTATTATATTCACAAAATCACGTAAATTGTTCAAATAGTTTTATTTTTAAACTAGCAGGCCACCTGGCATTGCCAGGTTGTAAAATACGCTTAAATATGATATTTTGATTAATGCAAATTTCGTATTTATTATTATATTATATTGGACCCAATGTATAATAACGATTAAAAAAAATAAATAACTCATGCGTCACCACTGAGAATCAAAACCAAAACGTTTAGCTTACGATTTACTTTTTCCTTTGACGTTAATGCCTGAGCTATGAAGACATGTTTGCTGCAAGGCTAAAAATTAAACATGAACCAATAGCTATTACTTTACGCATGCATATTCGTAATGCAGTCGTTTGAACTTCACTTAGGAAAATACCATTTCTTTAATTTCCACACTTTTGCACCGATTTTCCCTGGCTAAAACCTAAATATAAAGTTTCGCTTCTGTTCAAATACCCTATATATTAAGTTTCATGTATCTAGACCCAAAACTGACAGATGAGTTTGGTAGGCAAAATTTTTTAAACAATTATATATATACAGTGATGATCATATTTATTGGCACGGTAAAAGAAAAGTTAAATTTTGTCTAATAAATTCTAAAAAAGGGATTAAATTAAAGAAAATAACAAAGTATATTATGTATTTTTAACTGGCCTTTCCGATGCAGCAATCGGATTTTAGAAAAAATAAATAACAAAGGAACAACAAACATAATTGCAAAAAACCCTTGTTCAAAATTATTGGCACGATTTATTTAATAATCAATTGTATAGCCTTTGGCCTTGATTACCTTCCTCAGTCGCTTTTCATAGTTTACAACCAAGTTGTTGCACTCTTCAGTAGTAATTTTAGCCCACTCTTCCTGACAATAATCCTCCAATTGAATAAGATTCTTAGGCTTCCTTTGCATTACCCTCAATTTTAATGTTCTCCATAAATTTTCAATTGGATTAAGGTCTGGGCTTTGTGATGGCCACTCCAAAACATTAATATGATTGTCCTCAAGCCATTTCTTAGTCAGTTTAGCCGAATGCTTTGGGTCATTATCTTGCATGAACCACCAACGACGACCAAGTGAGAGCTCTTTAGCAGAGTCTTTCAGGTTTTCATTCAATATTTTAACATAATCTTCCTTTTTTATGCTACCTGTGACCTTAACAAGTCACCCTGGTCCAGAGGCAGCAAAGGATCCCCAAAACATCAAACTGCCTCCACCGTGCTTCACTGTGGGTATGGTGTTCTTAGGCAGGAAAGCTTCGCCAGATTTTCTGTAAATATAAGACACTTTATTATGGCCAAATAACTCTATTTTCGTTTCGTCAGTCCATAGAACACGTTTCCAGAATGCAACATCTTTATCAATATGACGTTTTGCAAAGGCTAGCCTTGCTTTCAGGTGCATAGGCTTCAATAAGGGAGTCTTTCTTGGACGACATGCTTTTAAACCAGCTCTCTTCAAAACTCTACCAACTGTATGTCGAGATACATTCACTCCAGAGGTGCTCTGTTCATCAACAATCTCCCCAACAGAGATCCTTGGGTTTTGTTTTACTTGTCGAACAATTTTCCGTTCATCTCTTGGGGAAAGAATCCTTTTTCTCCCTCTACCCTCATAACGTGGCCTTGCGATTTGAACTTGTTTATTATGGCTCTAACAGTGGATTTGGGAAGGTTTAGCTTCTTTGAAATCTTATCATAGCCCTCCCCATTGGTATGGCATGCTACAACAAGCTTCCTGACGTCTTCGCTGTGTTCCTTAGTTTTAACCATGGCGATTGAAAATTATAATTTAGTCACTTATAATAGTTTAAATAAATCGCTATCTAAAAATTATCTGAAAAAAATTATTCACTGAATTAGCGTTAAACAAGCATAATATGGCTATAAAAAAGTTCAGAAAGCACGTAAACCGGAAATTGATTGATATTATACTGATACTAAAAGAAAAACAAAGCCGTGCCAATAATTTTGAACAAGGGTTTTTTGCAATTATGTTTGTTGTTCCTTTGTTATTTATTTTTTCTAAAATCCGATTGCTGCATCGGAAAGGCCAGTTAAAAATACATAATATACTTTGTTATTTTCTTTAATTTAATCCCTTTTTTAGAATTTATTAGACAAAATTTAACTTTTCTTTTACCGTGCCAATAAATATGATCATCACTGTATATATATATATATATATATATATATATATATATATATATATAGAGAGAGAGAGAGAGAGAGAGAGAGAAAGAGGTTTGTGTTTACTATAAGCTTTTTATGCAAATAATACGCAAGTATAAATCATGTAGAATATCTGCATGAATATAATTACACGTAATAGTTATGATTATCCCATAAAAAAACCCAAAGAAACTAATAGGGCATTAATTAAAATAAATGTTTAAAAGAATTCCATGGCTCATATATAACAAAGTGGTATTTTTTTCTAAATAGAAAAAAGGGTTTTTAATACGAATAGCAACACAAAAAAAAAAAAAAAAATTATAAGAGTATAGAAAATTCTTTGAGTATCTGAGATGGGGTCGTCTCTCCCGCCATTTTGAAAAAAATAAATAAATAAAAATAAAACAAGGGAGATTACAACTCAACAGTTAATCATTAACTAGATTTATGTTGTAATGCCTATGAATTCCCATTAAATTGCTTAAAAATGAATTTTTTCATAAAAATAAAACTACTTGATCAATTTATATGATTTTTGGAATATGATATTTTCATTTTGTCACAAATATACGTATGATGCAATTTTTTTTTTTAATTTATGTTTTAATATAGGGGGAATTCTGGACAATAACTCAGAATTGTATAACATCATTAGCATAAATATATTATGCTCTCAGCAAAATAGCTCAGCACTGTAATTACTGCTTTATACAACGTACATATGCTAAGAAAAGAAAAAAACAACTTTTAAAATCAGAACAGAATTAAGACTGCAGATCTTGAAAAGAGAGCTCAATCAATAATCAGATCTATGACAATAATTTTTGTTTTTATTATTATATTTTCACCCCAAACAAGGCACATTTTTTGATATAGGGGCTACTATCAGGGACATAAGCTACAGGGGTACTATGTGGAGAGTTGGGCAGCAAGATGTCGGTTCACGTTACACTTGAACTTCTGCATGTCAGTACAGTTGGGGAAGCAGGAACCCGGAAGGGAATTCCAAAGTCTAGCGGTTCTGGGGAAGAAACTACAGGAGTAGAAGGCTCTCTTACATCTAGGGATCTCTATTGTGAAGGGGTGTGATTTTGCTGCTTGTCGGGGGGTATTTACGTAGAGAGGGTACAAGTGCTTGCAGTTCTTTGGAGCATTTACCATTAAAGTACTTGTAGAACAGGCAGAGGAGTGCTACATTTCGTCGATGGGACAGAGGCTGAAGCTTAGATGACAGTTCAGGATCTATTAGGTCGGCGACTCTCTTTTGAACTTTGTCTAGGAATGAGAGACTAGTAGCAGATGCACCAGCCCTGCAATTTCACTGTATTACTCATCATAAGTATCTGAATATTATCAATCGAAAAGCAAAACCAGAAGAATGAACAGCATTTATATACGTGAGTATTTGGCATTAACGATAGGAGTATTCATTCATCAGTTGGGAGGCCAGAGGTTAAATTCTTGATCAAGTAATACCAAACACTTAAAAAAGTAAACATTTAAAAAAGGTACTTGATGACCCCTTGCTAAACACTGAGCATTAGAAGGTGAAGATTCAGTCAAAACTGGAATAATCCTAAAAAAGGAATAGTGCCCTCCTTTAAACCTCAGTGTAGTAATTAATGAAAATGGAGGCTTTCAGTTGCTCTCAACTATAGTTAATCACTTTACTATACACCTGAATTTGAGAAACAGTTTGATTAACGATAACTGTAGGCACTTTTACTAAGTGGTAATACTGTGAAACTGCAGAAATGTTAATACTAATTTTATTTTAGTATCACACTAATATATATGTGTCCATACAGGTTTGATTGAAGACACAGAATTTTAACAATTTTGTAATTTTCTAAATTATTTTTGATACGGTAAGCAAGCCTTTGGATCTAAAAAAAAAAAAAAATAAATAAATAAAATTTAATCCTTGGAGCCATACTACACCAAGTACCACCAGAGACTTGAAAGCTTGCTGGCCGTGTTCAGAAAATAATTTTTAAAATTTCAAAATGTCATGGTCTTCAACCGGACCTGTATAAATAATGACTTGCTATATACCGTATATTTTGGCATATAAGACGACCCTTAAAGTTAAAAGAATCATCTTTAATATATATTTATATACATCCGATATAAAAGTCATATATATGATAAATTTATGACAATTTACTCCAATTTTGTACCTTGTCATGTCTGATGGTCACCTTATATGCCGAAATATATATATATAAGCCTGACGAATTCTCACGGGAATGAAATGCGGAATATTCTGTGTAGCTTAATTGCCATATATATTTTTATAAGTTACTAATATATATGTGTGTATATTATATATATATATATATATATATATATATATTATATATATATATTCCATGAGTTATCATTCCAAGAGCCAAAAAGATGGAATCAATTCAGTCATATATTTTTATTATTCATTTTTGTCCTTTTAAACTTTTTTTATAAAGACATTTAAATTTTTTATTTTTAGGCAGACACCTAAAAAATATATAATGTAATATAAAGAAGATTTAGGTGTGATTTGCCTAAAAGATAAAAAAAAAGAAAAGAGAAAAGAATAAAAAAAAAAAAATAATGAAAATTTGAATGCAAATTGATTCCATCTTTTGGAGAGATAACCAATGGTATACATTCTGTGATGGCGGAAATTCACTTTCAACGAACTTAATATTTGGCAAAATTTATGGAATATACTAGCAGTTCAGCCCGGCTTTGCTTGGGCCCTATGTACTGTTCATAACTTGCCCTATGTGTAAATACACTTTATGTAAGATTTCAAATGCTTAGACCAAAATTTGTCCAAGTAATTTCGTAGAGACTGCAGAAGTAAATTTTTAAAAACTTTGAACCCAATTTTGACCCCTTAACATTTATTATTTTGGTCTCAAATCAAAATACAAAATTTCACCCATGTCCAAGTTACCTACATCTAAAATTTCAAGTGTTTAGGCCCAAAATTGGCAGAGAAATTCAGTAGAATCTGCAACCTTGACCTTTTGGCAGCCAAATTTTCGCCCCAAAACTTATTAAAATGTTTGCCGCATGTCTGAATACCCATTATGTATAAATGTGAAATGTTTAGACCAAAACTTGGCTGAGTAGTTTGCTAGACACTGCAAAGGTCAAATCTTTTGAACTTTGACCCCTTGGCAGCTCAAATTTCTTACCCAAACTGATTAAAAAGCTTGCCCTATCTCTGAATACCCTTTATGTAAAATTTCAAATGTTTAGATCAGAAATTGGCTGAGTAATTTGGTAGAGACCATAGAGATAAAAAAATTTAAAACTTTAACCCCTTAACATTTATTTTTAAGTTGAACTTTACTCATTGACAGCCAAATTTCTGTCCGAAAACCGATTAAAAAGATTTTCCCAAATCTCAATACTCCTTATGTCAAATCTCGAGTCTCTAGACCGAAAAATGACAGTTATTTCGTAGGGAAATGTACACAGACATTTTCACTTTTATAGATATATAGATACTTTCATATAATCCTTAGAAATTATATTACATATATAATCATATAATATACATCCAAGAACTGAGTACTGTTGCCACATCTAGGCAGGAGCTGCTACCTTGACAGAGTTCAAAATAGATTTCATAGCCTAACGGGGGATACCGTTTTGTCTTTCCTGTAACCTCTTTCCCACACTTTGCTTTATCATTATTTGTATGCAAGTGCTCGTCTGAGCTCCAATCTATAATCCCCCTCTCTCCAAACATTCATGTAAAACACTCATCTAGCTAAAACCACTATCAATAATTTCTCCCACTCTTTATTTGTTCCTAAACCTAAACGTAGATTTCATGAACAAAGCTTCTTTCTTAGAACTGCACTTCCATTTTCCTGCTTTCCAGCTGACTACAATATGGTTGTCTTGAAGTCTAATGCAAACAAGTTCTTGATGAGCCATTCCCTTAAGTAATCCAATTTACCAAATTTCCACTACTAACAATTACTATGATATTGTTCCATTGACTACTGTACGCTCATTAATCCTTGTCCTCGAGTGGCCTTGATAATTGGCGACTCCTATGTAAAAAACAAAAAAAAAACAAACAAACAAACAAAAAAACATAGACGCACATACACAGACAACATAGACAACCCATTTTTTTTTCAGGTGGAGGAAAAGGACAAAGCAGAGATAAGTATTGAATGAAATGTAATTAATCTAATGATACAAATGATGTTTTGTTTTTCTTGGTAGAAAAAGGAGAGTCACTTACACAAGGTGGACACTGAAACTAGAAAAGTTTTAATCTTTAAACAGATTTAAGAAGGAAAAGGAAATACAAAAAACGTCTAAAGATTTTTCTTCTGAAAACCATAACCTGGTATAAAAAAAAAAGAAGAAGAAAAAAAAAAGAAGCCATTTCCAGGTTGAGTTTGAGAGATTTTACACAATGTCTGCAGATTTTCATTCAAAATTCGGACCAGAGATCAGATTTAGAGTGTTTAAAAAAAAAAAAAAAAAAAAAAAAAATCATATATGAAGGCACTTATTGGTTGTAATTTTTTTTTCTTTACAAACTTGTACACAGAGACTGCCTTTGTTCATTATAAGTATTTATTAAAAAAAAACAAAAAAAAAAAACTGTACATTACAATATCTGTTGTGTACCCGGATTTCATTAACCTGATCATTTTTACAAACACAGAATATCGATTATAACTGAATGCAAAAAGGAACACCACCTGACTTAAATCGATAATTTGTACAGTAGAACCACGGGATACGGTGGCCCTAGGATACGTTTTTTTCCAGGTTACGATATGGAATACAATGTTTTTCCGTCCCTGGTTACGGTATTTGCCCCACCTTATGGTGTTATTCATAATGTTATTTGATTATATACACATGTATTATATACTGTATTGTATTTTGTTACTAATTTTTAATGCCGTATCCTGCGGCTCTACTGTAATGGTTTTCAGTTTTTTGGGCAGAGCCCTTGCCTGTTAAAAGCTACTACCAAATCGATGAAACCTGGATACACTCACCAAACACTGTAATGTATAGTATTTTGAATAACATACTTTATATTAACTCTTGTAAAACTTATGATCAAGCACTTTTTTCAACTCGTAATACATGCTATACGTGTGTGTGTGTGTGTGTGTAGGAGAATTTTTTCATTTAAGCAAACATTGTGGAAAATAACAATTCAGTTCTAAATTATAATATACTGCTTTTTTTTTGTTCAAATTTTTCTAAGGATCTATTTTGTGTTGAAGTAATAAATGTAAAATTAATGTAGGTTCCATATGTATCATGAACGTTTTCGATTCTTTGTGGAGTCATCTTCAGGTGAGAAAGCAAATGATAAAAGAAAAAAAAACTGGATAAAAGAGAAGATAGCTGAAAAATGCACATGTAAATTCTGCAGCGCCAAAATTAACATCACAGAATAAAATTGTATTTTTGATTGTTGTTGCTAGTTTCCTATGTAACATTATTAATTGCATGTTGCCAGATTTTAAACTACTTATCGTAATATAATTTCATCCTGTGACATAAATTCTGGTGTCGCAAAATTAAAAGTTTTAGGTCTTCCTGGAACAACAAGACCATTCTTTACATGAATGTTTCTTTTAAAATTATTTTCTCTTCTCCAGGTTGTTCTGTAGAGAATTCGACCAAGAATCAAAAATGTATGTTCCATATGTAGCAGAAACGTTAAGTTTTTTTTGTTTACATATTTTTTTTTTTTTAATTTATTTATTTTTTTTTTATTTTGGACACAAAAGAGATAATTAGAAAACTGATTTTTGGGATATAACCTTTTTGTGTTTCGGGTACATATATCAAAGATTTTTCTGTATTTTTTTTTTTTTTTTTTTTAATATACGTTGAATTCTGAACAAGCACCAATTTTTTTGTACAGGTTCTATTGATTTTATTCTTATATGAATCTTAAACATCATGTCATATCTACATCATTCTCCTGCTTTAACTTTTGTACTTATTAACATTTCAACTTCATTTCTAATGTTTTTCTCCATTCTGGAGTTTCTTTGGAGTTTTAAGAGCAAAGGATGGTTAAAGACTTCAAATTTTAACAAAATATTCATCGGCTGTTGTTGTCATGGCAACATTAAATCACAATGTTATGCAGACATTCTGACATTGAGTTATGCCATATGAACGTTTGCCAAGGCAGAAAAATATAAAAAGGAAAATTATACCAATTTTTTGATTGGAATATTACAATTAATCTAACAAGGCGAAATGGTAGAAATGAGTGCATATAAAGGTTTATAAATTTTCTGAAGTTAGTGTTCTTATAAAATTCATGATATATATATATGTGTGTGTGTGTGTGTATATGTGTGTGTGTGTGTGTGTGTGTGAAAGGTTATTAGCAATGTTAAATATCAGAATGTTTAAGCAATTAAGTAAGTAATAAACGAACAAAGTTTGTATTGGGATTATGAATATTATAAATCTTTGTGTATCTATTTTTTTTTTTTTAATCATTCACATATAAATCAGTAAATACAAAAAAAAAAAAAAAAAGACCAAGAGAATGCTATAAAAACAAAACAAGAATAAAAATCAAGTCACTTGCCAAGCTCATATTTACTTGTTTTTATACATGAATGATTTGTGAAAAATAAATAAATATTCAATTGTGTCTGTTCATATATCATATCATTTCAACATCCCAGTATTCTACATTGCCAATAGCTTTCTAATACAATTTCAAATTTTTGTGCGGGGGAGTATTCTGTCGAGCAATAAATTTTACTTGTAAATTTTAATGTACAGCGTCTTAATTTCTTTTCTTTTCCTTATGACAAGTTCTACTTTCTATTGTGTTTGTCTTTTTTAATTGGTTGGGATTAATATATTAATATTTAAATATCAATATTTATATTAGATTAAGATTTGCACTTGCTTATATCGGGTGAACACTTCATTCCCATTGCCTTGATTGTTATATATATATATATATATATATATATATATATATATATATATATTATTT
Source organism: Euprymna scolopes (assembly GCF_053919585.1). Taxonomy (NCBI): domain Eukaryota; kingdom Metazoa; phylum Mollusca; class Cephalopoda; order Sepiida; family Sepiolidae; genus Euprymna; species Euprymna scolopes. The sequence goes on along the minus strand of NC_136487.1, from coordinate 136,929,446 downwards.
CTTATATTTACTAACATTTTGGCTACATACATTATTTCAACTATCAACATCAAACCGTTATGGTGAGTACCGGCCAATATCTAATGAGATCCTCAAACCAAAAACATATGATGGTACAGTAATATCAAGAAAGAGCTGATAAAGTCCCCATCATAAAACTGGCTAAACATTTTGAACGTGACAAAATAAACAAAAAAAAAAAAAACAATCATGCTATGAAATATGAAAATAGTTCGGAAGAGCTCTCCCAGCGATACACCAACATATACATATAATAATAATAATGTTTTATATTATTTATTTATTGTTTTAAAGATTTTAAATATTATAGAGCATTAATACGAAGCGAATAGAAAAGATGAAAATAAAATTTATAATAATTTATTCATTTTTTTTTTTTTAATTTATATTCCTTGTTTGAAAATTTGATGAATGCATATTTTAAATTTTGTTTTTCATTATTTCAATTTGTCATGAAGTTTTTTATACAGTTAACTGTTGCTCACACAACAGTATTGCTTCCAACAAAGCCTTCCTCAGATGATGACTCTGGGTTCAAACATGGTTTCGGGGCCAGAAGCATCATTACCACTAGCCCAGAACAGCTCAGCCATATCTCACAATACTACAAAACTATGTTGGATTGTTGCAATTTATGGGATTGCTATGTCCACACTGATGAAAACAACATCTTGCCTTGTATTTTCTTTATGTACTTTTCCTTGTTTGATGGAGGAAGACTAAGATAATTAAAAAATGTGAAGGTTGAGTTGGCAATCAAACTTTGATAGAAAATAGTGATTTCCCAGCTATCTCTGACAGTGTTCTCATAGATCTTCATATCTTTCCAATTTGTGCTGGTGTACTCAGTCACACACACACACATATATATATATATACACACACTAATATATATATATATATATATATATATATATTATATACACACACTATATATATATATATGTGTGTGTGTGTGTGTGTATTATATACACACACACTATTTTATATATATTATATACACACACACTATATATATATATTATATACACACACACTATATATATATATTATATACACACACACTATATATATATATTATATACACACACACTATATATATATATTATATACACACACACTATATATATATATTATATACACACACACACACATATATATATATATTATATATATACACACACACACATATATATTATATACACACACACACACATATATATATATATTATATATATACACACACACACATATATATTATATACACACACACATATATATTATATACACACACACACACATATATATATTATATACACACACACACACGTGTGTGTGTGTGTGTGTGTGTGTGTGTATTATATACACACACTGCAGCCTGAAGAAACTGGACTTGGAATAAAGTTACATCTGAAACGTGTATGCTCAAATGTAATTAAAATGTTGGTATATAAGTAAAAATTCATACTCAACCATAGCATTATCTTATAAACACTTTCGTCTCATTAGATCAACATCTATGAACAGACATGTGTGTTGAATTTTCTCCCCTGAGGCTTATGGAGAATTTTCTCCCTTTACATATGCATTAATAACCCAACGTGTATAAATATGTGCATATTTATATATATATATATATATATATATATATATGTATATATACACATCCACACACATCCACATACAAACAAATATATGTATTATATATTAGTGAGGAATGAAGGAGATTATTTTGTTTATTGCCAAACTTAATTTTCTGTATTTACGTTTTGTTCCAATGTTCTAAAGAAAAAAAAAACCTTTATAATAAACTACCTGAAATTTCTGTTTACTATAGAGGTTATTTTTTTAAAGCAATTGTAGAATGATGTAATAATAAATTTTTAAATATATATACATGTAGGCTACGTATCAAGTTTTTTTTTTTTTAATTTTATTTTTTGATAATTGAAATTCTATCATTTGGATTTATAAAAATTTAATTTATATTGATAAAATCTCATAATACAGTAGCTTGAAATTATAATTGTTCTGAATTTTTATAAATATTAAAGCTCAGTTCCTGAAATAATTATTCAACAACATTCATTTTATGTACATGCATTTTTGAAGATCATTTTTTTTTTTTAGCAAAATTACAAGTGCTCTAAGTACTAATTTTTTTTTTTTTTTTCTTAAAAACTCATCTTAACTCCTAACAAATGTACCATGGTGCCCCGTTATAATTTTGTCTTTCTATTTGTTTTAGTTATGTATATTTTTGTCTTGCAAACTAAGATGAAAATTGTCACCCCCCCCCCCACTTAAAAGGGGCAAAACACTGCGTACTCATGCTACATTCAAGTAAACTAGCGATAAAAAGGCTAGGCAAAATTCCAGAATGTTCCACAAACCAGGAATTATTTTCTATATAGGAAGCTAGGATTTTATTTAAGTAGTATACTTAATATCTATTACTATAAGCTCGTTTGTATTGAAATGTTGCTTCCCTGCTAGCTATATCAAATCGCTGAACATTGTTTTACTTTCAATTATATTTGTAACTTAAACGCAGTGACCATAGCTACGTCGCTAGGACTTTTACTGAGCCGTACCAAACTGACTGTATTTTAATATGAATCCCGACGCACCATACACTAATAGTTTTTGTCTCATTACGGTACAAACCCCTGCTGGATTCTATGTATATCCAATATATATACTTTATCTCCAAGACAACTGCCTATGTCTGATTTAATTAAAAAAAATCAAAAAAAAAAAAATTTTTCTTCTTCTTCCTTTACTTGACACTCAAAATTCTAATAATTAATTCTACTGTATTCCGTAAGTTTAACCCTCTCCTGAAAACTAACAATCTATCCTACTCCCCAAGCTGCCACTAACACGCATACATTACACACGACTTGGATGGGGGTCCTCAGTTTTCAGCCCTTAACCTTTGCATGCTGACCGATTGAAAGTCATGATCACTAAACATCTGTACATTTCTACGCCTAAGGCATGCACTAGTTTGTTCTTAACCAGGTAGATACTTACTAACTACAGTCTGTACTTAGATTTACAACTATCTATATTACATAGCAATAACTGTCTCTTCCTTAGCCTTACAATGTTAAATACAAAAACTGAACCGATACTCTGTAACGCAAAATACAATTTCCTGATTTATAAACGAAAGCTGAAGATATCCTTATTAGAAATGGAAACCTATTTAACACCCAAAACCCCCATACATTCGCATCTACTGGAAATATCCCCATATATCTATTTACTGTATTATACACAATGTAGACGCCATAGCGTATAATTTATTTCCACCTGTACTGTATTGTACTTATCAAAAATGACGTTACTTGTATCTATTGAACCCTTCTGCCATCTAAAATATCCAGAGTTGTACAACAATTTTTAGTTAATTTGTAATATCGAGCCATTCTGTAACGCATTATCCTATTCCTAAGCCAACATAAAAATAAAAGGAAGAAAATTTTATTTTACTTTTTATTTTTTACTTATTTATTTTCTCAATTATAAATTTAAAGGAAAAAAACATTAAGCCATATTAACTCCTTCCAACAGACCTGTTTGCAAATATAGCTGCTTCCACTGCATGAACTCTTACTCACCCCCTCCTCCAGTAACAAACAATGAAATAGCAATGTCCCGTAATCACTTTGAGGAGTATAATCTCTCAGTAGATATATAACCTTTATAAACTAACCCAGTAACAACACTAACCACACTCGCGGGGCCGCAGAAATACCTGGATTAGGACCCAGGCACGGGGCAAACCCTCTCTGTACTGATGGACCCGTAGATCTTCCCAGGTCATCCGTCTAGGAGAAGGAAAACTCTGAAGCTAAACCTAAGGGGAGGAAGGCCACTCCAGTCTTGGATGACAACCTTCCTAGAGCTGGTGACTCAAACAAATTACCAGTCTGCAAACCTAAACTGCTTAAGGAGTAGATAGGCACTGTCTATCGCTCGGCTTCCATACTACTTTTTTGTCTATTAACCAGGCATAGAGGTCGACCCACAGGGAATCGACAGAAACACTCGGTGGTCAATCTTGTTTCCTGACTAGGGCAATGAACGCCGTTTTTGCTCACTCCCGACACATCCCAACCCTTAAACTGGGCACTTGGGAGGGCTTGAATACCATAATGCCAGTGCAAGTAGATTGGGTTGACCATCATCTGATGGGTTGAGGGTACCGGATAGACAGTTCCTGGCTGCTGTTCCCGACAGGTAGTACAGGTGCCCTAACTCTTTAGTAGCGCTTAGAGCAGCTGCTCCATAAACAGTTGTATAATATCGGGATGTTTGTAGTGCCATGTCGCGCATGGAAAGGGACCTTGCACTCGTCCCCGGTGGGATATCCTGAGGCCACAACCCTAGTAGATGGAAGGACAGCTGTTGATCTGCCTGTGTTGCATGACTGGTGTTCTGCATAACCACTTGCTCAGCACCCCTTACCTAAACTGAAACTCTTAAAAATAAAAATGACAGTATATTCAAAAATTACGCTAAAACCAGGTTAAAACTTAAACAAAAACAACCTGCCTTCTCCCTTGAGGCTCGCATTTACGAAAATCCGTGGGCTTAGAACTAATTTAAATGATGTTGAAGCATTTCTCCTAACAAACACCCCCAATATCTTAGCACTAAGTGAGACTAACCTACACTGCTCCATCCCCTCTAACTACTTTAACATGCCCGGATACCTCCCACTCTGCCGTAAGGACTCTGACAGACATATGCATGGGCTTGGAGTCTACATTCGAAACACCCTCCCCTTGACTAGAGAAACTAAACTAGAATCGGACGATCAAGCCTTTATGTGTTTTAGACTTAACATACAACACAACATTAGCTACGTTTATTTTCGCTACCGCTCTCCCTCGACCCAGGATTGTACCCTAATAAACAAAGTCTCTGACAGCATAGATAAAACACTTTCCCTTGACACTAGCATACAAGTGCATGTATTTGGTGACTTCAATGTCCACCACAGCAACTGGCTTGGATTTTCTACTCACACAGACGCAGCTGGTACCACAACACGTAACTTCTCTATATCTCATTCCCTATCACAGATGGTTACGTTTCCAACCCGTTTCCCAGACTAGCAAGAACAACACGCATCGCTTCTAGATCTGTTTCTGACCACAATTCCCGATGACTGTGTAACAAATGCCCACAGCCCTTTTGGGAATGCCGATCATGCAGTGGTAATGGTTGAAATCGCCATAAACTCTAGAGCCAAAACTGAAGAGCCTGGGAAGCCATCATGGACACTCCATGGCAAAATATCTTTTCACTTCCTTCAAAACTGCAATTGAAGCACATGTTCCCACACGCAAATTCTATAGCAAACCCTACTCTCCCCAATGGTTCACTTCAACTTATGCAGCTGCCATAGCGCAAAGGCAGCATGCGTACCGCAAATTTAACCGACATAAGTCCAGTTCAAACAGACAGAAGTACATAGAAACCAGAAATAACTGTAAGAAATAGCGACAGCTAAGAGAGAATTTACTGAAACCACCAAAAAATGCATAGAAACACAGAAATTAGGAACCTGAGACTCCTGGAAAATCTACAACAGTGTAGTAAATAATGTGGCAATCAACTATTCACCCACTATCCAACAATCATGAGGTTGTTTGCTCAGCAACTGAGAAGGCTAACATGCTTGCCAAACGGTTTGCCTCCAACTCCACATTGGACTCTGCTAAACACCCCCTCCCTCTCTTCCCTTTGCAGACAGACGCCACACTAGACGATCTAAAAATCACCCCTTCTCAGGTGCATGCTATTATAAGAAAGCTTGACACTGCAAAAGCATGTGAACCTGATCTCATCCCGGCTGTGCTATTAAAAAAGTGCGCCGCCGAAGTAGCTCCAGTTCTCTCCAAACTTTACAACAAATGCCTTAATGAATCTTGATTTCCTGCCTGCTGGAAAACTGCTTCTGTAGTACCAGTTTTCAACAATTCTGGCGAAAGAACTGACCCAGTAAATTATCGCCACATTACCCTCCCACTTTTCGCCAAAATATTTGAGACAATAATTAACCAAGCTCTAGTCCATCACCTTACAGATGCTAAACGTCTTATGGACTTAGGATGTCTGCTGTGGAACAGGCTTACCTAACTAATCTCAGAACGTATATACCAGTCACTGGACAATGCAGGGGAGGGTAGAGTGGCAGCTCTAGATATATCAAAGGCTTTTGACAGGGTATGGCATGAGGGTCTTCAAGAAAATCACATCATACGGCATCACTGGAAGAATACTTAACATAATTAGGTCCTTCTTAGATAAGAGAAAAATCCAGACACGACAGGAAAACAAATAAACACATATCTAAAGAAATTGCAGAAACACTAGAGGAAGACCTCCGATCCATAGTGGAATGGGAACAAAAATGGATGGTCACCTTCAATGCTGCCAAGACTAAACTTGTTTCCTTCAATAATTACAAGAAACCTTCCCTACCACCAACAGCAATGGCCAAAGACTCTTTATCTGAAAGTACATCTTTTAAACTCTTCGGCCTAACGTTCACAGGAAACATGAGTTGGAACAATTACATTGAGAACATTGCCAGGACTGCTGTGAAGAAGGTGGGCTCTCTTTACCATGCTAGAAAGCTATTAACGCCTGAAAGTATCCTATACCTCTATAAGGCCACCATTCGCCCATGTATGGAGTATTGTTGTCATATTTGGGCTGGTGCATCTGCCACTAGTCTCTCGCTCCTAGACAAGATTCAAAAGAGTCGCAAATCTGATAGGTCCTGAACTGTCAGCTAAACTTAAGCTTCTGTCACATCGACGAAATGTTGTATACCTCTGCCTTTTCTACAAGTACTTTAACGGTAAATGCTCTGACGAACTGCAAGCACTTGTGCCCCCTCGACGTAAATATCCCCGACAAACAGCTAAATCCCACCCCTTCACAGTAGAGATCCCTAAATGTAAGAGAGCCTTCTACTCCAGTAGTTTCTTCCCCGGAACAGCTAGACTTTGGAATTCCTTTCCGGGTCCCTGCTTCTGACTGTACTGACATGCAGAAGTTCAAGTGCAACGTGAACCGACATCTTGCTGCCCAACTTCCTACACAGTACCCCTGATGCTTATGTCCCTGATAGTAGCCCCCTGCAACAAAGTGGCAATGTGCCTTGTTTGGGGTGAAAACAAAAAAAATAAATAAATAAAAAAAAAAAAAAATTAAAAAGTATATGCAATGGAATTTTGAACAAATGCATTTTAAGTAAAAGCATCATTATTGAATGTTGAAATTAGTATGAATTAAAAAAAAAAAAAGAAAAAAAAAGAAAGAATTATCAAATTTTATCCTAACTTTTAATGTGGAAGAGTTGTACAGCCAACTCTATAGGACGAACTGATTTATCTCCCTTGCTTCCCTTGAAATCTACCATAGAAAAAAAATAAAACAAAAAAACAAAAAAAAAAAACAAACAAAGGTTGGCATACTAGGATCTATGATTTTTTTTTTTTTTTTTTGTGAAAATATATCTAGCACATCATCTACTGGATAATTTTCCATAATTTTTTTTGGAATTTATACTAATGTCAACATGACACAAATATATGATAGTGTTTTTATCTGAAATGCTTGAAAATTTAAAATTTCATTATACTGCACAAGTACCAAATTACAGAAATACATGTACAGGGGAAAAAAAAAAAAATATATATATATATATTGTTGAACATTTTTTCAACAAAAATAGATTTTATGTTTAGTCTTGTCAACAACCTTCATTGTGTAAATGATACTTTTTATTTTTTTAATGCAATACGAACTCTGCAAAGATTTCTTTTAAATATGGGAATAATGTCATAATCAACTTCACTGTGATTCTAACGCTACTCCTCTGATTAGAATTGAAAGATTTATCGTTTTATTTAATAATAAGCCAAGTCTCCTGTACAAGTATCTTATTTACATCTCAAAATGTAATGAAAAACAAAAAAATTTTTTTCATTAAAAGTTATAAAAAAGTGCAAGAAAATTGGACTAGAAAACATTTATGAATGAAATGAAAAAGTCAAGATTGACATGAAATTGAAATTAGTTTGTGTGCTGCTCCCTTTACCCATCCCTATTTATCTGTCAATTACAAAACAACAAACTCACTAGGAAAAGATAGAAAAAAATATATATATTTATATCTTAAAGCCCTTATTTGTTTAAATATTTTGTTTATATAATTTGTTCCAAATATTTGTAATTTCAAAAAAGAAAAAGGAAAATTTTTTTTCAAGATTTGATGATCTATCCGTTCAACATACAAAATGGCTGTCATGTTCGTTGGCTTTAGTTTGCCTTTGAACTGCAAGAAATAAGTAAACATTTTTCTTAATGTTGACCAATAACCCCCCCATCACCACCACTTTTTTTTTTTTCAATAAAGCTTATAGGAATATGGACAATATTGATATAAAAAAGTCATCGTAAAAAAATATTTGAAAATGTAAAAAAGGAATTCATTTACAATTTTTTTTTTCTATGGGGGGGGGGGACATTTAAAAACAGACGTTTTTGCTTTTGGCATGATGCAAAATTGAAGATTACAAAAATTGTGCTTACACCACATATATATATATATATATATATATATATATGGTTAAATCATGGCATAATCACGTTGACACACTAGTTTCCATAGGATCACTAAAGTTTAGCATCATTGAGCCTAGTCAGTACTAAAATAGGTGATCAGTTGAGAATACTAGGTACTGTATGTGCTCTCTGCTTATCTCGGCATTGCTTCCAGTCATCCTGGACTTCTTGCCACATAATTTAAGCAGTACCAACTCAGGAGAGGAGTTGTTAGGGATTACACAACCTTAGTTTCATAATTCAGCATATATAGTCCATCATCCCTTCAGGATAATTAGATATCCCTCATCATTTCAGTGGAGGAACGTGTGTGTGTATGTGTGTGTGTGTGTGTGAAAGGTATGTCCAGCCGATAGAGATCCAATCCAATAGAATATATAATAATAAAAGAGAAAATATAAGCCCAAAAAAAAAAAAAAAAAAAAAAAACACTAAATACAGGGTGGTCGCTAGAAAAGCGGGAAATTTGTCAAACAACGATTTATTTTTTACAAAGAATAATTTTTACAAAGTTATCCAAAGACAAATGTTATATTATACTCCGTGCACTTCACTGCAGCATCTTAAAGAAATCCAAGCTCGTGTGGCGTTTTGAAGGGTAACTTATGGGATATCATTCCAAGCTCTTGCCAAGCACGTTTTCAAGTCATCAATAGAGTGTATGTCACCTCGACAGTTCTGCATCTTAATAAAAAGCTCCAAGCACAGTAATCCATGACATTTAAGTTTGGACTTTTTGAGGGCCAATCTTCCGGTGCAATCACAAAATAGCAATCACAAATTTTATTCATGATCTAAGCTGACCTTCAAATTTCCCGCTTTCCTAGCGACCCCCCTGTAGAATAAATAGAGATAAACACAGATACATGTTGGATTCAATATATATGTAGTCTCATTGAAGAAACTTTGTCAAGAATGCATATGGTTTGCAAAGCATCAATCAATATACATGAAGTCAGTGTTGGGGGGTGAAAATAAAGAATCTATTGGTTTTGTGAAAGCAATACGCGTTTACAAAATTTCTTCAATGGGATGACACATACACTGAATCCAGCATCCATCTACAGAAGTGTTTGTTTTATTTAGTCTTTCTGCTTACAACCTTTTTTCGTGTTTATGCAGAGAAGTTACCGTGCTATTTTTTAAATAGTATTTTGAAGTTGAATTCAAGTTTTACAATATTTTTGTTCATTTAATTGTTAGGTGAAAAGTAAAGAAGTTTCCAAAGGGACGCCATTCTAATCATGAAGATTAATGCTTTCTGCTAAGTGGAAACCATTATTCACACACACACACACACACACACACATTTATGGCTTGAATGGTATTTCTACATGCAGAGTAGAAAAGACTATTCAATCTGTAATGGTTTTAACTATTTATAACAATGCTATACTGCTGTTAATCTTTACAGCTAAATGTCGGCTGTTAGTGTCCACAATAATGTTAGGATTAAAGTTGTATCAAAAAGAAAAAGAAATCTTATTTATTCGTCTCCTCGCGAGGGCAGAATTATACACAAAATCGGCTTTTAATGTGAAGAAAATCCAGATCCTCAAAAAGGGGCACTCTGAATTGGGACAAAAAGTCAAATTGTCTCAGTCTAAAAAGAGATTAAGTGTAGTATCAGGACAGATATTACACTTTTCTCCTAGATAAAAATATTGACAAGAGATATAATACTTCAATTGAAAAAAATTAAAAAAAGCATAATCAAAATGTTTTCACTCCTGCAGCCTTATTCAATGCTTAATTGCAAAATTTGAAGGGTGGTAAAAACTATTTTGTAAACTATTTTTTTTTAAAGGAAATCGCTTATGGAATGAAACCATTTGATGTAAGGAGCCATAAAAAAAAAAAAAATAAATAAAAAAACTTAAACTAGCCAACAGAAAAAAAAAATGGTAAGAAAGTAATGAAAAAATAAAATTCATCTTATCTTATTTTTTTTTTTTTATCATTCTGCTCTGACAAATATTGTCATCCAATTTTTATAAAATTTAGAAAACATGTGGATATAGTGAATAATATTAATATATTTAGCATAAACTTTAAATTGGCTACTAATAGAATCTCAATATACTTAGTATAAACTTTCATTGGCTGCACATTTGCATATATGTTTTGGCTACAGATGAAACTCAGCCGAGCCTCTTCTATGCAAAGTGCTACCAAGAAAAAGATGATTAATAAGCCACTATTGTAAAAGGTTAAATTTAATGCAACAAACTGTGAATCAGGCTAAAGTAAATCAGCTGATCTATGGTTTGTAGCTGAGAAATGTCTAGAAATGTGCAGCGAATATTTGTATGAATAAAAATTTGGCAATTGTGCATTTAGGTCGGAAAAACAATTTTTTTTTTCCCCCCATTTTTGAAGAATTTCAAGGGGAGACAATTCAAGAAGTTTTTAAAGTTTATAACTTAATAATTATTTGGATTTATTAGGAAAATTTAATTTTGTAATTTTTTTTCATGACAACTTATTTCAGAATTTTTTTTTTTTTTTTTTTTTTACAGGTTGTTCATTAATAAGTTTGAGAAAAAAAAAAAAAAAAAAAAAAGAAAATCATACATTTTCAAACAGGCTTGTTTTTGTTTTTGAAGTCGTACATTTTTATATAAATACAAAAAAATGTCTGGTGTAATTTATTTCAAAATTCTAATCTATATCTATAAAAGTGAGAATGTGTGTGTGTGTGTGCGCGCGTGAAAACTCTTTCAACCTATATACTCTATGAATTTTTAATCTACAGATTTTTAAATTTGGTATATAGATTATTCAGACAAACTTTGGAAAACTTTAATGGCTTCTAAGAGATTAAAATTGAAAAATTCATATGTGGGAATTGGCAAATTTTTCTGTTTGCTGTTTCACGATTGTGCATACGTGAATGGTTCACACTACAGATTCTTAATCTTAAATATAATTCAGTTTAAAAACACTTCTAAAAGAGCATGTCCCATTGGCCAAACGGTTATCGTAGTTGACTCAGTCTTTAGGTTTTGGTTATAATCTCAGTTTGAGTATTTTTTATTTATTTATTTTTTTTACTTATAAGAAGTGGACTATTTAGAAAAAAAAAAAAAAAAACAATACTTGCTTGTACATGTCTCAGTTTCTGTAGGAATTGAAATATAATATTTATGCATATTTTACAACCGGGCAACACCAGGCGACCTTCTAGTTATTTTATAAAAGCTAAAAGATTTTACTTCAATAAATGTTTGGATAATGTTTTATTTTGTGTTAATTGAGTATTTCTTTTGATTTTATGTAACTCTTTGAAATGCTACAAATAAATAAATAAATGAAGCAAAGTGTTTTTTTTATTGATAGGGTTAAGAAAGAGCATATGGTTTTTATGATTTAAGAAATTTCAGTTTTATTCTTAGTTAAAATCGATTTAAAAATCAAGTTTTAGCCTATAGCACAGAAGCATCAGCCTTAATATTGTTAGACATTTTTGAGTGATACATTATCCTATGTTGGCATTCACATCAAGATATCAGTGTTAAAAGTTTAAAAAAAGAAAAGATATTCTTATTTAGGGTGACAATGTGAAAAAAAAATATTTCATTGTTTTTTTTTGTTTTTTTTTGTAGAACACAGTTCATTTCATGAAAAGGTATGTCAAACCGTGCAAAATTTTTTTTTTAAATAACTCGTGATCTTGCGTTTTGAAGGGGCATCAATTTGGTAGCATGATTTTAGTAGAGCATCTTTACCGATTTAAAAGAAAAACTTGATATTAAATCATATAAACAAAAACATAGAAATGGTTGACAAGTTGAATATAAAACATATACTATAAAACGCTTCTCTCAGTGATCGTTAATGAACTACCACACTTCACATGAGCTTGGCACTGGAAAATCTTTGAAATGTCTCCTCTTGGAATTCTTCAAAAATGAAAAACAAAACTCCTCCTCCAAATCTAAAATGCACAAGTGCCAAAAATCTATACTAAATACTCTACTTGTTATTGAGCACTATTATGTAAACACAATATGAATTCATTCTCATGAACAAAACCTCACCAGAACACACACAAACGCACTTCTGAAATAATGTGATAGGTATGTATTCTTTTGTTTCAATGTTTATTTCAAATGTACCTAAATGAGTAGAGCTTTGTAGTAATATAAAAATATACTTATGGCAAGTGAGCTTTACAAAAATGTTTCTGTTTCATTATCAAAACAAAATCAACAAACTGATTTCCTACCAAAACGTTTTTTGTGTAGCTCAATGTATATTTTTATACGGTGCAGCTCACTACTTGTATTTTTATACAGTATTAATGCAGAATAAAGACCGTGCAAGGTGAGAATTTTCCTGGAAATTTTTCTAAACCGCTGAGTTTGCAGCAGCAAAAAAAAAAAAAATTTGCTATCATTGGTTTATCATAATAAAAAAAAAAAAAATAAATAACTATTCATCTGGATTTGAACAAAACAAAATCATAAATAAAAAATCATTATAAGAAATCAAATAAAATGCTGATTACTCACGAAATAAATATTCATGAAACTTAAATTTCTGCAAGATTTTTTTTTTTCTTACAGTTTTGCAAAAATTGTCCAATAACTTCATTTTATTTTCTCTGTAAGAACAAAAAGAATATTGCTTTTATTTTTTTGCAATTAATTCATTTTTCTTCGTAATAACAGAAATATTTTCTTTCATTGAAAAAAGTTAGCTAAAAAAAATTTTTCGGGGTGTTTTACATAAACTGTCCGGAAAATTCTGACGATAGCATGGTCTTTCTTTTGCATAAGTAACTTATATACTACTACATGTGTGTGTGTGCGTGAGAAAACTTGTTTGGTGAGTTTGATCACTTTCAGAAGAAAAAAAATGGATAGACTAGTTTTAATTCCCTAATTAGGATAAAGACGTTCGAGATGCCTCACTAGAAATCAGCTGATTTCAGACATTATAAAACTCCCAAGTAAGACAGGTTCAAGTTGAAAACATTGGGCTGAAGTAAGACAAGCATAAAAAAAAAGTGCTTATGCATTTATGTTACCGTACTATATTTTAATAGTATTTTCAAGTTAAATTCAAGTTTCATGATATCTTTTTTTATTAAATTGTTAGGTGGAAGTACAGAATAGTTACAAAACACCCTCCCCTCCCCATGTTAAGAATAACATTATTTCAGCATGGTAACATAAGTGCATAAGTACAAAAAAAAAGCAAAAAATTAATTTTTTTTTTTTTAATCAAATTTATAACTTATCCGTTTTTAAAACCTTTCAATCGACATTAAAAGTTGGACTTATTCAAATAATGACTACTTGAATCTCAGAAAAAAAAAAAAAAAAATTGTGAGGCTGGAGTAAGGGAGTTATCACAACCATTGCAAAACCAATGTGACCACAAAAATCTATATTTAAAGACGCCATCGATTTTGAAGATTAACCAAATCTAATTATATTTATCAGATTTTTTTAAAAATAACTATTTTGATTTATCAGATTTTTTGTTTCGTATTACTTATTTCAAAATAATTAACCCAGTATTAAAATATTTAAATTTTTATTTCCCGATTTTAAGAAGATTTAAAAACACTGGATATTTTTTTTGTTTTTGAATATTTAAAAAAAATTTAAATCCTAATAATTGATAAAATTCACAAAATGTATTTTGATATGTATGGATTTGTCACAAACTGCAAAAATTCAAGGTATTTCGAAATAGTGATATCAAGTTCGCTATGAATTAAAGATTTAATCATGGAAAGAGAGAAATTTGCATGAATTGTAATTGTATGTACACATGAATAGATTAACTGTCCAGTGATTAATCATATTATAATGATGCTTTGGTGTCTAAAAAAAAACGAATATTATTTAAAAAAAAAAAAAAACATCGTAAAAATGAGGAGTCATTAATCAAGACCTTCAAAATATATTTTGAGGCATTTTATAGTATGGACAACAAAACAAAAAAGTGATCAAAGAAGCCAAATATATAACAAATAAATGTCACTAACATATTAGCGGATTACCACCAGTATTTTGTTTAATTTTTGAGCGATTATTGAGACTTCCCAGCTGATCATCTTATGTCAGCCATTTTTTTTTTTTTGTTCTAACTTAAGAACAGACACTTCTTGTGTTTGAAAGTAAATAAGCTGTTTAAAATAAGTTAAAACATAAAACTTATCCAGGTAAGTAGAAGAGTAACTTATCTTGCCTTTGGTAACATTTATTTGTTATATATATATATTTTTTTTTTTCAACATTTCATTTTGTTGGCTATACTGCAAAACACCCTATTTGTTTTAATACCCTTCAAATTTATTAGAAGAAAAAAAAAAATGCAATCATTATTAAATTTTGTTTTATAAGATATTTTTGGAAAAAATTATTTAATTTTAAAATGGAATTTGTAGAAAATTTGCATAATCTGAATAGAATAAACGAAGATGAAAAATATGATAAAGCATTTGAGAGGGATTAATATTTCCCCTCTTAGTTTATTTGAGGCTTGTTCATGATTGAAAACGCAGTCACAAGTCTCAAATGAATTAAAGATCATCACTGATAAAGGTCAAAAACCACTTGAGGATAGGTGGGTTAATAAGACGAGAATAATTCCCTGCCAAAAAATGAGGAACACTATGGAAGTACTAATTGATCAATAATACAAACTACATTTGATTATTTTGGGGACTGTTCATGACAAGGATTTGTACACATTGAGTTTGAAGAGGATCATGTTGTAATGAGCATATTATGATGTCAGTGAAAGAAGCAACCGTCCTTGTAGAAAACTGCCCAGTTGAGGGTACCTATTTACTATGCCTCCCCACGGGGCAGAGTTAGACACCAGGGTCGTTTTTTAACGTGGAGAAAAGGTACAAAAATAAAAATTGTCTCAGTCGTGAAGGATTTCTCCTCCAAGTTGAGGGTAAAGAAATTAATGTTTTTAGCCAATTTTTAAATATTTGTTGTCTGAAAGGTTGAGCTTCAGAACGATACCGATCTTGTGAAAAAACTAAAGAATAAGCGAAGTAATAAAAAAACGTTGCCCGGGTGTTTAAAGGTGTAAAAGAAAAAAAAAATAGTTTTGGTCGGGAGGCGGGATTGAACCCGGAAGTCTTGATGCGGAGGTGGAAACAAAAGCCAACTACTTAACCATCTCGACCACGATTAGCATGTTAAGTTAAGGCTTATAAAGCAAGTGAAAGAGGTTTGATTGACAGGAAGACGCTAAATGAGGTCATCGCAGGATCGTTACGATGACGTGACAGTATTTTTTAGTTTTCGCTTCCCCTCTCCATTGTCCAAATCGAATAGCAATTGTCTGATATAAGGAGAAACTCCACATTGATCAAAAGCTGATTGCTTTCTGGACGTTTCGGCACGAAAGCCGAGAACACAACTCGTTTGAATTTAGTTTCACTGTATTTATACTAAAAAGCAGGACAAACAGGGGACAGAGTGAAATAGCGCAAATCTCATAAAAGTCGATGTAAATAAATTTAGAGATGACCCGCGTTCCCAAACCTAAGATATTATGATATAGGGGGTATATAAACACTTTTAAGCAATAGTAACCTCCCGCCCCCGTCGGCGAAAAAAGCCTTCGAGACATACAAAAACTGCGCGCGCATTTGCCTTTTATATAAATGTCAATGGTATTAGGTTTCTGAATTTTTGAGATGATCGATTTTTTCGTACTGTGATTCTTTGGCCTACTGTTCTTATCAAGTGTTATTTTCACAGCATTTTGGTTGTTATAACTACCGACTTTTTTTCAAGTGCATCCTGTTGAATTTTTCATCAGCTTTGGGAATCTGCATGGAATTTTGAACAGAATTTTTTATTTAATCCATGGGTGTACTATGCTTTTGTTCCATAATTTACAATTATATTTTGAGTATTGCTTGCACTGAAGATCGAACCTTAGACGACTATAATTTAGAACTGGATTTTACCAAGTGCATGCTGATTTTTGAGTTTGACAGGATACACCTGAAGAAATGTGAAAATAACACTCGAAATGAGAAAAGTAGTCTGAACAGTCAAAATAATGGGATTATCGATTTAAATAGAAATTGTAAATAATTACATTCACCCAATCTATCGGACATTTTGGAGGTATGGTCAAGTTCAGTGCTTTTTGTGATTAGACTACATTAATTTTTTTTTTAAATATGTCTTTTTAAGCAAAAGTGGTATTACTTAGCTGTCATCTCCAAAATAATATGCCCAAAAATTATAGATATGTTTTTATAAAAATTGTATATTTTGCTGTTTTCGTCATAAACAGTCAGAATATGGCCGAAAATAGGGGAAACTGAATATCTCCATTGTTTTTCGAAGTTCACGCAATGTTAATGGTAGCCATCAGCCTTTTCTTTTATATATATATATATATATATATATACACACACACACACACATTAATACCAGATATTTTACTCAATTTTGATATATTATTATTTTCGAGATGTCAATTAAGTAATATTGCCTTGTTTAAAATGACATTTTTAAAAAATTTTGCTATAGTCTAACCATGAACATGCACCTGTTTTTTTTTTTTGTATTCTTTTTTTAAATCAATTTACTTCTTTGTGTACATAGATTTGAATGATGCAATCATTGCGTTTTGCTGCTGACAGCTGATACCAGATATCGCACTATATATTATCAGCAGGTACCACTTTGCAGTTTCTGCTCCTATTGCTCAACTGCTTTTCTGAAGTGACGGAGCCCCTCTGTGAGGTGGTGGTGATAGTTATGTAGTACCAGTGTCATCTGCTCATAAATACTATCAAAGTAATGACACTTTCCAGGCCCAACACTCGATTTCTGGCGGTATTGTACTGTGATAGCATACTAACTGGCATGATAACACTACACTAACGGAGGTGAAGGTAGCTAGGTAGTTAACGACATTGATTGACAACTTCAGCGTGCCAAGTTCGAATCAAGTTCGTTCCACTTAGGGATGTTGGCAATCTAAACGTGGTCTCTCCAGTAAGTACCCAATGTCTTTCTGAAAAGAATTTGAACCCGATAGATATCAGGAAAACAAATGCCAATCAAAATATTCCGATTCATATGTAAATGTATGGATGACGTTTAACGATACCACCTCCATCAGCAGTTTCAGCCCCCTATCGCTCAACTGCTTTGAGGTAGCAGAACCTCTCTGTCAGACGGTGGTTGTTATCTAATCCTCATGCTGACTACAACTTGGACGTCTTCAAGTCCAACATAAACAAATTCCTGATTAATCGCCCCCTTAAGTAAGGAGCTTTATCAAATCTCCAATACCAACTATTACTACGATATTATCCCATTGATTATTGTACACAAAATAACCCCTATCCCCGAGTGGCTTACGGGCCTTGATAAGTGGTGATCCCCATAAAAAAAAAAAAAAAAATGCTATCTTCCCAAATGCTAAATACACTTTGCAATCACCATTAACAACTGATTTCTGATAACACTGCATTGTCATTAACTGGCATCATAGCGCTACATTTGATACCAGCCACCATCTTCTACAATTCCCTTCCTTCACTGTCCAAAATTTACCTCTCCTTCCAACTTGCATCATCTCTTCAATCCAAAAAATCTTTTCTCTTCTCTTTCTTGAATATCTTTAGTTTCCTCAATTCTGAATCGTTACACTAAAAGCAACGTCAAAATAAATTCATAATTGTTATATATAATCTCTTACTCCAATGGCCGAATGATAGAATTCGACCTTCCATGGCGTGATGTCATGCAGGATTTGTGGAATGCGATTTGGGGAAGATTCGGATGAGGTTGAAAAAGAGCCTGATTTTGAGTGTTAGAGCAGATTAAAAAAGTCTGTCTCTAGATTCCAGAAAAAATAGATAAGGGAAAGTTCTTGTGGAGGCAATGTGAAGAAAATAATGGCGGCTTAGATCATAGCAAAATAAAATCTCTCCTTCTAAGGTAACGACAACACGACTTTGACCATAGTAAAATAATTGTGGCTGAATAAAACCCAATTGCCCAGAAAAGAATAGACTTGCATCTGTTACGATGTGTTGAGAAAATTTTCGTTTCCAAGCGCAATAAACAATGAAACACAACTCAAGGATATGGCCAAGATTCACGAGAATGAGATGAAAAAAAAAAAAAAAAGGTACATTCGATTTCATTTTTATAAACCTCAGAATTGTTTTTGTGCCATAATTGTGAACATTGATGAAATACAATTTTATTGATTTTGTAATTTTGAATGCAAAATTTTCTTTCTTTTGGTAAAAATAAATTTAAAAAATTCTGTATTAATAAATAAAATAAAACGTCAAACAAGAAAAGTTAGTAGAAACCCAGAATATAGTAGCTGCGGGATATAGTTTTTTCCGGTTACAATGTGGAATACTATGTTTTTCGGCTACTGGTTATGGTATTTGCTCTGCTTTACGGTGTTATTTATAATGTTATTTGATGATATGCATGTGTATTATATACTGTACTGTATTTTGTTACTAATTTTTAATATGTACTGTACAAAACTTTGCTTATGCCCTGCCATATGGCGATTTCACCAACCCTGGAACGAATTAATGCCGTATCCCGGGGTTCTAGTGTATAAGGTATATAAAGATTCCCCATATTTGAAGTGGGCATTATAAGATATGGGGAAATCTCAAATGTAAAGCTAGCGTTCATCATTTACATGATAATTTCTCCCTGTGATCATCATGTGCTGAAGGTTTTCAATCTGCTTAAAGAGAGACATGGGCAAAGTCAGCCAATTTATACCACTGTGGCATTTTCTTTTGAGTATACCCAAAGGATATTTTCAACATCATTCTCAAATACTATATTTTGAAGTAATTGAGACAATTCCATTAGAGATGACACCGAGTCCTACAGAACTTACAAAAAACACCTCCATTAATCTAAATGTAAGAACTGGTATAGAATTATCTCCCTTTGGGAGAAAATATGTTCATGGCTAGAGTTATTTCCCATGGGTATATTATCTTCGGTGTACGTATCCACAAATTTCATAGCAACTCAGATGTACATGTGGTTGAGAATTTAAAATCATAATTCTTTCTCAGTTGTTGCATTGGCATATTGGGCAATTTGTTTATAGACAGGACTTGCCTTTAAGAAAACTGCCTAATAGAAAATATGCTATGGGGGAAAATGTAAGTTTCTTCCACATACATTCTTAGGAACTAGCACATTTTTACTTGTGTAGGAACAATGTATTTCAGTTTACATATACATGCCCTGGTTACTATCTTTATAGTTTGTCATAAACAAACTATTCGTTTTGCTCACCCAACAATCAGTTTGATATTTTAGCCATGCCAGACAAATGAACAATAGGACAATCTCAAAGGATAATTTGTGGCAAACTTGCAACTGGTTCTAAACCAGCAGAAAAACCTG
This sequence comes from Euprymna scolopes, assembly GCF_053919585.1. Classification (NCBI taxonomy): domain Eukaryota; kingdom Metazoa; phylum Mollusca; class Cephalopoda; order Sepiida; family Sepiolidae; genus Euprymna; species Euprymna scolopes. The sequence continues at coordinate 136,909,362 of NC_136487.1, read as the reverse complement.
TCCTATGCTTCAAGGATGCTTGCAAGCAAAACATGAGGGTAGGTGGCATCAACAGGCTGAGAGTTTGTGGCTGAAGATTGCAGCTGCATACTCTAAGAGGAGTGAGGAGACAGAGAAATGAAAACACAGACGGCAGAGGGTTTGAACAGAGCTCTTAGAATCAGACAACACCTCCATCTGTGGCAACTGTAACAGAGTCCATTGATCCAGAAAAGGCTTGCACAGTGACCACAGTTCAGCAATGAACTAATCTGAGGCATAAAACTCCTATTATCTCCAGAGATATAAATAAAAATAAAAAGTTTACCGTAAACAAACTATTAATAAATGAAATGCCGTTTGTCCACCATAAGCTATTTACCATTTTTTTTTCCACAAATACATATAGCCAATGCAACACGCAGACATTCTTAGCAACACCCAATATGATCAGAATAAATTTCAATTTCCTATCGATGCATTGCTAATTATTTTATATTCTAATCTTTCATCAACAAATAACCATCAAAGGTAATAGTCACGTTGACACACGGGTTCTCTGCAAGAGCACTAGAGTTAAACAACATTGAGCTCGGTCAGTACTTAATGGGTGACCATTTAGGATTACCAAGTGCTGTATGTTAATTTCTTCAGAGCTTTAGCGACAGTTTTTTGATATAATTGTCACAGTTAAACAAATCAAATGGTAAAAATCTACTACAGTTTTTAAAAGATAAGAGAAAACGACAGATCTGCCATTTATCAAATATCTTTACAACTAAATTATTTTTATGCACTTTTGTTTTTAGAAATATTTTTTATTATTTTACTCTTTTGCACACGAAATAACGCATATTGCCACTTGAAACTTAAAAGGCTACTATTTGGAATCATGCCTAACAGGAGACTGTGGGGAGTTACACTACGTCTAAACTTCTGCGGGTTAGTACAGTGAATAAACAAAGAAATAGGGAGAGTCTGCAGGATAAATCTATTAAAGTAGAAGACTTTCTGGCATTTAGGAAACTCCACAGTGAAGAGTTTGCTGCTTGTCGGGTTAGTCGGGAGTATGTACATTGAGGGGGCACAAGTTCTAGGAGTTCATCAGAACACATTCCATCAAAGTACTTGTAAAACAGACAGAGATGAAACATTGTAGAAACTTCTAGCGAAGGAGGAAGCCAGTTCATATCATCCAGGATCCCCATTGTATGATTAAACTTGAAATTCACGACAAAAACTCACTTTACTACAACCACTGAAAATAACTGCCCCCCCTTCTTTTTAACCCTCTGCATACATTGGAAGAAAAAAAAACCCTACTATGAACGAAGTTTCTTTCCAAGAGCTGTGTCTGTGGTACAAGACATCACAGGGCTACAAACCAGTCGATTACAACATGATCATTTTCAAGTCCAGTGTTAACAAATTCTTATGGAGTCATCCTCTTAAACAATCAGATTTTGCCCAGTTTCAACCATTGTCTATAATCCTAACAGTGTTTGTCTTACCATTCACCTGATAAACTCATTAACCCCGTCCTTGGGTGGCATTTGGACCTTGATAAGCGAGGATTCATTAAAAAAAAAAAAAATATATTATATAACTCAATTTTAAAATATTACTTGCCATAACACAGGATTTTTATAGGGAACAAAAATTGTATAAAATAAACAAAAACTGTTTATTTTTTGCAGAGGAATTATTAAATATTTTGCGCATTCAGCAGATAATATAAAGTAATATTATAATTGTTATTTGCTATTAGATATGTGTGCGGTTACAGACCTCATTTTGGTGCTTATTCAGATAGGGACAACACAGGTGAAAATCATAGTTCCAAATGAATTAACAGGAAAACTCAGATATTTACATATCAGGCAAAAAATAGGTATCTACACCAAAAAATTTTGATTAAAAATAAAACCCAGTTTTCTTATTTTGCCCATCCACCACTCATTAACACTTGGTTAAATGACTGACTGGCTTATCTCCCCCTGCTTTACGGGATTTTTACTTTTACCAATGGTAAACTGGCAAAATCCGATAGAACTGATTTTTATTTTTAATTAAAATCATATCTTGCTCATCCACGATTGATAAGAAATATCTCGTAAATCAGAAGGAGATAAGTCAGTCTATCGTTTAACCCAGTAATAATGAATGGATACAACATAATCACATTGACTCATTGGTTTCAATGATGAGTCTGGCCAGTACCACATATGCGTGATCATTTGGGAGTACTAGGTGGTGTATGTACAGTGCTGGGACATAGAAATTTCCAGGTTGGTATCTGGGTCTGTGCTTAATCCACTAGGAGATATGCACCCTCAGTCTTCGTTAAGACATGCATCTAGGAGAAGGAAAACTATTCTAAAAACCTGAGGTCTACTGCCTTCTGGCAGCCATTGCATCAACTGAGATTAGCAGTTGTACCATAAAGTGTAGTTGGTTCTGCACCGAGCCTTCACCATTATAAACAAGTCATCTGTGTGGATTTCTGGACAACTTAGCTGCTGTGGTGGCCTCCTTTGTCAAAATCTACAGAAGTATCATGAAAGAATGGCGGATGGACGAAAATACGAAAACCGATATTTATTTTTACTCGAAACACATTTTAATTGGAATGTAACTTTCACTTGTGCCTTATACTGTAGAAGCACCAATATTTTTTTACTCACATAATCGCTTTTGTTATGTGTGAAGCTGCGGACCTCATTATCAGGGAAGATATGAAAACAAACGTATTTGTTACTGGATGTTTAAGAAAACATTGTAAAAAATGGACAAAGAAAATTATTAAAGCTAACGAATTTAAGAAATAAGAATGAAAAAAGTTTAGAATAGTTAAAAATCATAAGAATTATAATGGAATTTAGTTCAGAAATGTTAGGACATTTTCGAAAGAGAAATTATCACAGACAATAAAAGGAGGGAATCGGTAAATAGTCTGTTTCCAGTTTAAAAAAAAAAAATTACCTCGTATAAAAAAAAAAAAGAAATCAGGATAAAAGATGGAAAAGAAATAAAATTAAAAACTAATAGAATGTTTCTGGGAAGAAAAAAATTTAGGCCAGTTAGAGAAAAAAAATTTTTTAACTGGCATGAAAATATATAGGTGATGTTATATAATGGGTTGCGAATGTAAGGGAGATAAATTCATTTCATTTTTTTTTTTTTTTTAAAACTTACTTAATAAAAAAGATTTTTTTCATGTAAAAAAAAAAAATAGCACAAAATTCTTTTGGTAAATGATATGTCCTACAAAAGGAAGACATTTGTTTGAAGTAGCTGAGTGATCTTGGCTACAGTGATTGAATAATAATCTAGCTAAGTCGCATGGCGGTTCTGTAGTTGGAGCCGATATATCATTCCTTAAGCAATAGGCTTACAGCATATCTTAACATCTTCCAGCTGCTCTACGAGTAAGTGGCACTTCCGGAGTTCAAGATGATCATGTAAGGAAGATAACTAGCACCAACAAGATAATTTGACGCTAAAATAATTGATCAAACAATGAAACAATTTCAAGAAAAAAAAAAAAAAAAAATCAATAAATAAAAAGTATAATCCTGGAGCTAAAAATGAAAAACAGTTCATGCAAAAAAAATAAATAAAATAAAATAAAATAAAAAAAAATAATCATATTGGGGGTAGGGGCTACATTTTTTTTTTAAATTGCCAAAGCAGTTGACAATTTATTATTGATTTTTTTTAATTATTAAATCAGAAATAAATTATGAATTTATGTATGGTATTCGTGTATTGATTTTTGTTAATATTTTTATTTATGATCGTGAGTTTATTTTTCAGTTTTGAAAGGTTACTATTTTTTTGCTCCAGTAATTTCTGGAATTATTTTCTTGTGGAGATAAAGTCTTTTTTTTTTTTTTTTTTTTTTTTTTCACTTGAAATTGCTTCATTGTTCAATAGATTATTTTAGCGTCTCAAATTATTTCAACATTTCTGAATTTTTGAGATAAAGATTGGTTATTCATATCATTTCGATTCATCGGATGACTGCATGATTTTCACAATGATTTGGTCGATGTAACCTTCGACCTTCTTTAAATAAAGGGTTCCGGTCAAAATTCTGTCCAAATTCCCAAGTACGACAAAATACACATGGAGAAGGTCAGAGGTTACATCGACCGAAACGTTGTGAAAATCACACTCAAGATGAGAAGAGAAGTGTGATGAATCCAAATAATTCAAATTATCTTAGTCTTATTTGCTTGATGCTACTTATCTCCCTTCCATAATCATCTCAAACTCCATAAGTGCCCCAGTCAGTATTTATGACTTAACAAACCAATCATATTTTTGTGAAGAGAAACTCGGATGTACTCCTATTTATTAAATTAGTAAACATTATCAACACTTAACAAACAGAAAAACTTGCCGAGTTGTCAATTTTCTTTTATAATAAACTTTGGTTTCCACACTTTTCTTTGTTAAGTCAATGTTAACATTTTTACAATAGTTATTTTTTGTTGCTTTGAGAGAATTTGAACTAAAACCAACTTTTGCCAAACTAAATCTGAAACTTAAATTAGAGTTTACCAAATTCTTTCTTTTTTTTTTTATTAACATTGCTCCGTGCCCAAGTTTTGTTTGTTAATATTTTGGCACACATATGAAAGCGGTACCTGCCCCCTTTGTAATTTTTGCTTTTTCCTTCATTTTTTTTAAGCGGATTATTTTTGAATAGTAACTAATGTACAAAAGTATAAAAAAAAAAATAAATCAATTTATGTATTGCGGACTATTCTCATCTTTCTTAGTTGTTCCTCGACATTTCAGCCAACTATTCCTCTGGCCGTCGTCAGGTGGTTTCGGCCAACTATTCTTAGTTGTGAAATGACAACTAAGAAAGATGAGGATAATAGTCCGCAATAAATAAATTAATAAATAATACTCATCTCAATAATGAATTCCAATTAAATAATATAAAAAATTCAATATTTAACATTTTTAAGAAATGCTCCATTTCTAATACAATGTACTCTTAAACAGATTCTCCATTTTGGAAGCCTCAACATTTTTTGGCTACATTTCATGAATTTAGCCTTTATAAGGCCGATTGGTCTTCAAAACATGCAATGAGCTAAATTCGCGAAATTTGCCCAAAAATGTTGATACTTCCAAAATGGGGGATTAATGGAGCGCATCTTAAAATGTTAAAAATTGGAGGGGGGTTTTTTGTATTTTTTTTTTTTGATAATCCGCTGACAAAAAAAAAAAAAAAAAAAAAAAAAAAGATTAAAGAGGGTACCGTGTCCCTACATGCGCCATTGTCTTTAATTTTTTTTTTATTAAACAAAAATTTTAAAACAAAATTAAAATCAGTTTAATAAATTGATAAACAAACGTTTAAAAAAAATTTTTTTACAAACGTCTTATTAATTCTTTAACTTAAATGAAAAAAAAAAAAATCAAAATGACCTTATTGTCAGGTTTTGTAGAAAAAGTTATCTCCCTTACAGTAACATAACATTGTATAACTACCTTATTAACTCCTTCCCAAGAGGTAAGACAGTGTGTGTGTATGCATTCACATTATATAAAGACAAAAGAAAGGGAATTATTGAAGAGGGTGACACGAGAGAGGGATGAAGGTTGATCTCAAAATAAGGATAAGAGAGGGTGGGATGATTACGATTAGGGAAAGAGAGATGAAGCTATGGGCGAGAGAGGGGGAAATTAGCAAGCTATGGGCGAGAGAGGGGGAAATTAGCAAGCTATGGGCGAGAAAGGGGGAAATTAGCAAGCTATGGGCGAGAGAGGGGGAAATTAGCAAGCTATGGGCGAGAGAGGGGGAAATTAGCAAGCTATGGGCGAGAGAGGGGGAAATTAGCAAGCTATGGGCGAGAGAGGGGGAAATTAGCAAGCTATGGGCGAGAGAGGGGGAAATTAGCAAGCTATGGGCGAGAGAGGGGGAAATTAGCAAGCTATGGGCGAGAGAGGGGGAAATTAGCAAGCTATGGGCGAGAGAGGGGGAAATTATCAAGCTATGGGCGAGAGAGGGGGAAATTAGCAAGCTATGGGCGAGAGAGGGGGAAATTAGCAAGCTATGGGCGAGAGAGGGGGAAATTAGCAAGCTATGGGCGAGAGAGGGGGAAATTAGCAAGCTATGGGCGAGAGAGGGGGAAATTAGCAAGCTATGGGCGAGAGAGGGGGAAATTAGCAAGCTATGGGCGAGAGAGGGGGAAATTAGCAAGCTATGGGCGAGAGAGGGGGAAATTAGCAAGCTATGGGCGAGAGAGGGGGAAATTAGCAAGCTATGGGCGAGAGAGGGGGAAATTAGCAAGCTATGGGCGAGAGAGGGGGAAATTAGCAAGCTATGGGCGAGAGAGGGGGAAATTAGCAAGCTATGGGCGAGAGAGGGGGAAATTAGCAAGCTCTTGGGGAGATCTCAAGATGTGGGGGAGGGAGGGAGGAATGATCTCAAGCATGGAAGGAAGGAAGAATGAGCTCAAGATATGGGGGAGGGAGGAGGGAATGATCTCAGGAGAAGGGGCAAAGAAGGGGTGGATCTCAAATAAAAATGGCCAAGAGAAAAACTAAGAGAAAATATAAAAAGTAAGAATAAGAAAAAAAATATGAAAGAAAAAATGTGGTGGTTGAGGTAAGATTGAGAGGGACAAGAAAATGGATAGGAATGGGGTAGAAAGTGCCCAAATTCAAGTGAAAACATGTCATGCCAAGAGGTCAAATTTGTATTATTTTTTTTTTTCTTAAATGAACAGGGATGGCAACAGTGAACACACCATTTTGTTTGCAGCTGAGAATTACCTGCGTATAATCTCTCATTATTTTGGTTAGTAATCAAAACAAAGAAAAAAAAAAAAAAATGAAAAAGAGCAAAGAAAAAAAGGAAAAATATTTCATAGATTTTAGTCTCAAAAAGACCAATATTTTTTTTTTTTTTTTTTTTTTTTTTAGAAGAGGGAGGGGGGTCAGTAAAAAAGGGCGGGGGGTCAACCATATTTCAGTCAGTAACAAAACTTTTTATACAAAAGGGGTTTCGTTTCTGCTATGGCAAACGACAGTCACTTATTTTGTCTGCTGGTAGAGGATGGGGAGGACACACACACACACGTGTACTGTTTGTTGTTGTTGTTGTTGTTGATATAAAAAGAAAACAGATGTAACTTTCGATTTTTTTCTTTCTTTTTAACATAACTCAGCAGTTTCGTTAATGTGAGTGCACAACAACAGAAAAAAAAATGTATATACAGATATAAGAGCATTGACTACTTTTTGTTTTTGTTTTAAAATGTCACCATTATGCTCCGTTGTTGTAGTAGCGATAAAGAAGGAGTCCTCCACCAAGTGCTAAAGCGAGACCAATGTACATTGGAGTTATGTACGTGTTACGGTTTTGCATCATTTCACATTCCCTTTGTTTTTGTTTCATCATTTCGATTTTCCGCAATGTCTCTTGCTTGCGCTCTTCACGTTTCCTACGCCGTAATAGATACCTGCAGAGAGAAAAAAAAAAATTTTTTTTTTCTTCATAAATAAATAAATACAAGTCACATCTTTTTTTTAAACATTTTGAAAGGTTAATTTGAAAATATTAGAAAACCAAATGTTAGAGAATTTTTTTGCTACTTGTACATTTTAATTAAGACGTTAAAAAATGAAAATATCGAAGATAAAAAAAGTTTAAATTGTACATATCCTCTGAAAAAAAAAAAAAAAAAATTTCACTGAATTTCATCAAGTAGTTTTTTTTTTTTTTTTTTTTTTTTTTTTACAGCAAAAAAAAACAAAAACAATTTGTTATAATACGGAGCAAAAGGTTCGATTTTTAGGAAGAAAAGCTAGTATTAAAGATGAGGAAAGAGTGTCGGCGCTATATATTGAGTTATCTCCCTGTGGCATGTTCAAAATATTCCAAAATATCTTCAACGCGCTGTCATAAAAACATGTTTTTCCACTATAAAAAAAAACAAAAAAAAACTATTGATCAAATGAAGTGAAATTTTTTTTCTGACATCTTCAGTCCAAAACGAATACAGATAACCTTTTTTCTTTTTTCGATATATTTATTTTTAAATGTCTTGATTAAACTGTACAAGTGCCCTTTTTATTATTATTATTATTGATTAAAATAATTTTTATTGTGAGACTTGTTTGTGAAATAACTTTTTCAAAGACATTTTTTCTCTTCATTTTGCTGATAGCATTAACTCCAAGGAGTTAGCCTCTCGTAGAGAGAGAAACGTAAACATCCCATGTTATAATTACTGTTATAAAGTTTGAAATCAATGTCTATTTAGAGAGAAAAAAATGTTTTTTCATAAATGTAGTCATATTTTAAAACATTTTGTAAGGTTAATTTGAAAATATTAGAAAATCAAATGTTATAGAATATTTTATTTTTTAATTGATTAAAAAAACATTTTTTGTGAGACTTTCTTGTGAAATAACTTTTTCAATGATGTTTTTTTTCTCTTCATTTTACTGATACGTTTTACTCTGAGAAGTCATCTTTGTAGAGAGAGCGTCGTAGTAAATCGTTTGAAATCGACGTGTATTTGTAATTATTGGCATGAACTTTGAATAGAAGTAACTTTATGACATTTTTGAGAACATTTCATAAACTTAATTTGAAAATTTTAGAAAACCGAAATGTCAATTTTTTTTTTCTTTTTATTTAATGATTAAAACCTTTTGTTTGATTTTTTTACACCGAGACATTTATTGTAAAAAAAAAAAAAAAAAAAAAATATATATATATATATATATATGTTTTTTTTTAAATATTTTACAATTAATATTGCCTAGAATTCTCCCCTATGAAAAAACAAAAATAAAAACATGTATGATATACATACCTGTGACAGAAAGAAAATCTTGTACACCAAAAAGTCAGGTAAATTGATTAATTTTATCTTTATAAAGAAAATCATTTTTAAGCGAATTTGAGTTTCTTCAATGTCCTCTCCTCCTCCTCCTCATATTAAGAATAGCTTTCTAAAATCTTCATTTGAAGTTATCTCCTCTTTTCCTTAAAACTGTTTTGAAAATGGCATCCTTAGATTGTCATTTTTAGTTTAGCCACAAAATTTGATTTTCTTATTAAAAAAAAAAAAATCTACTTGATTAATTTACATGATTTTTTTTTTGTACGCATTTTCTTTCCATCACAGCTACATACATAATACAGACATTTTTTTTTCCTTAACCAAGAACAACATCTACAATTCAATATCAACTCCTGAACAAGGGAAAAAAAACTTCAAACTGACCAGGACGGATTCATTTGAACTCACAATAATGAACAATTGGAATGAGCTTCCCAATTCAGTTATAAATTTAAAAGACACAAATGAGTTTAAAAAGCACACTAGACAAGCACCGATCCAGTAGGCAATACACTGTTCGACCCACGTATGAGCAATGAGACTAAAAAAAAACACCTAGATTGGAGCTGGAGTTATGAGAAGCACAGCCTTTTTCCTGCAAAAAGAAGTACTAAGGTATTATTTGGATTATTCAAACTACTATGCTCGTCTTGAATGTTATTTTTTTTACAATGTTTAATTTGATATAACCCCCAGCCTGTAACAAAAATGTGTAAGGAAAGTCCTTTAAAAAAAAAAAAAAAAAAAGAAGAATTACTGCGCCCTCTGTAGATGTATAAGGAAAAATTCAAGATGGCGCCCGACTCTCTCTTTAACACGGTAAGTTCAGGAAAAGATGTTATTAATGTTGCAGAAATTCTTTTACCATTATACACCGGTTCTGCACGGAATCCAACAACGGTAAAATATCCTCACACGGCACGAGAAGCAACAGCCACACGATTCCCCAGCCAACTCAATCCTCGCTCTTCCAACGTCTTTTTCATCACCCGCTTTTATCGTCGTTCTAGGCCGGCTAAATTTGCATATTGCGAGAATTCGTGTGACTTTGCGAGACATCATACTTTACAAAAGACGGCGGCCGCCATCTTGGTCTTTCTTTTCTATTTTTGGTCGGTAACGCTGAGCTGGTCTCGAGGTAAGTCTTTTCCCCTCGTCCGTCTCTCCCACGTACCCACACAACACGCAAACACGCGGGCGCTTATCTCCTGGATGCACGTTACAGATTTTTTTTTTTTTGTCGAACTTGATAATCTTTCTGTCAAGCATAACTTACAGCTGAATTTTATGGAGCCGTGGCATAGTGGATAAAGTAATCCTGGATATTAAAGGTTCAATCCTCAATTCAGAGTGACAATCAAAATACAGTTGTGAATTACTTAAAACTTCTACTCAGTCATGGCTGATGGAACGAGAGCATACTACTCCCATGGATTTAAGTAAAGTGTTCCATTTGAAATTCTGTGCAGATACTGAAGTTCCAACATAAAAGTTTCCCTAGTCCGACAAGATAAACCTTAATACGGCCAGAGATTACATTGACCAAAACATTGTGAAAATACCAAGATGGGAACAGTAGTTCAAATAATCAAAATATGATAACTAGCAGGACCTATGGAAATTTAACAACGGACGCTTTCATATGTAATATATTGATGTTAGCATTCTATGGATGTTCAGCATAAATGGAGACATCCTGATATTATTATAGCTCTTTCGTTCGTTTAGCGCAAAAGTATTTATCTAAGCTAGCAGGGACGCCTGGCATAGCCCAATCGTAAAATATGCTTAAATATGATATTTTAATTCATGCAGATTTTATATATATAATAAGGTTGTGATTTAAAAAATAAGATACATATTCATATGACTTGGGTGCATCAGCTTAAATCGAAACCAAAACTTATGAAGAATTCTTTATAAAATAATTTATTACAAGAAATGGAAGGCCATAACAATTAAACAACATTCACTTGAAAGAAAAAAGATGTCAGCATGGCACACAAAATAACACACGTGCTATCGTATATGTAGATATAAATGTTTAGAAGCATAAGTGTTATCGGTAATAACACATTATATAACTCTCTTCCGTTTACCTGCTTTCCAGCTGACTACAATATGTCCGTCTTCAAGTCCAATGTAAACAAGTTCTTGATTAGCCGTTCTCCTTTAAGTAATCTAATTTACACTTCTAACGATTACTATGATATTGTCCTTTTGACCACTGTACACTCTTTAACCCTTATCCTCGAGTGACCTTTGGGCCTTGATAAGTGAGGATTCCTTTGTAAAAAAAAAAAAAACATAAAAATAAAAAAAAGATGTAGGAATTTCCACAGATCCCACTAGTATTGTGATAAAACAAAAAGAAAAAAAAAAAAATTCTCAATTTGAGAATAAAGCAACATTAAGATTTTTACTAACCCTTCTTCCTCATTAGAGACTGATTCCGATGGTCCAGCGTCGTGGCTATCAAAACCGTTATCTAGAGACTCTGGCGGTCTTTTGGGAGGGAGAGGAGGTGGAGACACCTCTTCTTTACTGGCTTCTTCCTCTTCTGATGTTGAATCTGTATTTGCCTGTAATAAACAAGGTGCTGCCGGTTTTGACGACGAGTCTGTTGCTGACGTATCAGAATCTTCCTGCGAGCAGCCATTTTTAGTGGGAGACTTTTCTGGACTAGAAACATCTGGCATCAGACTTGTCGTTCTTTTCGGAGGCACGGGAGGAATTTCGGGATTCTAAAGTTTAACATAAAAAAAAAAAAAAAAATCAGCTTTATGTTACTAGCCATAAATTACAGAGCAAATCGTAAGAAAACAAAAGAGCAATTGCATAAGAAATATTTTTTATGTGTAGGGGAAAACAAATTACATAGGTAGGTCTGACACTGACAGATCTATTTACCATAATTTTTAATTAAGCACAAGGCTAATAAATTTCTGATTACGCTTGTCTGTAATCTTCTCTTGTACCCGACACTTTCACCATAATACCAATTTACTTCCCTTATTTTATCCTTAACTTCTCACATTCCATCAGCGATATTTCTGACAAAGAGGGAAGAATTGCTGTTTTCTGAGTTAGAATCTATTCCGTCTAACACACATTGTTGGCAAGATTTTTACCTTGAAGTAGTATTTTTTTTTTTTTCTTTCATCAAGTTGCTTGCTTCACATTTTGTCTGGAGCGATTTCCAAAAAATTGCTATATGGGATTGAATACTTTAAGAAAACCACAGCCATTGATGAATTTTAAATATGCGTGATGGAGTGAAATAATTAAAGCCATAAAAAAAAAAGTTCTTATCCAGAATCTCTCCTATATTATAAAACAAAAAGAAAAATCCATATGATGAATGTACCCATGACAGAACAAAAAATATCATATTCCAAAAATTACATTAATTGCTCAAGTAGTTTATTTTTTAATGAGAAAACCAAATTTTCAGAGTATCGAAGGAGTAACTGTCTGAACATCTATTAAGGAAAAACAAATAACTCAATTCAAAACTTATAAGATTTACACCGTAATGCCTATGGATTCCCATTAATTGTTCAAAAATGATTTTATTCAGAAAAATAAAACTACTTGACCAATTTATGTAATTTTTGGAATTTGATATTTTTGTTTCGTCATGGATACGTTTATCATAATGATTTACCTTTATTTTTGTTTTATAATATAAGTGAAATTCTGGATAAAAACAAGCAAAACAAAAAATAAAACAAAATATCAGGGTTAGTAAGGTCTTCACAACACTAATTTTAAACATCCCATCATTTTCTAGTTTGTTAGTTCTGAGAAGACGCAGATAAATCTCTTTATAAGAGATTGGTTTTAACACATTTTGGTACTTACTGTTGTTTTCAAAATTCAAACTCAAACGTCATAATTCAATATTTTTTTTTAATTACACAAACATTTTAGTATAATAATTTAATAACAGGTGATCATCTCCAATATAAAGTTAGATATATCTATAAGAGTGAAATTGTGTTTGTGTGTGTGTGTGTACATTTCCCTACCAAACTACTCTGTCAATTTTCAGTCTACAGACTCGAGATTTGGCATAAAGAGTATTGAGATTTGGGGGAATCTTTTTAATCAGTTTTCGGCCAGAAATTTGGCTGTCAAGGAGTCTAAGTTCAACGATTTGACCTTTGAAAACTACCAAACTCCTCTGCCAATTTTGGGTCTAAACATTTGAAACTTTAGATGTAGGTTACTTGGACATGGATCAAACTTTGATTTGAGTCAAAAACAATAAATGTTAATGAGTCAAAGTTTGACCTCTGCAGTGTCTACCAAATTACTCAGCCAATTTTTGCTTTAAACATTTGAAATTTTACATAAAGGGTATTCAGACATAGGGCAAACTTTTTAATCAGTTTTTGGTAAAAAATTTGGCTTCCAAGGTGTCAAAGTTCAAAAGATTTGACCTTTGCAGTTTCTAGTAAACTACTCAGCCAATTTTTGGTCTAAACATGTGAAATTTTACATTAAGGGCATTCAGACATGCAGCAAGCTTTTTGGGCGTTAATTTGGCTGCCAAGAGGTCAAAGTTGAAAGAGTTGACCTTTGCAGACTCTACCAAACTCTTCCGCCAATTTTGGATCTAGACACTTGAAATTTTAGATTCTAGGTTACCTGGACCTAAGTCAAACTTTTTAATATATATATATATATGCACAAAGTTATGAACAGTACATAGGGCCCAAGCAAACTCTGGCTGAACTGCTAGTATATAATAAAAGCAACAAAACTTCTAGCTACTGTTTTTGGTTCTTGTCCAGAATTTCCCTACACCAAAAAAAACAAAAATACAGAAAAATCATGACAGAACAATAATATCAGTTCCAAATATAACGTAAATTGATCAAGTAGTTTTATTATTTTTTTTAGAAAAGCAATTTTTCTTAGTAAGAGAAGAGCGACTGTCTCGTGTTGCAAATTGAAAATAATCTCAAGATACAAGAAAGATAACTCAACAATAATTCAAACTTGCAAAATTTTTGTTTCAATGTCTACAAATTTCCATTAATCCCTTAAAAATGATTTCCTTTATAAAAATAAAACTACTTCATCAATTTACATGATTTTTGGGATATGATATTTTCGTTTTGTCACAGGCACGTTCATCATACGGATTTTTCTGTATTTTTTAATATGGGGGAATTCTGGACACTAATCAACATTTTACTCCTGATTTAACTGAGCACATTTGATATCCGCAGTATTTTGAGTATATGTTATAAATTTATCTTTAACTGTCCTCATATTATGGGTTAAGTTTAATACTTGTCAATTTATACTCCACTTAAGTTTTTTTCTCTTGACTTTCTAGTCAAGATAGTTTTTTTATTTTTTTATTTTTATTTTACTTCAATTGAAATTCTCAGCAATCAAGGAGCCTCGCTACCTGGGGCTAACATTTGAACTCGATATGAGATACATAGATATTCAAATGTTCGAACATTAAAGTCCTTTATGTCCCAAACACTGAGTTAGTAAAGAACTTGAGAACATAAATTTCCTCCTCGCAATTAACCCTTTTTATATGTTGTATTATATCCAACCAAGAGACAAGAAAAGTATACAATATAACTTATTTAAATGGTCAGTTGATGAGAGAAAATTATGTTCCCGACTTCTTTATTAAGTCAGTGTTTGAGAGGTTGGTTGGTTGGTTGTTTTTGTATTATGGCATATCAAACCTTTTCGGGTTATTTAATGCTGAATCCAAAGATTTTGAAGAAAAATTTTTTTAATAGAATATATTTGTTGTTTTCACGTCGGTTTCTATTTAACCCATAGTTGGGACCCTAACAGGTACTACCACTCCGGGTCAGAGTGGACCTGGGAGCAATGGTAATTAAAGGGTGGCTCCACACTCCCCAAAGCCCACAAGCTGGGGCCTCATCACTGGATATAGTTTAAGGTCATATCCAGGACCCCCATTGAAGGACTTTTACCCTCTGCAGGGGGGCAGTCGGCGTATTCTAATGCCCCACTGACAGGGCCTCAGTGTTTGAGAGATACGTGGAGGCACTGTAGGAGTCTTGATGATGGAGAGGCTATGTAATGGCAGGAAAGACTTATGCATAGCTGCTCTCTTAGCCACACACGGTAACTGGGTGCCTTGCGGCCCCAGACTAAACTTGTAGATCTCGGAGTAGTAGGGGACCCCAGAGGTAGTGCGTTATGGCCCACCGATGTGTAGACATGCCCTGGCATACTACCAACCCCTACCCCACCGTCTTGTGGGTGCCCTTGGTTGGGCAAAGACTAGGGGAACAAACCCCAAAATCAAGCACCACTGCCTTGTGGGCCTTATCACAGCAAAAGGCTAAGAGATGGGAAGGATTTGAAATCAGAGTTCCCATCTCTTGCAGTTTTCCTTAAAAGGCTATGGAACCTCATCCAGAAAAAAAAGGCGTAGTAGTGGACATGATAGGGCGACTTTACCTCACTGAGATTACTTTCTGCCTCCTCTGCCGCCAGTGGTCGCAGGTTCACTCCACTGGACATGAGCATTGGAGGTTCAGAGGGTATCTATCTGATGTGCAACAGATATTACACCTAAACTGCACAAGCAAGTTTGGAGCCAAGGTGGAAAGTCCTATGGTGATGGAGTAAAACTACGCCAACACCGAGGGATAAAGCACTGAGACCCCAACTAGTCATCGTCAAGATTGACGGACTGCATGATGATGTTTGAGAGATAAGAGAGAACTTGAATGGAATATGCAAATATCTACGTATTTCAAATAGAGATCAAGTGTTAGCCCCAGGGAGGGGGACCCTTGATTTCTGAGAACTTTGAAGTAAAGAGCATTATATATATTACACACACATATTGATAAGCATATTATCTTATGTAGTCATAAGGAGATAACGATTTAGAGAGCTTGTTCTTTTTCTTACCCAACAATTGTCTAAAAAGCTGTTATGTTTACTTTGCTCTGAACAATGATTCAACAAAAACAATGACAACGGTTGAAAAAGATAAATTACTTTTTCTTTCAATAAAAAAAGACAAAAAAAAAAGACAAAAAAAAAAGACAAAAAAAAAGACAAAAAAAAAAAAGACAAAAAAAAAGACAAAAAAAAAGACAAAAAAAAGACAAAAAAAAAGACAAAAAAAAAAGACAAAAAAAAAAGACAAAAAAAAAGACAAAAAAAAAAGACAAAAAAAAAAAAGACAAAAAAAAAAGACAAAAAAAAAGACAAAAAAAAAAGACAAAAAAAAAAGACAAAAAAAAAAGACAAAAAAAAAAGACAAAAAAAAAAAAAGACAAGTTGGTTATAGTAAGCTAATTTACTTCCTAACTTTTGGTGTGGCTGTTACCGGAAGCGGTGACAAGGCAAATCAGTTCCTTCAATTTTATTGCTCTTCAGTATATAAGAAAATGACATTGAAAATCATACAATAAAAATTAAAATTATACAGATAAAAACAACATAGTTAATCCTCATTTGCACTTTTAATAACAAAATTAAAAAATAAGCTTTTATTTTATTTGAAATTTTATAAGAAATATGTTTATGCAATTATAAAAAAAAACGATTTTTTTTTTTTAAATTTAAAAAATAATGTATATATTTGAATTCATACATGTTTATGAAAGCATAAAAATAAAATTATTGAAACCAAAATAATTTCCAACATCATAAAAAAACATTTTAATACATAATATTCTCAAAATAGTTTTAAAAGATTTTTAAAAAAGTGTTTTCAATAATTCATAAAAAAAAACTAATTTTAATAATTCTTAATTAAAATAGGACTGAGAAAACTTCAATGATTATTAAATGAAAAACGAAAAAACGAAAAAAACGAAAAAAAAAAAACGAAAAAACGAAAAAAACGAGAAAAAAAAAAACGAAAAAAAAAAAAAAAAAGTACATGCACAGGGGAGATATGGGCATGAGAGAAAAAAAAAAAAAAAAAAAAAAAAAAAAGCAATGGAACTAATCACTGCCTCCAATAGCAGCCACACCGGAAGTTAGGAAGTGCGTTAGTTGACTATAACCAAAATGCTATATAATTTAAAACTGAAGAAAGATGATAACTGAAAACGAAAGAAGTCTTTGTTGTATTGGTTTTGAAACATTACCTGTTGTAGTGAGCGTCCTGTTCGCTTCCATAAATGAAGATTATACATTTTTGGGTAATTAACAATAATTAAAATAATTGAAAATTATAAGCTTTTTTTTTTTTTTTTTTTAATCTTAAATTTTTCATAATAAAATACCATTTTCAGAAATGACCAGAATTGTGCCATTTTTTTTAAAACACTTCTTTAGAATTTGAATCAAACAGATTTTTTTTCTTTTTTTTTTTAAAAACCTAACCTAGGTTAAGTTTAGCAAAAGTCCCATCAACACCTCTTCCAAGTCGGCACTGCTTGATTTGAGTGACAAGAAGTCCAGGAAGGCTGGAAACAATGCCAAGATAAGAGAGCGCATATAGTGCTCGATATTCCCAAAATGGTCACCCATTTTAGTACTGACCAGGTTCAATGTCGCTTGATCCGACGGAAATCAGTGTGTCAACATGGCTATGCTGTATATCTATGGGTGAATAATTGTCAATTTATATTCTACTTGAGTCTTTTCTTTTGACTAATCATATGTCCTCCTCATGCGATCAAGTGCATTTCTCTTGTTGGGATATTTTTTTTTTAGCAATGTTTACGGAATTTTGGAATTTATGATTCTCCTTCCTTAAGGAACCTTTGTCCATTCTTTATTCCACTAATGTGTGACTGTCTCTAATATTTATTTGTCTGATGATTTGTGTGATGGTAACATTAGCTATATGCATAATGACACACTTCCAAGACAAGAAAATTAATTGTTCAGCTACACATGGATGGTTCAGGGTATAGAAAAATTTCAACAATGTTGAATATCTCAATTTCGACCGTCGGCGATACGATTCATAGATGGAAGTTCTACCAGTGCACTTCAAATTTGCCACATTCAGGGTGTCCTTCCAAAATTTCTAACCGTATGGCTCAACGTTTGGTTTGTGAATTGAAGAAGGGTCCATGAATAACTCGTTCTGAACTCCAGAAAACATTAGAAGCATTTGGGACACCGGTATGCAAGAATACAATTAGGACAGTTCTTTGAAAGAGAAGATTCCAATCGTGGAAACCAAGAAAAACTTGTTTGTTAAAGCCGATTCATGTTAAGAATCGTCTGAAATTTGCCAAAAAACATTTGAAGAAACCTTCAAGTTTTTGGGATAAAATATGGTTAGACGAAACGAAAATTGAGTTATTTGGTCGAAAGTAAGTCATGTATAGAGACAGAAGAACTTGACGTTTGACCCCAAAAAATACCATCTCTACAGGGAAGTTTCAAGGTGAAAGTATAATGGTTTGGGGTTGTTTCTTTTCAGCCAGCCTTGGAAAACTTCACATCATAGAAGGGAAAATGGATTCTCAAATGTATTAGGCTATACTTGACGATAATCTTCCAAAGTCTGCAGAGGATTTGAACTTACCTAATGGTTGGATATTTCAGCAGGACAACAATCCCAAGCACACGGCTAAGGCAACTGCTGCATGGTTTCAGGAGAAGGAAATAAAGGTATTAGGATGGCCAAGTCAATCACCTGACCTCAACCCAACTGAAAATGTGTGGCGAGACTTGAAGGTGATGGTACAAAAGAGATCCGAGGAATTTGACAAAACTTAAACGAATCAGCCAAGAAAACTGGGATAAAATTCCAGTTAACATTCGTAACAATGTTGTAAGGAAGTATCCCAAACGTTTGAAAGCTGTTATGGTGAATAAAAGCCATATTACTAAATACTAATACTATTTTTTCTTTGGGTTGGATACTTTTTGAACCTTAGATATGAAATTTATGTAACTATCTAGTGAATGCGTAATTATATAAGATTTTTGATACGAGATTTGTATTTATCATCCAACAATATATTAGAATAGCATTTTGTTTTTGTGTAATAAAAATAAATTAACTTTTTACTTTGTGCCAGATACTTATTGCACCCACTGTGTGTGTGTGTGTTCAGTTCAAATTCTGTAGAAGCACCATGTTTTTTTTTTATTATTTAAAAAGCTTCTGATGTTCAATTATTTATATATTTCAAACTCATAAATGCTTGCACTTGAATGGTATATCTCTTTAATAAGATGATTATTTTATGAGCACATAAATTTTTTTTTTTTTTTTTTTTTTTACAAAGGCATCACCACATTATCAAGGCCCAGAGGCCACTCAAGGATAAGGGTTAAAGAGTGTACAGTAGAAGTTGGTCAATATAGTAATCATTAGTAATGAAAATTTGGTAAATTTAATAACTTATATGGAACGGCTCATCAAGAACTTATTTACTTTAGACTTGAACAAAACCATATTGTAGTCAGCCGGAAAGCAGGAAAACGGAAGACAATTCCACAGGCGTGCAGTTCTAAGAAAGAAGCTTTGTTCATGGAATCTACGTTTAGGTTTAGGCACAGATAAAGAGTGGGGGAAATTATTGATAGTGTTTACAGCTAGACGAGTGTTTCTTGTGAAAGTTTGGCGAGGGGGGACCATAGATTGAAGCTCAGTTGAACACTTTCCATGAAAATAACGATACATCAGAGACAAACTCGCAACATCTCTTCTGTGAGATAGAGGTTGCAAGGAGGAGAAAAGGACATCTCCTACGAGGCTACGAAGTCTATTTTGAACTCTATCAAGGCAGGACAAGTTCTTTCTAGCAGCTCCTGCCCAGATGTGGCAACAGTATTCCATCCTTGGACGTACCTGGCTCTTATATAGATAGAGAATAGCATCAGCAGTGAGATATCTACTGGATCGATAGAAAGATCCCACCATTTTTCCAGCGGCCTTGGCAACAGATTTGATATACGTGTTCCATTTAAGATCAGGAGTAATGGTCAAGCCCAGAAGCTTGTCAAAACTTGAGGCCTCCTGAAGACGAGAGCCATTCATTTCAATTGATGACAAATGTGGATTAGAATGTTGATGATGTAAAGAGAGAAGCTTGGTTTTAGATGCATTAAAAGTAACCAGCCACTCCTTTCCCCATTGTACTACGTGCTCAAGATCAGAGGAGAGAGAATTGGAGAGAACTTGCTCGTTTACTGTCTTAGATGTGGTACCATAAATGGTAGTGTCGTCAGCATAAATGTCTACAAATGATGTAAGGATATGATTTGGAAGATCATTAATGTAGATCAGGAAAAGAGTTGGGCCCAGGATGGATCCCTGAGGGACACCGGCATTAATATTGTGAGCTTCTGATTTTTGCCCCTCAACTACTACTCTTATGAATCTATCAGAAAGAAATGATTTAATAATTGAGAAGACTTTTCCAGCTATACCATATACATATAGTTTTATTTCAACATAAATGTAATATGGAAAAAATATAGAAACTAACAAAATGTACCCTTAATTTTTTATTCTTGTCCCGAATTCCACCTATATAAAAAATAAAAAAAAAAATTAAAGAAATCTTTGCATGATGTACATACTCATGACGAAAAAGCACAAATTGATCAAGTAGTTTTATTTTATTTTTAAACTAGCACAGTCCAGACCTTAACCTTTGACCTTGGAGAATAGTGTGTACAATTCCTAGGTCGGCAATCATCATCATCATGTCATGTTTTGTCATGACCTGTCCAGTACTGTGAGCTGTAGGAGTGTTTTACACACACGAATGCTCCTACTTGATAGATTGATAGATAAGAAAATCATATTTTATGGGTAACAGAAAAGCAGCTGTTTTGTCCGCCATTTTGAAAACAATCCAAGAAAAAAAAAAAAACAAAGTAACCTAATAATTCAAAACTTGCAAGATTTATGTTGTAATGCCTACAAATTCCCATTAATCGCTTTAAAATAATTTTCTCATTTAAAAATACAACTACTTCATCAATTTACATAATTTTTTTACAATACAATATTTTCATTTTGTCATGAGTACATACATCATACAAATTTTTCTTTGTTTTTTTAATTTCTTAATATTGGTGGAATTCTGGACAAAAACCAATTATTTTTGCAACATGTTTATTGAAGCTCAATGTTAGGTTAGAAGCTGATGCAGTCACTGCACCTAGTTTCACTGACAAATTTTCAAAAAATGAAAAATGTTTGTGCATAACAGTCATATATATATATATATATATATGACTGTTATACACGGACATTATATATATATATATATAAAATGACGTGTGTATGTATGTGTATATATATATATATATATATATATATATATATACATACACACAAACTTAGCCCAATCTAATTATAAATTTATTTAAACCTTTTATGAGCACTCTCAAATGAGGTGAGCTAGTCAGATTCGCAACTAACTTCTGTGAACCTAACTAGCTCGCCTCATTTGAAAACGCCCATACAGGGTTGAAATAAATTTAGAATTAGATTAGATTAAGTTCGCATTTTTTCTTTTAACCCTTATATATTAGTACAATACTATTTTCATGGTAAGTTGTATTCTATTCCCAAAGGAAATCATCAGGCTAAAAAATATCTTCATTCTATTGTCTAATTAGATGACAATTTCACAGTAATAATGTGATACTTATAATTTTAAAGTTTTATTTTTTATTCATTAAAATGTTTTTAAATTCTAAGCCCTAGTTTACATATACACAAAGAACCGAGTTTTACCATATGTATATATCCTCTTACTTTTACTTATATATATATATATATACACACACATACATACACACACACGGTCCGTCCGTTGGAACAACAAAGACCATCTGATATCATCTAGGGATGATAGAGGATTTGCACTGGGAGTTAGTTTAAACTGAAGCTGGTTTGCACAGAACCAACCTCACTCTCTCGTTCCAACCAGCCTGATCCAGTGGCAGGACAGGGTGGAGACAGTTTGAAAAGATACATTGAAGGTCGGCGGTTACCTCGACCGAAATATTGTGAAAATAACACTCAAGATGAGAACAGTAGTCCAAAGAATTCAAAGAATAAAATCTCAAAGATCCAGAAACATACAATGGCTTTGAGAAACTGAGCTTTAATTATAATGTATACTGTTCAAACTCAAATTGTGTGCATCTTCTGTTTTTTTTGGGGGGGGGGGCATATTGCTAGTGGTAAGCTCAAGAAAGGACAGTTCTTTTAATAATTTAGGAGAAAATTTAAGTTTAATTTTATTCTGATTTAAATCTATTTCAAAATAACACTTACGTCTGCCATGTTGATTGCAGAACTTTTTCAGCATGTCAGCGCAGTTAATAATGCCAAAATGTTTCTTGAACGACACAGAAGGATTTCTATCAATTTTGTGACACATTTCAGAGATAACGAAATGGAAAATGAAAAACATAAAACACACGTCCTTCCTGAACTCTAGCATGGATGTCAAAAAAAAAAGTTACATTGAAATGAAATAATCTTGTATATACTTGTTAATAACTATGAGTGGCAAAAAATTCATCATTGTCTGGCTTTTTTTTTTTTTTTTTTTTTTTGTTGGTCAGCCATTTTGTATGCAAGAGTTCAACTTTAAAGAATCCTTAAAGATCAACTTTGCAGCTGCTTAAAAATCTTTAAAAAAAATCTTAAACACCAGCAAATACAAAATACAGATTTTCATAATTCACACATTCTTGTGAATCACTAAGATTACAGCAGATTAGGAAAAAGAGGTTCTTATTTAGAATTCAACCTAACTTACTAAAAAAATTTTTAAAAATGTACAAAAAATCTTTCACAGAACAACGACGTCATATTCCAAAAATCACAAATTGCTTGAGTAGTTTTATTTTTAACTAAGATCAAATTTTATGAGCAAGCAAAAAAGGGCCATTTTGCATTGCCATCTTGGGGCAAATATGGGGGAAGGCAGATAACTTCACAATGATTCAAACGCGCAAGATTAGCCTTGTGATGCTACTGATTTCCCATTTATACTTTTAAATCGTTTAAAAATGATTTTCGGTATAAAAATAAAACCTGATCATTTGACGTGACTTTTGGAATATGACATTTCTGTTCCATGATGGGTACATACATTATAAAAATTTTTTTAGTAGTTATGTTCTTTTTTGCTTTTTTATTTTGGCTGAATTCTAAATAAGAACTGGAAAAAAGAATAAATACATTTTTAGAGATACAATTGTAATGAATTATATCAGCTGAAAAATTGATTTTTTTTAAGTTATTAAATTTAGTTACAGTTCACTAATCTAATATTTTCAAAGTAAATAATTTTTGGTTCTTTCCAGATTTACTCCTATATATATATATATATATATATATA
This sequence comes from Euprymna scolopes, assembly GCF_053919585.1. NCBI lineage: Eukaryota > Metazoa > Mollusca > Cephalopoda > Sepiida > Sepiolidae > Euprymna > Euprymna scolopes. The sequence goes on along the minus strand of NC_136487.1, from coordinate 136,886,186 downwards.
TATATATATATATATATATATATAATAGAGAAAAATTTGATGTATATACTCGTGATGAAATGAAAAAATCATATTCCAAAAATCATATGAATTGAATTTTTAGGGGATTTTTTCAAAATGGTGGTCACTCATTCGATACTCTTATATTAAATTGTTTTCAAAATAGCGATAAAGATAGTCAATCTTGTTACCCATAAAATTACTTGCTCAATTTAAGGAATATGATATTTATTTCGTCATGAGCGTGTATAACAGTTTTTTCTTCAGTTTATATATAGTTAATATAGGGATAATTCTGGATGTGAACCTAATTTTCTAAAAATAAAAAAATTCCCAAAAATTGTTTTTCAGAATAAAAATTTCTAAAAAATAAATAAAACAAACAAAATTTTCTAAGAAATAATCTATCAATTTAAAAAAGTGAAACCAATGTTGAATTGCTATTTTTAATTTTCTACATATGACCTTCAAAATTATGTGCAAAATAATGGAACTACAAGATTTGAAAAGGTGCAAAGAATTTCATGAAGCAAACTATCAAAAAGTGCCCAGAAATTTAGAAAATAATTTGTGTGGGAAAACACACACGTACACATATATATCCATATATATTTCTTACAAATTGGAATAAATATTTTGATTTAGTATTAGATTTAGATAGATGAAATTGAAGTTCTTAAAGGTTGCTCGATAGTGCAATACTGGACCTATAAATAATTTTTACGATGAACCACTTCACTAGGAACAGACAGGCATTTTTATGTTCAAAAATGTCACAATTTTATTATCAATATTTGCGTACAATTGTTTCAACCCATTACTGGTATTTATATACATAATTCTCAACATATCTTTTACACCAGCAGGGCACTCCTCAGTGCAAAATATGCATGGAAACCAAAAATAAGCAAGGGTCATATCAACCTACAGACAGCCCTTCTCACCAATTACCCAATAGCCACAATTTTGAAAGTTCATTATCATTCAAACACTGCAGTGTTTGAATTTATGGTTAAGTAGCACTTTTAGTCATTTAGAACAGCTTTAAAGCTTTAGCGATCACTCATTTTTCGACCAAATTTCAAATTATTACAGTTTATAGATCACCTTCTCAGCTATATTGTGATTTTCAATTTTCGTTCAGTAAAACAAAAGTTATGAATTTTCTGGTGTTCAAGATTTTATTTATGGTATTGCAGCATTAAGAATTTTTTTTTTTTAATTCAATTTATAACATTATATATATTAAATTCAATTTATAACATTATATAATCAATTCTTAATGCTGCAATATTTTAAGTTATAAATTTACTATATTTTTTACTAGAAAATCTTGTCCTTTTCTTTTCCAGTTTTAACAACTAGTCCTTTACTTTTCCATGTTTAAGCTTAACCATATTACTTTTCATGCTCGCATTTTTCTATTGTAATAACATATATATTTCCCCCAAAACCCCTGGCCTTGATGGAGAGGAAACTAAAACTTGCTGCTATGGTTTCGAATGATCTGAAATAACAGCAAGGGGAGACTTGATTCCAAATATTACTCATGTGTTATATCTTCCCTCTTTTAGAAATAGGGTACGATTATGAATATCTCCAGTATCAAATAATCCTTATACACTGAAATTTACTTTATGTATGAAAACCAAAGAGGAGAGATATAACACATGAGAAATATTTGGAATCAAATCTCCCCTTGCTGTTATTTCAGATCAATTGAAACCATAGCAGCAATTATTAGTATCATGTCCATTAAATCCAAAGGTTTTGGAGAAATATCAGATATTTTGTAATTCATATGCAAAACTAGGAAAAAAAATGACTTGAAACATTTTATAGCTGTAAAAACGTACCAAAATTGGCTCTGGATAATGGATGATTCCCTTAATGTGTGCCCTTAAGGGTAAATGTCACATAGCCCACTACACAATTCAGGTCATTACCTTTCCAACGAGCTTTCATTCGTGAAATTCTGATCAATAGTCGCTGAGATTTTAGAATTTATAAAATTGCCAAAAAAAGTGGTATTTCAATGGATACATCTACACTGGTAGCCAAATTGAATATTGAAATGCTCATATCTTTTGTTCTACGGGAAGAAACTACATGAAAATTTGCAGGCTTTTCAAAGATAATACTATTCCAGGGTTAAAATTTTCTGACAATTGGTAAAAAAGAACCTATGTTTTCAAACCAATAATATATGCCCAAATTTGCCTACATTTGTATATATAGTGTTCGCAGGCCAGCTTCAGTTTTGCTGCTTCAGCTGTCTCCCGTGGGGTTTCCAGGCCACTAATATATGAGTCTCCCTTCCTCTGCAACTTTAGACTGCTATTGGTCAGCATTTGGTTGAGAATTCTTGTTGTGCCAATCAGTATTCACTAGAGTGGTTGGAGGTATTTTGTAGAGTGTATTTCAACAATCATTTTTAAATTTTGGAACCTGTCTATCGCAATTCAAAAACATTTTTGCACCGGCAGAAAGAATTGATAAAAACGTTAAATCTCTTTGGGGAACTTAGCCCAACCCTAACCCCCATTCTCTTTTTTTTTTCCTTCCATGCGGCGCCATTTTAGTTGCCTTATACTTGTTTATTGGATCAAACTATTTTAATCGTCTTTTGACGCCTTAAATATAAAAAAAATCCCCCCCCATGGCTTTTTATTTTCACCATTAATACTATTTTTTCATTGCAATCGATTTTTCTACTGATGTAATGATAGCCGAAAGAGCTCTAGAGAGATTTCAGCCAATGTTTAAATGTGTGTATAAATGTACCTTCAAACATTTATTTTTATATATATATATATATATATATATATATATATATATATATATATATATACATACATATAGCCTCATCACATAACATGTGTCATATAAGTAATTATCCATTACCTAGATTTTCCATATATACTATTTCACTATTTATATGAAAAATCTAGATAATGGATGATTATATGACACATAATATATTTTAGAAAAAGATTTCTATATACAAAAAAATTGATGTCTGTAATAATAATTCGATATCAATTGAATTAAATACATTATCAATATAAATCAACTTTAAATAACAATCAAATAGAACACTTAAAACAATTATCGATATAAACAATAACTAACACAGCTACTTAATAAAATCGATTTTCCTTAGTGTAATATATAAATGAGATTATCTCTTGGGTGTATATTTGGGGCAGATGGGGCTTAAAAAAAAAAAAAAAAAAAAAAATCCAAAATTGTGAATGTATTGGAATGTGACCCTTATTTTTTATTTTTTTTTAATGCATATTTTGTGCTAAAGAGAGCCCTAGTGGTAATAAGTAGATAACACATGCTGAGAACTATTATATATTTATATACCAGTAATGGGCCAAGTGTACGCATATATTGCTAATAAAACTGTAATCATTTTGAAATTAGTATAAAAATGTGTCTGTTCCTGAAGTAGTTCATCATTATATATATTTATGATGGATTCTCATTGTGTTCAATGCCTATGGGCCATAAATTTGCTGTTTTACTCTGTGTGTGACACAAAACCGGCCCTGCTTCCATAAACAAAACCGCATGACTCACAAGTGACAGGTATAGCAGGCGCAGTTCTAATTTGTGCTATATGTAGATTAGTTTGATAATCTTGTGTTTACATTAGCGTTAATTCCTGCAGTATATTTTGTCTGCCATAGCCGAGGCATAATTTTCAAGTTTTTTTTATAATCTATATATATATATATATAAAAATGTACTTGTCCGTTTGTTCCTAACAAATAATTTAAAGAATTACTTTAATGATTGCTTTGAAATTTTGCTATAGCATTTTAATCGCATACATGCATGTTTTTATATACTCAATATTAAAAAAAATTTTTTTTTGAAGTTAATGTTTCTTGAGACTACTGATCTACAATGAATGCCACACGTTTTCAGTCATGTTTTGTTTCCCCACCCTTTTCGTAACATTCTCTTTTGGTGGCCTTCAACTACAGACATTCTTTTAAAAGACTTGTTTTTGTGTTTTTCTTTTATTGAATTATTGGTCGATAAAACATTAAACTTTCATGTAAAAAAAAAAATATATCGGTATAATGTACTATTTTAATAATTTTTTAAATAGTTTAGAATACTCACATTGGCTCTTTGGATTGGTTGGTTGGTTGTTTTTGTTTTACGGCATATCAACCCTTTTTGGGTTATTTAATGCCGAATCCAAAGATTTTGAAGAAAAATTTTTTTTTTAATAGAATATATTTGTTGTTTTTACGTCGGTTTCTATTTAACCCATAGTTGGGACCCTAACAGGTACTACCACTCTGGGTCAGAGTGGACCTGGGAACAATGGTAATTGAAGGGTGGCTCCACACTCCCCAAAGCCCACCAGCTGGGGTCTCACCACTGGATATAGTTTAAGGTCATATCAAGGACCTGCCTCTTTGGAAGAGATTCATGTTTGCATACAAGAATTTTGGATGCTAAAACCAACGCTGCTTCAAAGTTCAAAGCATTAATAACAAAATAAACTTCCGTTTTAACATCACAAAAAAAAAAAAAAAAAAACTAAATAAAACAGGAAAATTCTATGACAATTGCCGAAAATTTGTAAATTTTCATTGAACAAAACATCCGAGGAATTGTAATAAAAAAAAAGAAGCAACTACTTTTTTTTTTCCCACAACAAAAATTAATTTTTTTCAACTACATTTAATGTAACAAAGTTTACAACATTACTGACAAAAACTGTAAACTCTAAAACTACAAAGGAAAACGCAATGAACTAAATATGTTCGTTTACTGTTCTGAATATAATGCATGTAATTGTTTTCCAAAATGAATGTTTACTAACATATTCTTTTTAAATATATTTATTTATAGACACATTTTCAGTATTGAATGAATGCAGGATATCCATAACCTGTTTTTAAATAATTATGTTTACTTAATTTTCTGAATGTATTGTATATAATTTATTTTAAGTTCATTTAGAATTTTTTTCATGTTTATCATACTAACGTAATTAGGCGCATTAAAAATATTTGACATTAAACATTAATTTGATAAAAATATTTTTTCAAATATTATCATATTTGAAAGCAATATTTTTTTTCTCAAAAAAAAAAAAAAAAAAAAAAAAAAAAGTGGAAGAATAAGCGTATTTATTTGTACAAAAAACGGTGCAAGTTCATAATTGTACTTAAAAAAAAAAAAATACAGAAAAATCTTTGTGATGTACGTACTCCTCATGGAACGAAATTGTCATATTTCAAAAAAAAAAAAAAAAAAAATACATAAATTGATCAAATACTTTTTTTTTTTTTTACTAAAAAAAAAAAAAAAAAATTATCAAAATTTTTAGTAAAAAAAAAAAAAAAATTTACAATTTTTAGTGATTTTACCCTAACACTTTTGAATACGTGGCTGGTTACACTTCGAATTGAGTCATCTTCCTCTTATTTTACTGGATTTCATCATGGCAGATGAAAACACGACTCACTTAGTCATAAAATTTGATTTTGTTGAATAAAAAAAAATCTACTTGATCAAATTACGTGATTTTTTAATATTACATTTTCGTTGACTAGTACGTACATCCTACAGATATTTCTGTATTTTTTTTTACTTTTAACTGCCGCCATAAGTGCAATTCTAAACTTGCACTAAAACAACAGTGTGATAAACTATTCCCTTTTTTAAAACTTATCCTAAAACATTTTTTTTTTCTTTAATGAATTATTATCTCCTATTAAATTTGTCTTTTCATTAAATATTTTTTCAATTCTGATTTTAATAGATTTACAGATCTTCTTTTGGGAGAGGCTTATGCCTGTTACTCCAGCTTTGTAGTCTGAATTTCGGTGGGTTTAAACGACCTCATTTAAAAAGTTTTCTTCTCATTTTTTTTATCAATATATTATCTATAAGTATAAGCATTCTTACAAATAAATAAATAAATAAAAATCTACTAAATTTAATTAAAATTTTTCCAGTGGGTGCTCACATACATGTCTACATACATGTCTATCAATCATGCATATTTTTTGTTTTTGTCTTTGGTAAACATCAAGGGTTTAAAATTTTTACTATCTTTCTTAGTTAAAATGCTCCGCAGAATATCAGACATAGGTCATTATACTTGCAGAGTGTAAGCAGTGCGACGTGTAATTGTCAGTCAAACTCAATAACAACAACCATCGGCGAACAAATATAGAACGATTTCAATGGATATGCCATTTAAATTTAAGAGATTGCACTTCCCAATTCGATTACCATTTGCAATCACCATCAACAAAGTTCAGGGACTACTTTTTTATATTTATGTGAATTACATTTAGACATTGATTGCTTCTCACATAGACAATTATGTTACTTGTTCTACAGTTGGCAAACCAGACAATCTCTACAGCTGCACATAAAACAGAACACCCAAAAATATTGTGCATCCACAAGTATTGAGAAATTAAACAAGGCCGATAGCCATTAGTCGCGTGCTCTCGTATAATGAATGAATGCGTGAATGTAGGATTGACATGAAATTCTTAAACATAAACTAAAATGACCGAAAAATGGGCTGAAATGACTTAAATAAATAAAAAGTGAATGACTTTAATGAACTTAAGGATGAATTGAATGACCTTAAGAATGACTTGAATGCTTAAAAAATAACTGGAATCCTTCAAAAGAAAAAAACTTGAATGATCTGGAGAATGACTTGAATGGCTTTGAGACTGACTGGTTGTAAAGTGGGTGATCATTTTACATTACATTAATACAGAAAAGTGATCCCCCACTTTATATCAAAGTTACAAACATAAGTACAGCATGTAGTACTACACTTTGATCTTGGCCAAAAGGCCAAGAAAAACTTAAAATGCTAAGAACTGCATCTATTAACAACAGACCTTTGATCTTAACCAAAAAGGCCAAGCACAAAAGTGTTACGAACAGACCGACGGAGTGACTTATAGAGTCGCTTGCACACGACTAAAACATGTATTTTCACTTTTTCATTTTTTTTCCATTTAACCAAATGGAGCCACAGCAGCATGTAACCAGATGCAGTTAATGTGGGTATATATATATATATATATATATATATATATATATATATATATATATATATACATACATACATATATATATATATATATACATACATTTTAAATTTATACAAACATTGACTAGATATGTGCAGATACCGGTTTCAACTAAAACTATTTCAAGTCCAGCATCCTCAAGCAAATTTTCATTGGATGTTTGTGTATATAAAACCATACTCTAATACAGCTCTGTTATTGTGTCCAATATAATAAACACTTAAGTTTCATTAGATTATCATCCAGGAAACAACAACCATACAAGTACGTCATACATATGTATACAAGTAAAAAAATAAACTTGCATGCAATATAAATGGTTTGGTTTGTTTCACAGCATATCAATCATTCATGGGTTATTTAATGTTGAATAAGTTGTCAAATATAATTGTTATATATTTGCTGCGACCAGTCATTCAACATGCTTTTCAGTCTATATAATTTATAAATTGACTTTTGTCACTAGTCTACAATACAATAGCAGCGAATAAAACACAATCAGCTGGATTATAAAAATTTTTGTTTGTTTCCAATGACAACCTTTCAAATTTAGTATGACGAGTGTTAATATCAGTGAAGACGCGTGACAGTGTGGTGCGGATATTTTGGCAGTGAAGAAAAATGTGTCAGCTTGTTCTTGCTCTGTGAGTAACTCTTGTGTCCCTGTTCGCTTTGCGTCGTGTCGTGTCGATTTATATAAACATTCTTTCATCCTGGAATGTTTAATATTTCCCATTGTCTCTTGTTCTACTTCTTTGACTGATATTTCTCTCACATATTTCTGGTCAAATTATGCATTTCAATAGACAATGATGACAAGCCTTGCATTCCTCAAGTGGAAATAATTTGTGTGTGTGTGTGTGTGTGCAGCCCATCAAATGCCTCTCTTCCTGGGGTTACCTGGTAAATATCCAACAAATATTTATATTACTAGAATAGATTCCATTACTCTTAGAAGTGAACATTACTGAGAGAGCGGCATTACTGACAGAAAAACAATCTTTGAAAACATTACTTCTTTTAAAGTATTTAGGACCTGGAGAAGAAGTACACGAAGATCCTTACTGGCTCTCAGGAAACACTGGGATGACTCAGAGAAATAAAAGCTATAAATTTAGCGAAATTTATTTCAATTAAAACCCCACCCTAAAATTTGAACATCATAAAACAAAACAATTAATATAGTGCAAAAAGTCACTCATTCAGTTTCTCATTCAATCCTGGATAACACCCGGATCTTCCTGCCTGTGTATTTTTTTTTTTTTTTTTAGTAATAAAAGGAATTTAACAAAAACATTGAATAAATAAAATTGTTTTAATAAGAGGAATGTATTTAGTATTTTAGTGTGGTATGGTTGAAATGCTTTGGAAATTATTTTAAAAGCGAAGGGAGAGGAAGAATAACAGAACTGAGGAATGGTAAAGAGGCTGAGAAAAATGTTTTGGGATAATGTTGAACGTCAAATATGAACAAAATTTTAGGAGAAATTCATGCAACTTAGATCTTTAGAAGATTTCAGATAAATATATAAACATAATTAAAAAATAAATTATATATATATATATATATATATATATATATATAACCAACCCCCTGATCAAATCTATCGGGTGGGGGATGGGGTGGAGGTCAACATCAAAGCCACCAGTTTTGGGATAATGCTGAATGTCATATGAATGAAATAATTTTATGAGAAATTCATACAGTTTAGATCTTAAGATTTCAGATAAATATATATAAACATAATATATATGATGATGATGATGCTTGCTGCATCTTTCCAGATGATCGCCGTCACATTGAGTTCTCACAATCTTGTCGTCCATGCCATCTCAGATGACTCTGCACTCCCACCGCAGATTTGCACATCTTGAAGCAGATGTGACATACAAATTGAGCAATATATATATATATATATATATATAAATAACTAACCTTGGTCAAATCTAGGGGAGGAGCACCAAAGTCATCAGAATCATTGTTGGAATTGTTTCTTTTCTGTTGACTGTTATTCCTATTCATAGCCGAAAGATGTGACACAAGGTTGGAAAGTAGGGAGAGTCAAGCTAGCACCTCTAAAGGAGGAGTATTCTGGCCTAGCAAAAAATGTCTGGTTAGCTCTTTCAACATTTCCCGGTAAGGGCACCTAAAGCAGTAATCAATGAACATACCCCTCTCAAAAGCCAGGAGGTAACACCTGGGAAAATGAGCCTGCTAGGTATCACCCACATGAACACTTTAGTCTGACAGATGAAGAAACCAGTAAACTGGCTCAAAACCTGTCTTGAGCTGATAGCCAAAAACAAATCCTCGACTGGTATTTTTATTCAAGTCTTTATGTAACCGAAGCAACAAAGAGATTAACACTCATACCAAAAAATTGGTGTGGGTATACTGTTAACTGAGCTAGGATGCCTATGCTCTTGTGCAGTTCTAGGAGATCAATGTTCTCAGGCTTTGCCTTCATACTTTTTGAGGAGTTAGTTTATTGCTAATCATCCAAGGCACCCCCCTATAGGGGAATGTCGAGGAGGTTGTCCGAGCATTTTATGTTGCTGACCAGAGTGCTCTTCCTTCAAGGCGCTGGTTTTTCAAATCCCACTTTCCCAATCTTGTGTCACATCTTCCTGCCATAGGAAGGAAATAAACAAATCTATACCATACTAGCTGTTATCCTCAACATTGGGCACCACACGTTATCTGTATATTTGAAGACAAAATGTATGAAAAACAGAATGGAAAAACAAACACAGGAGAAAAAGAAAAAAAAAAAAAACTAGATGAATAAACTTTTGATTTTTAATCTGAAAACGTTCATTGATCCGAACAATTGTTTTTGTTTTAATTTTTCCAATGTTTGTTTATTTTAATTCTGTTTTTCAGACATTTTTATAGATCTATCTTATATATATATCTTATTTTATATATCTCATAGTACCTATCTTATTTTATATATCTCATAGTACCTATCTTATTTTATATATCTCATAGTACCTATCTTATTTTATATATCTCATAGTACCTATCTTATTTTATATATCTCATAGTACCTATCTTATTTTATATATCTCATAGTACCTATCTTATTTTATATATCTCATAGTACCTATCTTATTTTATATATCTCATAGTACCTATCTTATTTTATATATCTCATAGTACCTATCTTATTTTATATATCTCATAGTACCTATCTTATTTTATATATCTCATAGTACCTATCTTATTTTATATATCTCATAGTACCTATCTTATTTTATATATCTCATAGTACCTATCTTATTTTATATATCTCATAGTACCTATCTTATTTTATATATCTCATAGTACCTATCTTATTTTATATATCTCATAGTACCTATCTTATTTTATATATCTCATAGTACCTATCTTATTTTATATATCTCATAGTACCTATCTTATTTTATATATCTCATAGTACCTATCTTATTTTATATATCTCATAGTACCTATCTTATTTTATATATCTCATAGTACCTATCTTATTTTATATATCTCATAGTACCTATCTTATTTTATATATCTCATAGTACCTATCTTATTTTATATATCTCATAGTACCTATCTTATTTTATATATCTCATAGTACCTATCTTATTTTATATATCTCATAGTACCTATCTTATTTTATATATCTCATAGTACCTATCTTATTTTATATATCTCATAGTACCTATCTTATATCATATATCTTATAGTACCTATCTTATATCATATATCTTATAGTACCTATCTTATATCATATATCTTATTTTATATATCTATCTTATAGTACCTATTTACTTTGCCTCTCCATGGGACAGAGACACAAGGGTCGGTTTTTAATGTGGAGAAAGGGACAAAAATAAAAATTGTGTTAATCGTGAAGGATTTCTCCTCCACTGACAGAGAACAAGAAATTGAAGTGTAGTATCTGAGGAACAGATACTACATTTTGATTTTAGCCTGAAGGCCAAGAAGTCTTTAGATCCATAGTAGTAATATACTTATAGCAAGTAAGCTATACAGAAACGTTTGTTGTTACATTTGAGGGAAGACAGATTCTTTTCAAGAACTTCTTGTTTGTGGAACACATTACGACAGGATTACTCCCGAAAAATTAGTTGTATACAAGATAGAATGCCTACAAGACACTATCCTCAAGAATCTAAGCCCTCTCTGTGCAGGGGTTTGTCAGGAAAACCTGGCATGATTGACGAAAAATTGTTTTAATCTTGAACTGGTTTTGTATTTGTATACTTTAGTGTCATATACCTTTTTATATTCTTTTCATGATTTTCATATTTCCTATCATTTGTCGAACTCTGGATAGCATGAAAGCATACCTGTTTATTTGTATTGTCTGCCTACAAAATCGTCAAGACTTGGGACTGACTCTGTAAATACTGAAATCCTCTGAGGGCCCAGATATTACAAGTACCAAAATTAAAGATGAATATTTCTGTCTTTCTGCTGTTTTATTTATTTGTATCCCCACAATGTTGGGGAACACCAGCTGTCCCCCCCCCCAAAAAAAGGGGGGAACTTTGGCAGTGTCCAAATGAATAGCAATTGTCTGATTATAAAAGACAAATGAGATTTTTTTAAAGTAACAATCTAATAAAAAATAAACACCGTTTTAAGTGCATCATATAATACAAAATAAACCTGCGTTTGATCAACTCAACAAGTACCAAAATCCAACCCTTTCACTGTGGAGAACTCCAGATTTCAGAAGGCTTTCTACTCTTCGATCTTCTTTCCTCAAAATTATTAATCTTTGGAATTCTCTCCTTTTTCTATTTTTCTCAACAGTACTAATATGCAGAAATTAAAATGTAATGTAAACAAACATCTCACAACACTTAGGATGCACCTATATGTTTGGTACATAATTAACCGTACACTCTTACATCTCGATGGCAATGTAGCTTGTTTGGGGTAAGTAAAGGTTGTTGTTTTTTTTTTTTTAATTAAAAATAAATTAACAATTTTTGAAAGAAAAATGAATAATATGAATTAAAATAATAAAGTAACTTTCGCCATGAAATTATTGGTTTTGAGGTGTCATTGCTTATAAATATTGATAATTGATTCTGACTAGTCAATTTTTATTATTATTGCCCCATGTTCTTTGCCATTAAAAATAAGTACTTTGCTTCAATTTCTTTTACAACATACTTAGTTCAGCTTGGAAGATAGTGAAAAATTTCTTCATAATACCTAAGGACCTAGAAAAAAAAAAAAAAAAAAAAAAAAAAAAATCACATAATGCTCGATATATTTCAGCTATTAGATAAACAAGTATAGAGGAGAGAACTTGAATGCCTACTAGACACTATCCTCAAGTGTCCAAGGTCTCTGTACAAGGGTTTGTCAGGACAACTTGGCATGAGGATACTTTTCCCAACAAGTAAAACCCAACTAAATATTCAAAATCACATAATATTCACGACCAAATAAGATCTCTTTGGTATGGCTAACCAACACTGGTGCACAAGGAATGATGCACTTTCTCCAAGTAATGTTACCTCAAGTAAATGCATGAAGCTGGATACTCCAGACTAGATAAATTCTTGTCCTAGAATCCAGTAAGACCAAGAGACCAAAATGAAAGATATTATAACATAATTAAATGGTCAATTGGGGAGAGTGAAATAATGTTCTCAAATTCCTTACTAACTCAGCATTTGAGATGTAAAGGATAACTTTAATGGATAGTTAGTTGTTTTTGTTTTACGGCATATCAACCCTTTTCGGGTTATTTAATGGCGAATCCAAAGATTTTGAAGAAATTTTTTTTTAATAGAATATATTTGTTGTTTTCACGTCAGTTTCTATTTAACCCATAGTTAGGACCCTAACAGGTACTACCACTCCGGGTCAGAGTGGACCTGGGACAATGGTAATTAAAGGGTGGCTCCACATTCCCCAAAGCCCACAAGCTGGGGCCTCACCACTGGATATAGTTTACGGTCATATCCAGGACCCCCATTGAGAGACTTTTACCCCCTGCAGGGGGGCAGTCGGCGTATTCTAATGCCCCACCGACAGGGCCGAATAACTTTAATGCAATATTCGAATATTTATGTATCTTGTAAAGAGATCAAGTGTTAATGCCAGGAAGGGGATCCCTTAATTTTTGAGAATTTCAAGTAAAGTAAAATGAAATAAAAAAGAAAATTTAAATGAAATATTACAATATTTCTAAAACTTAATGGCACGTCATATTTTTCTTCATTTAACATGTCTCTTCGATGTTGAACGTGGTTTGCACATTGGTTATCATGGCACCAAGTTATTTTCTTTTATGAAACCATCACTGTCCCTTTACTTTAAGTTATCAATGTCATGCAAAATCTTTCTGGATACGCTTAGTTAAAAAAAATAAACAACTCTTCTTCCTCAAAAAACAAAATTTGTTTCAAGAAGACAAAATCATAAACCATCAGAAAGAGCAGCAACAAGATTCAAGAAATGGATGTGTGAAAATTCTGCTGCAGCCGATAAATACAATAGCAATTTAAGTTTTTCAAAAGGCCTTCTTAGAATTTTTGGCACTTATCCAGTTCACCTCAATATTAAAAAATTATAATTACACAAAAACTCTACTTATCTGTTAAGCTAATAAAATAGCTGCCCACCAAAATCTACAAATCCATCCAGTATTTTTGTTTATCTATCTATATAAAAGGCAAAACGTCCATCAGCGTTTTTGTATATCTAAGAAAAACTTTTATGCTGGTTACTGTTTTGGAGAAGTTTCCTTATACTTCCTAGATTATATTTCAGATTTGAAAATGGACATCCTCTCTCTCTCTATATATATGTATATATATATATATATCTTGATAGACTTGTAAAAAATTCCTGCCATCTCGTCCTTTTCAGTGTTTGTTTGTCTTTCATATAAAAGCAAAACTAATCGAAGTGAAGGCATTCTCCTGGCCGGAAAGGCCAGTAGTCTTGAAGGCAATCAGCTTTGATCAATGTGGGGGAAAGCCTTCATATCAGACAATTGCTATTCATTTGGACACTGCCAGAGTCCCCCCTTTTTTTTGGGGGGGGGGGGCAGCTGGTTTTCCCCAACATTGTGGGGATACAAATAAATAAAACAGCAGAAAGACGGACGTTCATTTCTGCGCCTGCATGAACTCATTCACTTAACTATTCATTTCTACAAGTCAATGTTTTAATTGACATTGTTAAATCTGAACGCTTTACAACTCCGCTCGCGTCATGGCGTAGCGGTAAGAAGTCAGGTTTTCTTTCACTTTTTTTTTGCGCCGTCGCATCACAAGTTCGAACCTGCATGCCTACTACCACTTTTTTTTCTCTCTCAACACGCACCTCCAAACACCTGGGCAACGCCGGGCACCCCCGCTAGTATAAAATCAAATCAAATTTCGTAAACTATTTCTAGCTGGTATAACGACTGTTGACTTCTGTTGCTTAGTCATTGACCTTAATGTAAGCAGAAGATGGCAGACGAGACAGTTTACCATTAAAATAAGTTTTTCTTGTTTAAAAATATACTTGATGAATTTGCGTAATTTTTGTTGTATTGTCTTATTTTTAATATAACATGCAAGCACATAAACTTTTGTGTCGTTCCATTTATTTTCTGTGTATAGTTTTTCATATGTTAAAACTGAATAAGTACCAAATTTTTGGCAAGGAGTTAAAATCTATTTACTATTATGCATGTAAACTTGAGTAAAACACACTTTAAATGTGTAAACATTAGGTGAAGAATAACAATGTCTTATTCGAGCTTATTAGACAATCATTTTAGATAATTTGTTGTTCTTTAGCCAATGTTTATGTATTTAAAGTGTGTATTTCTCAAGTTTATATGCACAATAGTAAATGGATTTTAACTCCAAATGATTTCTCGTGTAATATTTACCAAAAAATAAAAAAAAAATTTTAATGCCTATACATAAATTTTTTTTCATAATTCACACGTCATAATTTAATGGCATTGCCAATGATTTATACGTCAACGGATTGGCATTTTGACCAAATCTGAAAGTCATCAGTTTGCAGACTGAAACAATGCATTTGACAGAGCCATAGTTAAATAGATCCGTCAACATAAAATCTAACTGAACTCGACACATTAGATCAAAGGATTTGCTGAAACATTTTGGATTGCATCGAGGTTATCCTAAAAATGAATCCATTACGCTCATATGATCATATGGAGCATTCGCCTTTCTGAATAAACCATTGCAGAAGCATGATGTCTTAAATTGCAGGAAGGTTGGCCAATCAAGGAAAACTTGCAATCAAGTGATTAGACAGAGTTGAAATTACAGACAGCTGACCTGCTAAACTATGAGAACTGGAGAATGAACTTGTATAATATCAGAAAACACCCGACCCTCAACAAGGGAGGAGAAGTGACATTATATAAATAGAAGTTGTTTTCAAATTAATTTATTACATAAAAGGTGGTTGTCTATGTGTTCATGTTAAGCTAAAAATAAAACACTACAAAAACACCCACAAAGTTGGTATATGATTGATCAGCATCACTGAATGAATAATATCTAAAATTAAAATAATCATTGATTCTTTGGAGGTCAACTGATCCGAATTTAAATCCGGCGAGGGGGGGGGGGGGCAGTTACTTCAAATATTATCTGTTTTAGAAAAGGCAAAATGCGTGTTAGTATGTGTGTTTGTATGTCTGCCAAAAAACTTTTGATGCACGCAACGAACACAGACAAAATCGGTATTGTTAAAAAGATCGATCTCTCGGACGACAAATATCCAAAAATTTATTAAAGATTAATTCTTTGACCGTCAACTGGGCCGATTTTTGCAAGAAGGGGTCACTTTTAGCGTCAACATTTTTGCAAGTCATTCACACCTAGCGATCTCAACGTACGTTTAAAAGACGTTATTTTGAAGGCCGTGATGTCACAAGTGCGCCGTGGGCAACATGGCTAACATGTTTGCTTTTTTTTCACCTCCTTTTCCTCTTTAGCGTTTCTGGTTCGAGCTTGGCTACTGCGGTTAATTTTTTTTTTTTTTTTTCGTGCTCACACGGATACTCGCTATTTTGATTGAAACATTTTTTTTTTTCTCCTGGGCGTTGGTTGCTCAATACCCTTATTATATACCACCTCTCGACACCCGGGCAACGTCAGGTAACCCCACTAGTCTATTACATAAAGGAAAAGTGAATGACTTAGATTATTATCATTTTCAATGCTTTAAAACAAGAGAAAAGAATGAACTCGGCAGTGGGTCAAGAGGAGTTGGAGAGAATAAGATGAGAAAACAAGGAAGGGGGGAAAAAAATTTCTTTTTTATTTATTATTTAATGAAATGCATTTAGATGTAAAGAATTCATGACTATTAGAGTGCCAACACCAAAATAAGAACAATTTAAAAATAAGATGCTTTTCTTTTTTTTTTTTTGAAAGAAAGGTATGATTGCAAAGAAACACCAAAATTGTTATAGCTTTTTTTCATACTTATGAAGAATAAAAACTGTGCTATCATTGGAATTTTCCAGGCAGTTTGCGTAAAACGGCAGAATGCAGAAGAATGAAAGTTTTCTGGCTTTTTTTTTTTTTTTTTTGTGCAAACGCTGGACAATTTTTTCAATGAAATATATTATTTCTGTTATGAGGAAGATAATTCAATGAAAAAAAATCAATCGAGAAATTAAATCTTTTTATTTTAACAATGAAAACGAAATGAATAATTATTGGACAAGTTTTACAAAACTTTAAGAAAATTAAAATAAAAATTAAAAAACAAAACTTGCAAGTTTCTTGAATAACTAACAGAAAAAAAAAAATTTTTTTAATGATTTTTTTTTTTTGCTCAAATCAAGGTAAATTTTATTTTTTTCATGTAGACCAATAATAGCAAATAAATGTTTTCTTAAATGATATTAGCTGCTGCAATTTCATTGTTTTGGTACATTTTGGTATTTTAGATAAACTGCCCAGAAAATTCTGACAACAGCACGGTCCTAAATCTACATAAGTACACTCATATGAATTTTAAAAATGGAATGTATATTTCTTTGGAGAGAGAGAAAAAAAAAAAAGCTTTGAATGTTATATTTTGCAAACTACCACCATTTTATTTTCTGGATGAATTGAATCTAGTGATAAGCATTGTGAAAAAAGAAAAAATTATGAATTAAAATTTAAAAATGGTTAATTTTTTTTTTTATAAAAGCCTTTTTTAAATTTTAATCTATAAAACCAGCCCACCAAAAGCTTGACTATTTTTTTTTTTACTGGTGCATTGGCAATTAGATTTATCAATTTTTTAAAATAAGATTTACAAAAAAATTTTTATATGTATATAAATGAGTATTAAAGAATTGATACTCCTTTATTGGGCAAACACTGGTAAAAAAGAAAATTAAGATTTTAATCTTATGTTATGCAGATTTGTATTGATTAATATTCTAATTTTAAATGGAAACAAGCAATTCGATTTATTCAGGGATGCGAGTAGTTGATGGTAAAAAAAAAAAGTCGAAATCAAAATGAATTTTTCCTATTGGGGGATAGGGGATCATGGGCCCTTATGCATTTTGGGTACAACAAAAACCATTAACTTTTTTTCTTAAACAGCTACAAAGATTTACAACTAAAAGTCGAAATGAAGATGTGGAGAGATGGAGACAGCAAGTCATTTTTAGATGAAAGAAAAGTCTTCTACTCTTTCACGAATTGCCTTAAGTTTTAGCCTTAATGTCAAGCTTAAAATTTTCAGTTTTCTGTAAGAAACTCTCATAAGAGAGAAAATCATTTTATGGGGAACTTTTCATGTAAAAAAAAAAAAAGTGGAAATCTGCGTTTTCCAGATAAAAAAAACAGAAATCAAATTTATTTAGTCTGAGCATTCCATGAAGAATGTTTCTGATAAAAAGGGAAGAATTTGTTTTCGGGATCGGAATTTCTCCGATAGAACACAAAGTTCAACTTTTTTTCTTTTTTTTTTTTTGCTTGTTACATCAACTTCATATCTTGTTTGACGCGATTTCAATTTTCAAAAAAATAAATAAAAAATATCTTGTATCATAAATCAAGTGCACCCTAGTGAATGCAACCTTGGCGTGGTTAGAGGGCTTGCATATCTCTAGGACCTGGATAGCTATGCTGGTGGGAGATTTGTCTCCTGATAGGATCACTAAAGCAAAACAGGTTGAAATTTCCAAAGTTTAGAAAGATTCCCTCCCTCACTAATCAAGGACAGAACAGCTTAAGTATAGTATAAGTAAAGATACTCCACTTTGCTCTTAATTAAAAAGCTAAGAGTCTATCATACTAAATTGTACATTTCAGTCTGCAATAACATAAAATTAGAATTTTATTTAAATTTTTCAACAGTATTCGCCAGTTCAATGGTTGCCAAATACTCTTAAGAACAGAAATAGCTAAAATTTAATTTTTAAAAGAACTTTAAAATATAAAATTTGATGTTATGGAGTGAATATTTTAAATGAAGTGATATTTAATGGAATGGCAAGATTATTTTTGTTAGCAGAGATTTATTTTGAAATGGGAATTTTTTAAATTGGAAAAAGATTCAGTAGCAAAGGGAAGTAATTCATAGTGACTTCTGTCAGCAGCAGGAAGAGTATGTCAAAAAAAAAAAAATTAAATATTTTTAAATTAAAATCAAAAGAAAAAAAAAGTGGAAGATATGGAGATTGACACAAGTTCACATTATTTAAAAATAGTGTTTATCCAGAATTCCCTCTATATTAAAAAACAAAAATAAAAGAAAAATCTATATGATCTATATTCCTGTGGCAGAATGAAAATATTGTACACTAAAGTTCACATGAATTGATCAGGTAGTTTTATTTTTAAATGAAGAAAATCAAATTTTATGATGATTAACATGATCTTGCGATGCTATCCAGAAAACAGTCTGAAAGAACAATGGAGATAATTCCAAATAACTCAAACTTTAGAGGCTTAAAATATTTTTAAGTCATTCTTAGTATGAGAAGAGGCGGGGACATTGAAAAGACAGTTCAAATTTGCTTCAAATTGATTTTCTTTATAAAAATAAAAACTACTTCATCAATTAACATGATTTTTGGTGTACTATATTTCTTTCTCTCATGGGTGCATACATCATACAAATTTTTTTGGATTTTGTTTTTGCAAGGAAGTGGGGCGGGTGAGAGATTCTGAACAAGCATCTCAAAATTTGGTTCTTGTCCAGAGTTACCTCAACATTCAAAAATAAAGGAAAATCTGTATGACATACATAGTCATGATGAAATGAACATATATTCCAAAAAAATCATACATTGATCAAGTTTTATTTTTAAATTAAAAAAAAAAATCAAATTTTATGAGTAACTAAAAAGCGTCCGTCTTGTCAGACATTTTTTAATTAAAAAAGAAGATAACTCAACAATTTAAACTTGAAACTCACTTGAAAATGATTTTTGTTTTACGATTTTTGGAATATGATATTTTCGATTCATCACAGATACATAGAGCATATAGATTTTTTTTTTTTTTTTTGTTTTTTAATATAAGGGGAACTCTGCAAAAGAACCAGCATTTTTTTTTTATAAAGCTTTATAATGGACATTGAGTTATTTTTTTTTTTTTTTTGCATGTCGTCATAAGGCAAAATGTCTTTTTGAGGATTAGGAAACGAGTTTGATAATGCGAACCTGTACCAAAATCCGGTGCAAATTACTGGTCTGTTAAAAACTAAGATATGACAGAAAATCTGACTCACCCGTCGTTTGAAAGTAAGTTTTTTAATAGGCTGTAAAAATATGCAACATAATAATCACAATAATGGCGATTCTGTCGTCTCGGAAGACGAGCTTTGATTTATGACCATAAAAGTGGAGATGGGTGAATGGAGCAGCAGCAGGGGTAATGCTCATGTAACAAGAGTTGTTGACCTATTCCACTTTGAAATAGGTTATTATTGTTTTGTTTTTTTAAGTTATGAAATTACAATTATGATTTCAGGAGAGGTGGGTATTACTATTTCAAAAAAGATTATAATAAAAAGAAAACAATTTACCCGCTATTCCACTATGTAAAAAACAACAAAAAAAAAACTATTTTGCCCTCTGCACTCTATTCATCATATTTTGGAATGTTATAACCACCTCATTTACAAGATGTTTCAATTTATATTAAAAAATTAAATAAAATAGCATGCATATACATAATATGCATATCATGTATTGACTGCATTATATATATAACTACTTCATTTACTCACATGAAATTAATATACGAAAGTATAGATTTATGCGTAAACTTTAAGTATTTACTTCAAAAGTGCTCAATACGTAGGTAGAGCTAGTTAGTAATTTATAAAATATATATGGCGATTAAGCTACATTGAATATTCGGTGTTTCATCCACTCTAGGATTTGTCAGGCTTATGTGCGAATTCTGTGGTTATTTATATGGTCCTCTTCTGTTGAGGATTTTAGTTAGCACATCAGCTTTCTAGTATCCACTGCGCCCCTTCCTATCAGCCAATGGGCATGCATTTTATCGAACAAAGGATCTGTTTTAAAACTAGGTTAGTGGTTTAAGGCAGACATTTTTTTTTTTTTTTAATATATAAATATACATATGTGTACACACATATATGCACATATATATATATCATCATCATCGGCGGTCACTTGTGTCCAAGTAAGACTGTCCTCCGTTGTGGCTTCTGTGGGTCCTCAGGTGAGCATAGAGCCCAATCCTAGACCCAATTTGTCTTGTGCAACTTGGGCAGATAAAGGTAGTGGTGGTGGGGTGGGGTTGGGTGTGTCTGGTTGATAATCTGTCCTTTCTGTGCTTGCGTTTATCCTCAGCAGCTTGATTTAGGTCACTACTATAAAGCGCACCACCTTCGTGGACAGCGCTCCTTCATGCCAACCTGCTCCCAGCCACGTCCTCCCATGTCTCAAGGTCCATGTGAAACCGCTTTAGATTTGCTTTGATGTTGTCCTTATACCTCATCTTTTGGCCACCCTGGGCACGCTCTCCCTCAACAAGCTGAGAGTAGAAAATCTGTTTTGGGAGGCGGAGATCCGGCATTCGGACAACATATATATATATATATATATATATATATATATATATATATATATATATATATATATATATACATACATATATGTGTGATCGTTTATGTATATTCATGTTTATTTAATTTATTTATTTTAAAACTATTTTGTATCGCTATCCTAGAGTAAATTTTATTTTGTGAACACAGTTATTTGCTATTTCTCTTCTACAGTTTAATAGATTTTGGGGTTCTTTAAAGTACAGGATAGCAAATTTTTCATGAAGGCATAATTTACATGGGTCGTCTAAATGTCTACACCTGGTAGCTTGTCTTATTATTTTCCATTCGACTACCGGCGAATGTCCGCTCACTTTCTTTGCCGGTAGTCAAATGGAAAATAATAAGACAAGCTACCACGTGTAGGCATTTAAACGACCCATGTAAATTATGCCTTCATGAAAAATTTGCTATCCTGTACTTTAAAGAACCCCAAAATCTATTAAACTGTAGAAGAGAAATAGCAAATAACTGTGTTCACAAAATAAAATTTACTCTAGGATAGCGATACAAAATAGTTTTAAAACTAACAAAAACAATAGAAAATAAACAAATAAATAAATTAAATAAACATGAATATACATAAACGATCACTCATATGTATGCATATATATATATGTGCATATATGTATGTACACATATGTATATTTATATATAAAAAAAAAAAATGTCTGCCTTAAACCACTAACCTAGTTTTTAAAAAGATCCTTTGTTCGATAAAATGCATGCCCATTGGCTGATAGGAAGGGGCGCAGTGGATACTAGAAAGCTGATTGGCTAACTAAAATCCTCAACAGAAGAGGACCATATAAAAACGATAAACAGCCACAGAATTCGCACATAAGCCTGACGAATCCTAGAGTGTATGAAATGCCGAATATTCAGTGTAGCTTAATCGCCATATATATATATATATATATATATATATATATATATATATATAACAATAAAAAAAATATGACCATAAAAAGTAATATGGTTAAGCTTAAACATGGAAAAGTAAAGGACTAGTTATAAAACTGGAAAAGAAAACAAGGTATTCTAGTAAAAAATATAAATTTATAACTTAAAATATTGCAATATTAAGAATTGATTATATAATGTAATAAATTGAATTAAAAAAAAATTCAAAATGCTGCAATATTTTAAGTCATAAATGTATATTTTTTACTAGGAAATCTTATCCTTTTCTTTTCCAGTTTTAACTAGGCCTTTACTTTTCCATGTTTAAGTTTAACCATATTACTTTTCATGCTTGCATTTTTCTATTGTAATCCATGATTTTTCCAGGCTTCAATTAAATTCACTCTTTTTTTTGCCTCCATAAACACATGTAATAATAATGTATGGCACTCGTACGCTTTCAATAAAATCCCCCCCAATTATCTCCCTTTCATACTTTCATTCTGTTTCACTTGTTACTTCTCTTTTCGAATTAGTAGCAACAGTAGTCGCCAAAGCGACGTGGTTGCTATGGAAACCGGTCATAAAAAGCGTTGCTCATCTTACATATTTTTTTACGATTTTGAACACCAGAAAATTCATCATAACTTATTTTATTGAATGAAAACTGACATTTTTTTTTTCACAATATAGCTTAAGTGATCTATAAACAGTTATAATTGTTTGTAATTTGGTCAAAAAATGAGTAAGCGGTGGAGCTTTAAAGCAGTTCTAAATGATTAAAACTGCCACTTAACCATTTATACCGTGTTTGAATGATTATATATATATATATATATATATATATATATATATATATATAGTATACATTCCAAGTTTCAAATATTTATTTTGCTTCAATTCTTTCAGCATTTCAAAATTTCAGCACAGGTTTTACAGATCCGTTTTGATATGCAGAAACCATCAAATTATTATGTCAATATCGAATCTTTTCATGCACATACTCTCCAGAAAAAATAGAAATTTTCTGCTTAGAAAGAGTTATGCATGAGAACCTAATGTCAGAAAAAAGAAAAAATGCTATAAAAGATTCAGCATTGCAGGTTTACCTTAGCCATCATTATATATATATATATATATATATATACATACATAACGCTTTACGAATTTACTAATCAAAGAAAAAGCAAACTCCAAAAACAAATATAAATAATTATTTATATCTTAATCCCAACCAGATGAAAAAGCTCAATACATTCACTGACAATAGTAGAGCTTACAATAAATAATAAGAATAGAGCTGTAAAGTAGAAGTTTACAAATAGTTTTTATTATTCGGCAGAATACTCCAAAACTGATGTGTTAGGTAATCCTTAATCCATGGAGTTTCAAAAAATGCTAATTCTTCTTGTCAGATGAAAAGCTGTTAGCAAAATAATCAGATAGTAACGCAAAATATTAGCATTTCTATGTATTTGCTGGTTATTGCATAGATGAAACTTAAAGTTTTATGAGTTTTAGTCATGAAATTTAAAAACAAACAATATAAATATGGAAAACCGTTCATGCGAAGAGTCCATTAAAAAATACTTTATAGAGAAAGTCAGTTAGGTGCATATAAGTAGATAGCCAATTGGTACACACACACACACACACATATATATAAGAGCTTGCATGTGCATATATAGATCCAAAGGCTATATATATATATATATATATATATATATATATATATATATATATATATATATATATATGATGATGGAGTAGATATGAAATAAAAAATTCTGACAAAAACATAAACTAAAGAAATTTTCCTATTTCCTGCTTTCATAATTTTTTGATGCAAATATGATTAATTTCATATTTGTAGTTTCTTGCAAAATTTATTGTATATTTTGCAAACCTCTTTACTCTGATGAGAAGAATTGCATTTTTGAAACTCCACGGAATAAGGTTATTTAATTTTATTTGTACTTGTCGGATAATTAAAAATTTTGCATACGTTCTTTATAGGCTTGCTCTATCTCCTTTTTTTTGGATATATTGAGCTTTTACATCTGGTTTGGATTATTATATAAATATTTCTATAATATTAATATTCACTTTGAGCTTACATTTTTCAACTTGTAAATTGAATATTATCCTTTGGCTGTCCAAAAGATCACTCAAAAATAAAGAATCTATTTAAGTTCAAAACCCTTCAGTAACTTTTTGGACACACATACAAATTTAGAAAATATATATGGCAATTAAGCTACACAAAATTTTCCGCATTTCATCCTCATGAAGATTCATCATGTTATTGCATGAAATTGATTTATAATTTGTTTCAATGCATTAACCTGCAAAATTTATTGTATATTTTGCAAACCTCTTTCCTCTGATGCTTTATATGATGCATTTTTCGAAATTTCACGGAATGAGATCTTTCAGTTTTATTTGTACTCTTTGTCAAATAAAAATTTTGTATACCTCCTTTACGAGCTTATAAAGTTTTAATAGTATCCGTACAAAGTTTTTACATACATTGGACCAACACTACTTTTAGTTATAATTATTATTATAAAAAAATTGGGAGGGGATCTTGTTCAGATTTTCCCCTAATATTAAAAATCAAAAATGAAGAAAAATCTTTGACAAATCGTTTTATAAATCACTGTAGTACTGGGGTTGCTAGTCAGTCAATCAGGTTTTTAGTTTATTTACGCACTCATTTTGACAAATGTCTCTTGAAACAGTTGTAAACAACTTTTTAAAAAATTTATGCAAATTCTTAATTACGAATAAGATTTGAAAATAATTTAAATTGTTAAAAATACATAGGTGCAATTTTCACTTTGTATAAATGAAGATTCTGCCATAAAAAGAAATTGAATACTTTTGTTCATCTGTATCGTTAAAATAAATAAAAATATAAACAAACGAATACTTTAATACAATTGCTTCTATCAGCAGTATTTTCAACGACTTGATGTTGTCTGTCATGAATCTATCTATCTAAGTATAAAAAGATGAAACAACCGACTGCAGATCACACACATTATTTTGTATAGTGTTTTTCTTTTTTTTTTTTTTGTAATACTTTAAAGATTTTTTCTTTGATTTAATTTGTGGCATTCAGATTCTTGATGCAGAGAAGCTGATGCTGCATTATAGAAAGATGAATATTTCAGAGAGTTTGAATCTGTGAACCAAATGCACAGGTTAGCAAATAGAAATTTTATCCAGATTGAGAACCTGCTTAAGTTAGGAATTAGTTGGATGTGTCACCCCCAGCCCTGGTAAAAACATTGTTACTTAAAATGTTTGAATTACCAACTGAGCATTATTCCTGTTTGAAGGAAGACAGAAAAAAAAAAAAAAAAAAAAAAAAAAAAAGATGAGCAAAAGTGAGAGAGAGAGAGTGACAACGAAAGAGACAACAATGAGAGAAAAAAATGAAGTCAAAGACCAGAGAGGGGTGGGTGGTCAAAGACAAGAGACAAAATATGTAAAAAAAAAAAAAATAAATAAATAAATAAAAAAAATGAAAAAATTTTTGAAAAATAATACTAATGGATTGACCGAGAAGGGATGGGAGGCATGTTAAAAACCTGGGGAAAAAAATGCATAAAAAATATACAGAAATAAAAATAAATAAACTGAAACAATTCTAATTTTTTTTTTAATTAATATTAAGGGATAAAATTAAAGTTTTTTTTAATCATTTTAGTTAAATCGAAAAAAATGATTGAAACCAAAGAATTAAAAAGGCAAGAATTTAAATGCAAATTTTGTTTAGAAAAAAAAAAAAAGAAAAGACCGCCCCCCCCGCCCTTCGGTCATCCTTTTTTTTTTTTTTTTTTTGAAGTTTAATGAGAAAACTTGAAAACTGAATCTTACCAGAGGGTCATCAGCTAGTGGTGGAAGGTTACTTAATATATGGTTACCACCTTCGATCACCGACAAGTATGAGAAACGCAACTGGTCAGGTGTTTGGATTAAGCCCATTCGGTAATAACGCATATCTTGCAAAAGATCCTCTACATTGATACTATCCATACTTCGAGATTTTTCTACCTGGAATTAAAAAGACAAATGAAAAACATCTTATCTCATCCATTTATTTATTTTTAATAAACACTGGCTTGGAATCAAAGCATTTATATCGCACATAGGAATTCAAATTTTTTTTTTTATTACAATTTATATTTTTTTTAGAAATAATTTTCAAAGAGTTAAATTTTCATAAACCTTTCTGTTTAAAAAATAAATACAAAAACTAATGAACTAATAGATCCCGAACTATAAGCTAGGCTTCAACTTCAGTCCCATCGACAAATCCCTCTGCCTGTTTTTTTTTTTGTTTTTTTAAATAATTTGTAGAAAAAAAGAACTTACTATTACTAAAGCTGAATCAACCAAAGAGAATGTTCCAGATCGACCAATTCCTGCACTACAGTGGACAATGCAAGGACCATGGTTATTGTCAAGTGAGCCAGATTCCCTCACAGCCATTAAAAAGTTCAAAAATGCAAGCGGGGAAGATGGCACACCAAAATCTGGCCAAGTTGTATATTGAAAATGAAGAACTTCTCGAAACTCGTTAGTCTGAAAAGGCAAAAAAAAAAAAAAAAAAATCAACGAAGGAAGGAAAAATGTGATTTATACATGTTTTGAACTGTACTTGCACCTACAACTGCGATCATTCATTGTCAGGCTCTACCACCCTTCTTCACCAACAGCTAACATCTGCCAAATATACATAACCCCAAATGCATATGTTGTGGTTCTTATTATTGGGGCTGTATTAGAATTCTAGTGTTGGCAGTTGCAATACGCGAAACTAGATTCACAATTTACATCCTAATCTATGTATTAATACAATAGCACTTGTGTTATTTTCCGTGTCACGCTTACATCCGGGTTGTTTAATTGTTATGTACTTTCATTTCTGGTAATAAATAATTTTACCAAGAATTCTTCATAAATTTTGATTTCGATTACAGCTGATGGCACTCAAGTTATTTAATTTTTTTATAAATAATTTTACTAAGAATTCTTCATAATTTTGGTTTCAATTATAGCTGATGGCACTTAAGTCGTCTATTTTTTTTTTTTTTTTTTATGAATAATTTTACTAATATTTTCTTATAAGTTTTGGTTTTGATTATAACTAATGGCACTCCAATAAGCTATTTTTTAAAAATAATTTTATCAAGAATTCGCCATAAGTCTTGGTTTCGGTTTGGATTTTAGCTGATGACACCTTAGTAATATATTTTTTTTATAAATAATTCTATCAAGAATTCTTCATAAATTTTGGTTTCGATTATAGCTGAAGGAACTAAAAGTTTGGGATTCGGTTTCAAATCAAGCTGATGAACACAACTCGTATATATATATATATATATATTTTTTTTTTAAATCGCAACTTTATAATATATAAAAAAATCGATAGAACATTAACTCTATAATAATATATACTTCAAGAATTAAAATATATTTAAGTGTATTTTACGATCTGGCTACGTTGGGCATCCCTGCTAGCTTAGATAAATACTTTTGCAGTTTTAACAAAATGGCTACAATAATATCAGAGCATCTACATTTACACTGAATATCTACAGAATGCTAACATCAATATTTTACATATGAATCAGTTCCCTATGGAATTTCCACAGGTCTCGCTAGTCTTAATAATTAGAAAACTGGATTGTTCAGGCTTGAATCTTGTCTTATAATAAAGTCATATTCTTGTCTGTTTCGAATTTATTATTTAATTAATATGTACAAAAGGTACACGGTTTCACAATTTTCATACTGAAAATGGACTTATGTACTTTATTCCAGCATGATTTCTATGTATCATTTATTCAAAAGAAATCTACATTCAATGAGCAAGCTCATTTGCATACAACAGATAAGAAAAACTTTAAATTTTAATAATTAGCTTAATGTTATTGTTTGATAGAATAGAACCATTTTAATTGTTCTATTTAGAAATATAATTTAAAAGTTAATTCAAAAGTTAGGTTATTCGGTGCATCTTAAATAGTATGGGACTAATTCCTTTGTTTAACCATGTTTTGATTAACCGATCATATCATGCTGTCCTAGTCCAACCGATCATATCATGCTGTCCTAGTCCAACCGATCATATCATGCTGTCCTAGTCCAACCGATCATATCATGCTGTCCTAGTCCAACCGATCATATCATGCTGTCCTAGTCCAACCGATCATATCATGCTGTCCTAGTCCAACCGATCATATCATGCTGTCCTAGTTCAACCGATCATATCATGTTGTCCTAGTCCAACCGATCATATCATTGTGTACTAGCTGCATATATTTGGGTAAGGCCGAGTATATGCAACTAGTACATAATAAAAATAAAAAAAAATGTAGGCATGTTTTTGACTTTGAATTTTTTTTTTTTTTTCTTTTAGCTGATTACATCAAGTGGCTTGTCTGGAAATTGTTCCAAACAAACAAAATAAAAATGGACGTTATACCGAATCTGATGATGGTCTATTTACAAAGTAAGAATTAAACAAAGAATTTACCTAGAAGAGATATTAAAAAAAAATATTACAAAACTTGAACAGTGTTTGGTGCACATTTACAGGAATTACTATTTAATTCTGCAAGAAAAAGGTTTGAAAACTCACCACCATGTTTTTTAATTCCAGTGTCCGTATAATATAATTGTCAGTTTCTTTCTCATCTAAAAGCCTCACCATCAACTGAACATCATCGAATATCATGCTATCATCTTCGTCGTAGCCAAAGTTCAGAGTTAACGGCCAATATTGATAGCATTTTACCTGAAAATAAAAGTAAAATAAAATCATTTATTTTTTAAGTATCTAACATCTTAAAGTTAAATCAGAGAGGAAAAAAAATGATGAGTAGAGTTATCTCCTCTGAATTATACTAACCAAAATATAATGCACTCTACTTCTAAAAACCGAAAATATATCTATATACAAATTTAAAGACAAATACTAATTACATTTTACCTAAAAATAAATGTAAAAAAAAAAAATAAATTTACATAATAAATTAAGTCAACTTCATGTTTGTCTGTTATCACTCTTATACCCATAAAAAAGTGATGTGTGATAATGTACCTATGTATGTAAATGGTCTCACTTAGATCATTGTATATTAAAAACTAATTTTTTTAAATGTATAAAACAAATTAAATTTAAACAAATTTTTAAAAATAAAAATTTTAAAATAATTAAATTTAAAAAATAAAATTAAAAATAAAATTAAAAAATAATTTTAAAACATTTTAAAAAACAATTTCACAAACATTTATAATAATTATTAAAAACTTAAAAAAAAATTATTTAAAATAATTAAAAAAATTATTTAAAATAATTAAAAAAAAAAATTCAACACTATGCATGAAATTAATTAAAATACATCATGTATTATTTGGATTATTTCAACTACTGTTCTCATCTAGAGTGTTATTTTCAAGTTTCAGCCAATGTAATATCTGCTTGCCGAACTCAGGATTCTGCAAGAATTTCAAATGGAACCCTTTATGTAATCCAAAAGAGTAGCATACTATTGTTTCATAAGCCATGACCGAGCAGAAGTTCTAAGTAATTTGTAATTATATTCTGACAATTGCAAATTACTTAGTTCTACTTGGTCATGGCTGACAGAACAAAAACATACTACCCCTGCTTTCATGCTAGGATCAAACTCCTCTGTTCTATCCACAGATGGTATGATAATATTGTGGGACATGATTACACTGGATACAGATAGAATGAAAATACATGACAAACTCCTGCTAATATTTATGAAATTCTTTTTCAGGATTCAGGTTGGTCCTATATAGAGATGGTCCTAAGATTCCAGTTTCTTTTCATATTGAACATAAAACCTTGGTATTTTGTTAGCTTTTCCCTTTTAGCTCTGTTGAACCCAGCATCATTTGGAACACTAACTCCGACTGGTTGCTTCTTTCTCCGTATCTCATATCACTAGGTCAGGTTTATAATAGCTCCGTTTTCTAGGTGCGTAGCTGTAGGAATTTCATGGTCATATTAGATGGTGTATGATTCTTAACAGTTTTTTTTTTTTTTTTTTTTAATAATCACATTTTCACCCCAAACAAGGCACATTGCCACTTTGGTGTAGGGGGTTACTATCAGGGGCAGCAACTACTGGGGCACTATGTAGGGATTTGGGCAGCAAGATGTCGGTTCACGTTACACTTGAACTTCTGCATGTCAGTACAGTTGGGGAAGCAGGGACCTAGAATGGAATTCCAGAGTCTAGCGGTTCTGGGGAAGAAACTACTGGAGTAAAAGGCTCTCTTGCATCTAGGGATCTCTACTGTGAAGGGGTGGGATTTAGCTGCTTGTCGGTTTGTCGGGGGTATTTACGTTGTGGGGGCACAAGTGTCTGCAGTTCGTCAGAGCATTCACCATTAAAATACTTGTAGAACAGGCAGAGGGATGCAACGTTTCGTCGATGGAACAGAGACTGAAGCTTAGATGCCAGTTCAGGGCCTATCAGATTGGCGACTCTCTTTTGAACCTTGCCTAAGACCGAGAGACTAGCAGCAGATGCACCAGCCCAAATGTGATAGCAATACTCCATACATGGGCGAATGGTGGCCTTATAATGGTGGCCTTATAATGGTGGCCTTATAGAGGTACAGGATACTTTCAGGTGTCAGTAGTTTTCTAGCACGGTAGAGAGAACCTACCTTCTTAGCAGCGGCCCTGGCAATGTTTTCAATGTAATTGTTCCAACTCATGTTTCCTGTGAATGTTAGGCCAAGCAGTTTGAAAGATGTGCTCTCAGGTAGGGAGTCACTGGCCATTGCTATTGGAGGTTCTTTATGGTATGTGTATGTAAATTCAATTGCTTTTTTTTTTATAACCTGTATTTTACTCGTGTGTTCAAGAAGACAAAACAAATGTCTGGTCGTTATAAAAATGTAGAAATAAAAAAAAAATAAAAAATTGGTATATCCTCTTGCAAAGATATTAAAAATAAATTTTTTTGTACAACAGCTTTTTCATCTACTATGAAAGTTAATTTTTTATTTTATCATTTTTTACTGTATCATTTTTTTTTTTTTTTAAGTAATGATCAAGAAATAATTTCCAGAACAATTTACGTTGGGAAATTAAAAATCTCACAGAAAGGTACACCTACCATAAAGTGTGCTTATTTTGAAATGACCCAGCCTCCATTTTGAGGCCTGATTTTTTTTCTTAGGTGAAACAAAGACTTTCATTGCCTGACCAATAATAAAATATGACCCAAAACTCTAATTAGATGGAAAAATTCCAAAACTCATCCCAAATAAAGAACAGACACTCAAAGTATTCATCAGAATACTGTCAGTCAGTTCATCAGAAAACTGCCTGTCAGTCCAAGAGACAGACAAACAACCAAAATAAAAAAAATTAAAAAATGAGATTTCTTTCTAAATTCGATTTTCTCTAAGGGAAAATATATTAGGCACAATCTTGTTGATCACTGAAGTTGAGTTTGATTAGTACTAGATGAGTGATCATTTGGTAAAAGGACTCCAACACCTTCCTAGAAAAACTGCAAAAGAAATATGGACGTAGGATGCCAATGCCTTCCTAGAAAAACTGGAGAAAAAAAAAAAAAAAAAAGTAATCATCTCAGAGTGATTCGTGATCAATTGTGAATTTGACATTCCCGTGAAACTTCCTACTTTGAAGAAAGCCAGTTTAACTCGTCTAGAGAGAGTGCTACTTCAGTATGGTATAATAGGACAAAGCAAATTTTACAGAGATTTAGCACTAATCAAATTCCTTATTTTTTCCCTGTAACAATAGTTTTATATTAAAAAAAAAAGTTTCTTTTTTCTTACAAAAGAAATCACTTATCAAGGCCTGCAGGACACTAAAGGATAAGGGTTAATGAGTGTACATTAGTCAATGGGACGACATTGTAATTGTTAGTGGAAATATTTTAAATTGGATTACTTAAGAGGATGGCTCATCAAGAACTTGTTTACGTTGGACTTGAAGATGACATTGTAGTCAGATGGGAAGCAAGGAAACGGAAGAGTTTCACAGGCGTACAGTTCTAATAAAGAAGTTTTGTTCATGAAATCTGTTTAGGTTTAGGCATAGGTAAAGAGTGAAGGAAATTATTGATAGTGGTTTCAGCTAGACAAGTGTTTTTTGTGAAACATTGGCAGGTGAGGGGGACCATAGACTGGAGCTCAGACAAGCACTTGCCATTAAAATAACAATTAAGCAGAGACAGTCTCTTCTGTGGGAAAGAGGTTGCAGGAAAGAGAAAAGGGCATCACCCACTAGTCTATGAAATCTATTTTGAACTCTGTCAACACAGGATAAGAGCTTCTAGCAGCTCCTGCCCAGATGTGGCAACAGTACTCCATCCTTGGACCTACCTGGTTCTTATATAGGTAGAGAACTGCATCAGCAGTAAGATATCTACTGAAATGGTAGAACGATTCTACCATTTTTCCAGCAACCTTGGCAACTGATTTGATGTATGTGTTCCATTTCAGATCAGGAGTAAAGGTCAGACCCAGAAGCTTGTCAAAACATGGAGCCTCCCCAAGATGAGAGCCATCCATTTCTATTGATGCCAGACGAGGATCAGAGCATTGATGATATAAAGATAGAAGCTTAGTTTTTGATGCATTAAAACTAACCAGCCACCTCTTTCCCCATTGTACCATGTGATCAAGATCAGAGGAGAGAGAAGCAGAGAACTTACGGCCTTTGAAGTGTTGCCATATATGGTAGTGTCATCCGCATAAACGTCTACAAATGATCTTAGGATGTGATTTAGATCATTGATATAAATCAGGAAGCAAATTGGGCCCAGGATGGACCCCTGAAGGACTCCAGCATTAATATTGTAAGCTTTTGATTTCTGCCCATCAACCGTCTTATGAACCTATCAGAAACAAATGATTAAATTGCTGGAGATCTTGCAGAGTAGACCTTTATGCCATACCCTATCAAAGGCCTTTGATATGTCAAGGGAAATTGCCCTAGAAAGGAAGAAAGATTCGCTAATCCTATGAGATATAACTGTTAGCACATCTGCTGTAGATCTAGCAGAACGGAAACCATATTGTATGGCATTAAGAAGGTTATTTTTGCTGAGGTGGTTGACTATTTCTCTATTTAACAGATTCCAGCAACTTACTCATGACGCACAGGAGATTTATTGGTCTGTACTTAGAGGGAGATGAGCAATCACCTGAATTCTTAAATATGGGGCATACTTTTCCAGGGTGTTAGGAAGCAATTCTCCTTAAGACAACGCTTAAACAGCTTTGTAAGTATGGGAGCTAGCTCTGGTTGAAGCTTTTTCAGCACTATAATTGGAATGCTGTCAGGGCCAGTTGCTTTACTGGAATCATGATTTTTGATTAGCTTGGCAACATCATGCACAGATATTTGTGTGTCGCATAGGGTGTTTTCAGATACAGGAGGAAATATGGGGGGGATTGGCAGCCTTGATCGCATAGAGTAGAATTAGCTGCAAAGTTCTTGGCAAAGAGTTTGGCTTTGTCTGATGCTGACGAGATTACTTCAGGTCCATTCATGATGGTTGGGATAGAGCACATGCTTCTGTTCAGGACCCTGCTTGCTATTTGCCAAAACTGGTGGGAACCAAGCTGCTGCTCAGCTACTTTGGACTGAATGAGTTGTATGCTCAGTCCATTGTTAAACACTCATGTTCCAAATAAATATTATTTGTAGTGAGTTTTTCTTGTGTTTTGGATAGGCGACAGAAGTGACCACTTACCCAGGTTCCTCGACAAAGTTACGCTATCATCAGTTTTGCAGATCTTTTAAAACGCAAGAAGGATTGACAGAACGACACATTTATGACACTATTGGTGTCATGAATGCATGCAGCGAGGTGCATATTGCGGTGAGAGGGGGTGTTTGACCGGACGGGATGGGGTGGAGAAGTGCAGAGAAATGCAAAACCTTAGCTAGGAAAATGGGACCAGCCACCGATGTGTCTTTGTGAGCTTGTTGGAGACAAAACAGATGTTGTGTTGTCTCAAAAAGGGAGACAGATTTGGAATTATCTACATGTCAAAAGAGATGGTCTTGTTTTTCAAATAGAGGAAGAGAGGGCAGAATGTCTGATTGGGACAAAACAGAAATGTCTATGGGATTTTTTTAGAAAGAGAAACAACAAATAATTGTTTTTATCTCATTGTCGTTATATATCTTAACATGAAAGGTTGTTTTTAAAACCTCTGTTGAGAGGTATGAAAAGATCCAGAGACCCTTAGCTGATTATGGCTGACAACTTAGAATGGAGGTCAAGGGTAAAGGTCGCCAGCAAGTGTTGTTCGACCTTGAATGACTAATCACTCCTAATTTGATGAGTGAAGGCCTCAGTGCAAATGAGGATTAAAATTTGGTAGAGATAAGTTCGTAGAGGAGTAGAAATTAGGGGAACAGAGAGAGAGAGGTGTTGAGTGGACAAGACGAACGGTAAGCTTTAACAAGAAGAAAGGGTGTTTGTAACCACTCTCTGAAGGAGAGGTGGGGAAAAGGGGTTGGATTTAGAAAAAGGAATTCTAGAAAGAGTAGAGTCGTAGCCAGCAAACTGAACGGCTGGGCTGGTCAAGCGCTCCCAATTTGGGAGCCCTCAAGGCCTGATGTTATGATGTTAACTAGCCTGTGTTAATGGGAAATCTGTGACTTTACTGATCTGGTCTTACATCGTTTCACTGCTATAGTCAGTCACCTCAATTTAGACAGTAGCTCTTATGAAGTAATGAAATTAATAGTTTGTCATTGTTATAACCGGAGTTCTGTTTATTTGTGGTGAGGTCTCTTCATTTTGCAGCAAGCCGCAAGGACCAGCGGAGTGATTGATGTACCCGGAGACTACCTACACAGGGTAGGAGCCGATTCGATTGAGAGGCAAAGCGCCCAACCATGAAAACACAGTGGGTGAAGACGATCAACAGGCCAACTTGTGACGTGACAATGTACGATCGAGAGAACACCTGTCACATTGGATGGAATCCGACGAGGTTAAGGGCACTCGGCGTGGATGGTGCGGTATCGGTACTCGTTATACATTTAGTGTAGAATCATCCAAAATACAACACAGTAACTTTTATGGCTCATCAGGTCACATCTGGTGCAACAATAGGAACGCAACAATTGTTATCTTTTATTAACCATTTTAATATTAAGTAAAATTGATTCACAAAAAATCGATTGAGAAAATCTAAAATCTTTTAGGAAATGCATGCTTTATAAGATCAACCTGAAAGAAAACCATAAGCAATAAATTTACTTACTGTTCCTTTTTCTATTATTCTGTTTAACATCACAATGCCTTTGGTATTTTGTTCCCATACCATTTGCCAAAAGTGACCTCCAGTATGTTCCAGTGGGCCCTAAAATAAGGAAATAAAACAAAAGTTATCTGCAATGCTATTAAAACAAAAATAAGAAAGAATGATAGTACTTGTGAGCCGCCATTGATAAGAGATTAGTTGTTTTACACTAAGATTTTTGTTCCTTAGAAACACTGGTTGAGTTTGGATGAAATAAAATTACGTAAACGTTCACTTTTGTGGAGATGATGAGATGTTTATTTTTCCACACCCGAACTGTCAATTTTGCAAGAGTGGTGGATGCCTTTCCGATGTAACTCTTCTAAATTAAAGACATAAAATGTGTTTGCTCCAGCCTAGCATGGGAAATAAAAATTTTTTTTAAAAACTTGTTTATTTTAAATTAAAATTCTACTCAATTTTCCATAATTTTTGGTGTAGATACTGACTTCTGCCTGATATGCAAGTATATCAGAGTTTTATTGTTAATTTGTTTTGCACTGCAATATGTTAAACACGAAATAAGTTTTTAAAAATTTCATCTGATGTTACTGTTGGAATAAAATGTGAAACTAAAATACACTTTCCAGCTCAGACCAAGTGTAGTATCTGTTCTATCAAAAAAAAATCTTTTTTAAAAAAAGGTACAATAATATTGTGGAGTCCGCGTTTGCACAAGACATCCATAGAATGGAGTTATGTTACAAACACCTACAAAGGTTTCAGGATATAGACACCAATAATGAGATATATTCTGAAACTACATTAACCAGTGCTTAGATAAATACGTTTCCTATAATAATTGTGGGATTGGTGTTTGTGTCAGATGTCAATAATATACAAATATTTTTAAGCACAGTAATAATATTGTTGGAGACGCCCCTTTGATTGGCACGTGGCCAAGGAGGTTGTGTGCAAACGTTCTACACTTGAGGAATGTTACTGCTCAACCCGCTTTGCTTGTAATATATGTGAATACATGTTTGTTTCTAAAAGTCCTGCGTTCCTTACTGGCGATGTTGGATTCGACTTTCACACGGGTTAACTCCATAAAAGAGAAAAAGAATGAAATGAATTTGACTTCAAAAGAATGAAATGAATTTGACTTCAAAAGAACTTTGGATTTACAAGCTAAGAATTCGGCTGTTACGTTCTTTAAAAAAAAAAAAAAAAAAAAAAAAAAAAAAAAAAAACAAACACATGGCAAAGCGGTCGACTCAATTATAAGTTAATCTTTTTGTCTCCGTATTTAAATTGAAAAGAACTGTACTAAACGCATTTTTGTTAATGTTTAAAAATTAATTTGGTTGCTTATTGAAAGAAGAACGAAAAAAAAAATGAACAAGAAAAATGTTTACCCAATTTCACTGCGAGAACAATTTCTAATTGTAACTTGCCTACGGTTTATTCTTATGCAAAGTTGGACATTTTTTAAATGAAGTGAAAAGTTTTATTTTTGCCTTTGATTTTTGCCTTTGATTTTTGCTGCTAACTATGCAATATTTTAACAAGAGAGTAAAATCAAATACTTTTTTTCATTGAGTGGAATTTTCTGAAATATTCTATTTTTAATTGTTGGTCCTAAAGTTAAAAAAAACTTTTTTTTCTTCCGCGTGGGGACCCCCCCCCCCAGCCATTTTGGTTAACTTCCAGACAATTCCACAATTTTTATTCTTTTGCAACTGTATGATATCACAGTATATATATATATATATATACACATATATACACACATATATATATAAATCCCCGAAACAGTGTTTCATGGTAAACAACTGATGATCCCTTAAAAAATAAATTATTGGTATTATAGTAAATTCGAGAGCGAGTTGATGCAGTGATTGCAGGTGATTAAATGACTTACTGACTAGATGGTTTTCTAACGAATGATAAAAAGTATTTTTTTGTATAGTTTTAAAGGTTAAAAACTTCAAAGACTATATATATATATATATTTTTTTTTTTTGTTTCGCAAGTAAAAAAAAAATTTTTTTGTCCACCATCATATTGGGTTATCACTAAGGT
Organism: Euprymna scolopes; assembly: GCF_053919585.1. Lineage (NCBI taxonomy): Eukaryota > Metazoa > Mollusca > Cephalopoda > Sepiida > Sepiolidae > Euprymna > Euprymna scolopes. The sequence continues at coordinate 136,848,701 of NC_136487.1, read as the reverse complement.
TTTTACCAAGGAGTAAAGGATACATTGCTCCCTCCTCATATGCACACACTCAAAGAAAAGACATTTTCTTTTTTATTATTATTTTATCTCTCTTCTCCAGTCAAAAACAGAAATAAATTTTTTTTTCGTGCATTTAGAAAAGCCATTACAAGATGGAGGATGTTAAAACGATATTAATACAGCTAATAAAGGCCCAGATGGACCAGCAGCTGAGGAAAATTTAAAAGAACGTGATAAACAGTGATGGAGAGAATGCTACTTCAACAAGAAAACTATTGCTAAAAATATTCGATAGAACGGAACACAGGGACGACAGTTTTGCCTTTTCCTCAAAGTACAAAATGGAATGCCATAGAAACGTTCAACTACCAAGCGGAGTTAGATGGGACATTTGACGTTTTCTATTGGAGATATGAGGACCTATTCACTGGATTGTCAAGAGTGGAGTAACGCTAAAAAAGTTTGCCTACTTTTGTGGAAATCAGGGACCACAGAACATAGCAAGTTTGTGGATTATATTCTCCCCAGGAAGAATTTTTTGAAGCAGTCAAACTTTTATCCGAACTGTTCAGCCCGAATTCTACGCTCTTTCATAGAAGATGGAAGTGCTTTAACCTGCAAAAAAAAGCGACGACAACGATTACCTGACCTTCGCGTCCGTGGTAAATAAACACTGCGATGATTTCCGTCTATCTGACCTATCGGCAGCTGACTTCAAGTGTTTAATTTTTGAGCAGGATCTAGTTTCATCCAAAAACGTTGAGATTAGACAACGTGTTCTCTCTAGACTTGAGAGCGAATAGGGCCTCACCCTCCAGAAGTTGGCCGAGGATTGTCAACAAGTAGTCTGCATAAGGAACAACTCGAGATACGTCGAGGAGTCAGGCGCAACAGGCATTAGAAGGACTACCTACAGACCGGAAAAATACTCACCCCTCAAAAGCAAAGCTGGAAGAAAGAAAACTCAGGCTACACCTAATAAGTACCACCCAGTCACAAGACCCGGATCCCCTACAAGCCCATGCTATCGCTGTGGCGGGAAACATTTATTGAGTCAATGTTCTTACAAACATAAGTACTGCAATGAATGTGGCAGGAAGGGCCACAAAGCGATCCAGTGCAGGAAGAACAAGGTCAAGAACAGCGTCTGACAGACTAGATCCGACTTGGATTCAGAGAAGAACTGGCGCAAATATGTCACAGTTAACATCACAAATAAAACTGTGCATCTACAATTGGATTCCGGATCAGACCTGTGCATCATTAACCTTAATACGTGGAAAAGGCTAAGGAAACCAACCATGCGGAAGACAAACAAATCAACGAACTGTGACAGGCGATAAAGTGGAATTTGAGGGAGAGCTCACACTCCCGGTGACCTTAAATGGTGTTACCAAAAAAGTGAAAGTGTATGTACATAGGACATCCGAAAACCTCTTCGGTACTGACTGGATGGAGCGATTCGAATTGCGGGACCAAACTATGAATAAATTGTCATAGGGTAGAAGACTCGTCTACAGAAGCACAACAATTGAAGGTGAGTTAAAAAAGGAATTTCCAGAAGTATTCTCACCAGGACTAGGAAAATGTACAAAAGCTATAGCAAGATTCGAACTAAAAGAAAACACTGCCCGGTTTCAAGAAGAAACATAGCGCCCCATTCGCAGCAACAGAGAATTCGGAAAAAGCTTCAATGAAATCTGCCAAAGGAGGCAAAAAAAAACAAAAAAAACTGAAATTGCAAAGCCGGAAGCTAAAAAACCTGCACCAAAAGAATTCCCCAAGCCAAAGCAACCTAAGTAGTACTTGTCTTCGAAACAAATTTGCCATGCGGATAGCCTATCTAGACTGATACCATTGAAAAGGGATCCGTTTGAAGATTCCATCATTGCACCTCTTCGGATGGACGGGGAAATAAAAACGATGATGGGCAACACAATCACAGAACTCAAGGTGTCTCTTCCGAAGATTAAAAAGGAAGCACTTTAACAATTTCTACACGTGTATAGGATTACACCCAACCCGAACACACCAACAGCAGTCTCACCTGCAGAAACGATGTTTGCGCGGAAAGTGAGATCCGTTTTTGACAAGCTCTTACCCAAACAGCCAAGTGACCACTTATGTACCCAGTAAACGTTTCAGATTAGGTGAAAGAGTGTTTTTTTCAAAAGTTATAAAAACAACACATCATTCTGGGAGGTGGGTACAATTACTAAGAGAGTCGGTGACATGGTCTATATCATCCAAGGACCAACATATACCTACAAACGTCACCAGAACCAACTAAAATGTCGATCAGTTGAAACCAGCGACAGTCCACCATTGAAAGATAAGCCGATAGACACTGTCTTTGAAACTTTTGATCTTGAACCTCCTCAACCAACACCTGAAATACAGCGGTCATTCCGTAAGAGAAAGTTTACCGAGCCATTGATGGTAAACCTGTAAAGTCGAAACAGAATAAAGGAAGAAAGCAACCACGTGTCTGCGCATGTTGTCTTACCTGCTGGGAGGATCACAGGGAGGGCAGAAATTAAAAATGGCGGCTGTGGTTTTTGTAAGATTATTGAGCGATGACGTCAGGCCTCACGTGACTGTTTTTCTGGCCGCCGATTGGCTGATGACGAACGCTTGGACAATAAAAGGAGTATGTTCAGAAGATCGACGACAGTGTGTATCAACTGCATCAGTGTGATTAGAAGTTAGACGTGTGTGTTAATCAACTGCCATAGTTGCGAAAAGAATTCAAGCTATTTCGGCGAAATGGCGGAAAAAATTGACCTCAAATTAATACCAGAGTAATTGACTGGGTGGAAAAGGTGGAATTACATTGCCTTTTGTCTGGCGTAAAAAACTTTGAACATGTTGTTCCTCTGCGTTTGTCCGGCTGCGCCTTTGCGGTGTATCAACAGTTCAGCCATGAGGGCAAACAGGACTACGAGAAAATCAAGGCGGCGCTGTTCAAGGCGTTTGCGATTGACCCCACCACTGCTTGGGAGCAACTTGAGGCAAGGACCTTATGTCCAGGCGAAACGGTCGACGTGTACTTGGCAGAGCTGACGAAGTTGACAGTGTTGTTTGGTGGACTGCCTGAGCGGGCCTTAGCATGCAAATTCCTAGCAGGACTCCCGACAGGAGCAAAGCAACTACTACGAGCTAGCTCAATGGCAGATTCGTTGCCCCTTAATGACCTAGTAGATTGGGCCAGGACTGTAATGAAGAATTACTCCGAGATGAGGGAACCAGTAATTGCTGCTGCTCAGTCCACACCGAATGATAAGAAACCGTATCAGGGACCTGGTCCACGTGGTGGAATCATATGCTACAGATGCAATGGACAGGGCCACATTGCAACCAACGGCTGTGTTCGCTGCTACCGGTGTAAGGAAACTGGCCATATAGCTCAAGACTGTCCGGAAAACGGAACAAGGTGTCAGCGCCGACCTCTTCCCCACGCAGAAATTAAATGAGATGCTGCCGATCATCCCGATATATATCAACGAAACACTGCTCAGCACTCCTCGATTCCGGGTGCTCCTGCACTATTGTATGTGCAGATCTCTGCCACATTTGGAGAAAGAAGAACGTCAGAGTGACTACCATCAGTGGAGAGACGCGCACATGTTCCGGGTGGGCAATGTAAACATTCGGACGAAAAATGGAAGCTCCGCTAACCTAGAGGTGTTGGTAGTGCTCGAAAAACCCCGAGTTTTGACCTGCTCCTAGGATATGATGCCATCAGAGCCCTTGGTGGTGTCTATATAACGGCGACGGGGGCGGTACATTTTCAGGAGAAAGCCCCAGTGTGTGCTGCGCTAAGGATCGACCAACCAGACTTCAGCGTTGAATTTGACAAGCAAAAGAGGGCTTGGACTGCCTCATGGAAGTGGTCGGAAAACCGGGAACCAGCCAAACTGCAGAATGGAATAACTGAATACCATGTGCCCGACCACATGAGGCCGGCGTATGAAGAAGAACTTCGCAAATGGATTGAGGATGGCTGGCCGATTCCCTACCCATACAAGAAACTTGGACCTCCTAAGGGTCTGATCCCATTAATGGCAGTTGCTCAACACAACAAAGCCAAAGTCAGACCGGTAATGGACTACCGAGAACTGAACCCATATGTTGATGCGTTCACAGCTGATGCTGACATGTATGCTAGCAAACTACGAGAGTGGTGCCAGCTGGGTTCTAATGTGTCCCTGTTGAATCTGAGAAGAGCATATCTGCAGGTCCGGGTTAGCGAGACAATATGGCCGTTTCAGACGGTAGTGTTTGCCGGTAGGAGGTATTACCTCACAAGACTGGGCTCGAACAGAATGAAGGAAGAAAGCGACCACGTGTCTGCACGTGTTGTCTTACCTGCTGGGAGGATCACAGGGAGGGCAGAAATTAAAAATGGCGGCTGTGGTTTTTGTAAGATTATTGAGCGATGATATCAGGCCTCACGTGACTGTTTTTCTGGCCACCGATTGGCTGATGACGAACGCTTGGACAATAAAAGGAGTATGTTCAGAAGATCGACGACAGTGTGTATCAACTGCATCAGTGTGATTAGAAGTTCGACGTGTGTGTTAATCAACTGCCGTAGTTGTGAAACGAATTCAAGCTTTAGAAGTTCGACGTGTGTGTTAATCGACTGCCATAGTTGCGAAACGAATTCAAAACCCTAAAAGGAAGAGGTACCGACAGCTTTTACAAACAAAAAGCTTGGGAGGGGGGGGGGGAGACGTCCCTCCATGGGATTAATGAACTATCTCATGATGTCACTTCCTCTGGTGACGTCACTTCCAATATAGAGTACAGTGCCGGGCAGTCAGAGATTGGCACACGGCCAAGGAGGTCATGTGCAAATGCCCTACAATTGAGGAATGGTATTGCTCAACCTGCTTTTGCCTGTAATATATGTGAATACATGTTTGTTCCTAAAAGTCCTGTATTCCTTTGTTTTATTACCATTTAATCCCATAACAAATATATAACAAATAACAGATTCAACTGGAATTTCTATGCGTCTCACTCTTAAGTATTGTCTCACCTGTCTGTTTAAATGTATGTATGTTTGTATGTCTGTCTAAAACTTTTGACTGAGATGACGGATTTTCACAAGATCAGTATAGTTTTGAAGCTCGATCCTTTGGATGACAAATATCGAAAAATTTGCTAAAAATTTTAATTCTTTCACCTTTAACTGGGCACTTTTCTACAAGGAGGGGTCGTGTTTTTTCGACAATATTTTCAAAAGTCATCCCCTCTTTTCAATTGACTGGCTTTAATTTAAACCTTTGCCACTTCTGGTTTGGCGATGGATGCAACGGCAAAGACATCACATTTTTTTTTCATGTTCTTTCGCGGTACGGGTTCAAGCCTGCCTGTTTACTACCACTGTCTTCATTTTTTTTGCTCAACACACACCTTCAAACACCCAGGCAACGCCGGACACAGAGGCTAGTATAACATAATACAAAAGTATAATCTATACTGTATTTGTCTGTTCCACTTAATCATGAAAACTACTGGGCCAATCTGGCTGATATTGTGCATGGATTTTTATAAGGTGCAGCAAACTAAGTATTATGGTATCTGTTACAGGTATGCTTAGCTATTAATAGTGATTACTATATAATGCAAAAATGAACACAAATTCAACCATATTCAACCATCAATCTGACAAAGCACTTTAAGTTAACAGGCTATAACTTTTGCCCATTTTTAATGGTCTAAAATGTCTAGTACTGAAGTATAATATAGAAGTAAAGAGACTTATTTTTAGTCATGCTTAAAGAACGTCTTAACAGATATGTCAATATGTCAGTTGACGAATTAAAGGGAAACAAATAATGGTAGTGGTTATGACCCGATGGGTCATAGGGATGTGTGATAATCCATTATTTCGACAGTGTTTTTTTTATTTTTTGATAGACTCTACTTTTGTTTAAGCAGTACCACCTGAGAAGGTCTCCATTTACTTGAAACTAGCTGACCGAAACATGCTCATCAATATGTAGTGATATATAGATGTAAAATAAATTTTAAAAATATAAATAAATAAAAAAAAAATTAGATCTTGCACTACTTTGGTACAAAGCGTTCTTGTATAAACTTTCTTAAAAAAAATTTATTGGTTGCTTCACCTCTAAAAAATATTAAGCAGGAATAATATATATATAAAATACATATTTTAATGGGATTCTGATCTATTATTTATAATTAACTAGCCTGGGTGCTCGGCTTTGCCCAGATGTTTGAAGGTGTGTGTGTTCAGCAAAAAAAAAAAAAAAAAAAAAGTGGTAATAGGTAGGCAGGTTCAAACCTGTACCGCGAAGGACGAAAATAATGTGAAAAAAAGTGATGTCTTTGCCGTTGCATCCATCGCCAAACAGGAAGTGGTGGAGGTTTAAATCAAGGCTAGTTAATCGAAAAAAAGAGGGAATAACTTTAAAAAATATCTGCAAAAAAAAGCGACCCCACCTTGTAGAAAAGTGCTCAGTCGAGGGTGAAGGAATTAATGTTTTTAGCCAATTTTTTTATATTTGTCGTCCGAAGGGTAGAGCTTCAAAACTACCAATCTCATGAAAATTCGTCGCCTCTGTCAAAAGTTTTAGGCCGACATACATTTAAACAGATAGGTGAGATTTATATAATAGATGGTTCTCATATCATTAAATTCTATGCTAGGTCTATTAGACGAGAACAGTAGTTTAATAACCTAAATAATACAAACGATCAATCTTTCATCTGAAAAAGAGAGAGAGATGCAAGGTAGTATTGATGTTTCAGCATTCTAACCTGTGTGAGGATGTATCTCCGATCAGCCTTTTCAATTTTAATGAGGTTTGCATTGATGTAGTCTCCCAATCCATTTTGGGATCCGTACTCCAAAGTGATACGGCTGTGATCATCTGGAAGAAAAAGATAAAGAAATTAAGCTTGATGTCAAAAAAAAAAAATCTATTTATTTCCAAAACATATCTACCCAGCGTTGTCTAGGAGACAAGGAAAAATGACCGACTTGTTTACAAAGAAGTGAAAATTAATTTTCCTAACTTAAAGTAATAAAATTATTTTGTGAAATTTAATCTTTTGTTTAAAGTTTATTTTAATACTTAAGTTTTTAGTAGACATACAAACACACGCACAAACCAACGTTTAAGATTTATATAATAGACGTGGAGAGAGGTGTTAAAAAAAGTGGTAGTAGGCAGGCAGGCTCAAACCTGTAACGCAAAGGAGAAAAAGGTTTAGAAAAAAAAAAAAAGTGTCTTAGCCAATGCATCCATGGTAAAACCGGAAGTAGCAAACGTTGAAATTAATGTTAGTCAATCGAAAGGCGACGATGACTTGCAGAAATGTCACAGAAAAAGCAAGCCCTCCTTGTAGAAAACTTCCCAGTTGAGGGTGAAGGAATTAATGTTTTTTTGGCCAATTTTTCGATATTTGTCGTCCGAAAGATCCAGATTTAAAACGTTCTGACGCGTCTGTCTGAAGTTTTTGCGAGATATACAAACACACACGTTTTGCCTTTTATATATTAGATTAAAATTTTACGAGATTAATTTACAAAATAAACTGCACTATTCATTTTTTTTTTTTTTTTTTTTTTAACTCAGACATGACAAGCACTTAAACAATTAAAAAAAAAATAATTAAGTTTTTTGTACCCCATCTAGTGAATCAATCTTTTTACACATTCAAATCATAATTGTATATCTTATCCTCTTTTCATAATAGCCATTTTTAATTACCTTATATACCCCCCCCAAAAAAAGTTTCCATTTTACTTTGAAAACTAGTTTTAGTACCAGTAATAATAGATAATAGTCATACAGCAGTAAAAAGATGCGAGTCTTACTTTCATTTCAGATTGATTTAAAAAAGAAAAAAAAAAAAAAAATCTATATTTAATTATTTAGTTAAGGCTATTCTGTTATCAGAATATATAATTAAATGGAAACTAAAGCAATCTCAACCTAGCACGAATAATGAGATATGTACAAATTAACGAGTTTCAGCTTGCAATTTCTTTCAATATATTCCTGAACAAATTTTTTAAATATTTAGTGCTTATTTAGAATTACATTCAGTTAAAAAATATATATAAAATCTTTATGATGTACATACTATTATTTCCAAAATCTTTTTAATAAAATTATTTAAACCAAAATATCTCACAGAAGAGATGTTGCGAGTTTGTCTCTGATGTATCGTTATTTTCATGGAAAGTGTTCGACTGAGCTTCAGTCTATGGTCCCCCCTCGCCAAACTTTCACAAGAAACACTCGTCTAGCTGAAAACACTATCAATAATTCCCCCCACTCTTTATCTGTGCCTAAACCTAAACGTAGATTCCATGAACAGAGCTTCTTTCTGTGGAATTGTCTTCCGTTTTCCTGCTTTCCGGCTGACTACAATATGGTTGTCTTCAAGTCTAACGTAAATAAGTTCTTGATGAGCCGTTCCATATAAGTTATCAAATTTACTGAATTTTCATTACTAATGATTACTATATCGTCCAATTTCTACTGTACACTCTTTAACCCTTATCCTTGAGTGACCTCTTGGCCTTGATAATGTGGTGAAAAAAAAAATAATAAAAAATCAACTTTTTATTTGTAAGTCTTCATTTGGTAACTTGACACAGAACAAAGATGTCATATTCAAAAAAATTACATAAATCAATCAGTTTTTTTTTTTTTTAAAGAAAATTTAATTTTATAGGGAAGTTAGAAGACTAATGATTTGTCAGAAATCAGCTTTATTTTGTATTTATCCATATATATATATATATATATATATATATGTGTAGAGAGATATCGATCTATTGCCCTTTTCTAAGGACTTCAATGTCCCACTGCATAATCACAAGATTGCAAAAACTTTTTTGTGCCATTTTAAATATCTAAAAATAATAAAAGCTGTATCCTCGGCTTGTTTCAATTATTCAAGTAGTAGTGATTGTAAGGGGAGATAAATTGATTCTTTTTTTTTATAAATTTAATTTGAAAAAAAGTTTAATGCTGAACTGATGATCAGTAGCCAATAATAATAATAATAGGTACTTACATGGGCTTACATCTCTGTATCGGTTTTTATTGCGATTTTCTGGTTTTCGTGCTTCTAATACGGACAATTTGTATCCAATAACAGAGAGATCTTCTGCTTTTTTCAGTTTCTGTAAAAGATAGAAAAAAATGCATAAATCAAAAATGAAGTTCTGCATCATAGAAAAAATAAATTCAAACCAGAAAAACAATCATTCTACAGTGCTCAAAATGTTTTTCAAATTTTCATTAAACATGCAATATTTTACAATCTTTTCATAAATCACTTTCATAACAAAGGCAGCTATCATCATCATCATCATCATCATGTATTAATTACTAGGACTATGACAAGAGAATATTCTTTTTATTATTTTGACTCTCGAGTATATATATCAGTTAATATCTTATGATTTTAGAAAGTTATGTAGTTCTCAGTTGATTAACTGTGTCGGATATATACTCGAGAGTCAAAATAATAAAAAGAATATTCTCTTGTTATAGCCCTATTAATTACTCATTATCATATTCGGGGGGGGGGGGGATCTTTTTCCCCTCGGCCTCAAAATTAATGGCGATGAGAGCATTCCTGTAATGACCCGTTCCCTGTTGATTGCAGTGTAATGCTGGTTTTATGCAGTTCAAGGAAGTCCACCCTCCCAGGCTTTACCATCTCTCTTTGAGATTTTATTGCTAATTGCCTGAGATGCCTTTGCCAGGGGTTGCCGATGGGGCTTACACAGGCAGCTTCTGCAGGGTCAGAGTGCTCCTTCTCTGGGGCACTGACTTTTCAATCCCACTTTCTAACCCTAGTGTCACATTTCTCATGGTGAGAGAGAAATAAATACCTCCCGCCTATTATTATTATTTCCTCTACTTAAGAGGAAGTCAGTCTTTTTGTTTTTCTTTTTCCTTTGTAAAGCCATGATCATAAAAACCATCAGCAATTTATACAAAGGCTACCTAGCTAATTAGGGAATGCAGAAAACTTGGGAAAATCATAATAGGCAATACAAAACTTAGAAAATGCAACAGTGATACATGTTCATTCACAGTTCTGAAGAAGCACGTTCAGGACTGCAGAACATAATGCAAAAAAAAAAAAAGAAAAAAAAGAGTGCTGGTACATCTTTGAACAAACACCGGTGTAATTTATGCAATAGGTCTAATGTGAATGTATATTGTCCCCACATTTCAGCACGTGAAACATCTCCAGATTCCACTCTGTACAATCACTTCCTTCCAAGTCTTCCTTAGCTGACCAACCTTCCTTGGGCATAATGACGCATGTGTAGTGGTAGCATTTTACAAGACCCACCCGCTGTATGTGGAGATTAGGATGGGTGGTCATGCCAGATCCTCACAAATACCCCAAGTCTTTCATGTATGGCTCCAACCGCTATACTCTGGTGAATGATCTCAGTTGGCAAGCTAAATCTCATTGAAGTACTTGCCATCTTGTAGGTTTTGTCTATGGAATGCAAAGGCTCAATCCCACACTTACAAAACTGGTTTGTGATAGGACGAACATCCAACCATAAAATCACGATCCATAACAAAATAATAGTAAGTAATAAAATTTAAAAAATTATAAACTTTTTCAAATACAATGAAGTTCAAATAAAAAGTTATAAAAAACATCTATTATATAAACTAGCCTGGGTGACCGGTATTGCCCTGGTGTTTGGAGGTGTGTGTTGAGCAAAAAATGGTAGTAGGCAAGCAGGCTCAAACTTGTACTGCGAAGGAGGAAAAGAACGTGAAAAAAAAAAAAAAAAAAAGTGACGTTTTTGCCGTTGCATCCATCGCCAAATTGAAGTGGTGAAGGTTTAAATTAAGGGTAGTCAATTGAAAAGAGGGGATGGAAATATAAGCGAAAAAAGCTTATAGAAAAGTGCCCAGTTGAGGGTGAAGAGATTAATGTTTTTAGCCAATTTTTCGATATTTGTTGTCCAAAGTGTGTGTGTGTGTGTGTGTGTGTGTGTGTGTGTGTGTGTGTGTCCAGTTAAAAATCAAAACTACAAAACAAAAATCAGCTACAAAGCTGAATTTATTTATTGGCGTTGTGCCTGATGAATAATATTTTAAATTTAGAAAAATTGATTCTATAGGGATCAATTGGGTCAAGTTTCGTCCGGGTAGTTGGGTGAGACAGGTTTCCAGTATTATTATGCACTAGTTTGTTCCAAATTTCAGTTTCTTTGGAGCATTTTAGAGGATTTTTAGGCGCGTAATATGGACAGTGTCTCATTAGAAAATTCAAACATTTCTGATTTGCACTGAATTTGATCAATAGTCATTAGATACCAATTAACCAAATTTCTATGAAATTACTTCTTAAGACCTTTTAAAACTCAAATTTTAAACATTTTTAGAGATTTGGATTAAATTAGAATAAGGGTTCTAGACATGAGGTTTAGTGTCATTATATCTTAGATTTAATCTTCATAAAAGGGACATAAAATTCATATAAAACTGTTCTGTTCTGGGAATTAATTTCACTCATCTCAAGACGGGTATTCTAATATATACATATATTTCTTAACAGAGGGTGGATTCTCTTACCTTCTCGGTTAGAATTTGGTTGAACGCTTTGCTCCACTTGGAAACTAAAACAGTGGTAGGAAAACAATAGCACTTTCTTCTATGTAGCAAACCATGGCTGGGCTTTTGAACCTTTTATGTATTTTTTCTGATTCTTGAACATTGGATATAGAGAGACAGAACTATTTTTTCACCAAGGCCTTAAATCGAGGTGTCTAGTTAGCCTGTCACTGTCATAGATGAAGTGCTATTTCCAGAAGATGTATACACTATAGTTAAATACTCTCCAATTTTACACCAAATTATCTCCCGTGTGTGGGAAACTGAAAACCTTTAAGATTAGAGTTACGCTGTCCTGCTTCCCTTCTTTAAAAAAGGAGATGAACGTATTTGCAGTAACCATTGCGGCATCAGCCTTATCGATATCCACGCAAAAATCTTCACCGCCATCTTATTAAAGTGGTTTCAACAACAAAGAGACACATGTACAAGGCCAACCAATGCGGATTCCACACACACCGTGGTTGCATTAACCAGGTATTTACTCTCTGAAGAGTGAAAGCCTGCAAATTCTCATGTAGTTTCATCCCATAAACTATAAAACCAAAGATATGAGCATTTCAATATTCAATTTGTCTACGAGTGTGTGTGTGTGTATGTATATATATATATATATATATATATATACACACACACACATACACACACCACCATTGTTGGAAATTTTATAAATTCAAAATCCCAGCAATTATTGCTCAGAATTTATAAAATAAAAAATAAAAAAAAATGAAGGCTTGTTGGAAAGATGACCTGAATTGTGTAGTGTGACATTTGCCCTTAAGATCACACATTAAGGGGATTATCCATCATCCAGAGCCTATTTTTGGCACTTTCTTTGCAGCCATAAAATGTTTCAAACAGTCATTTGTTTTCCTAGTTTTGTATATAAATTACAAACTATCTGATATTTCCCCCAAAGCTCTGACCTGAATAAAAGAGAGACTAAAACTTGCTGCTATGGTTTCAAATGATCTGAAATAACAGCAAGGGTAGACTTGATTCCAAATATTTCTCATGTTATATCCCCCCTCTTTGGTTTTCATAAATAAATTTCAGTGTATAGAGATTATTTGATACTGGAGATATTCATAATTGTACCCTATTTCTAAAAGAGGAGACATAATATATTCGGAATCAAGCCTCCCCTTGTTATATATATATATATATATATATATATATATATATATATATACTAGCAAAAGTACCTGTCGTTGACTGGGTACAAAAACAGCCTGCAGAAAATGGACTCTGATTTATTAAAGTATGATAGGTTATGAAAAGAAAGGGTTGTAAAGAGATAGTTTCAAATTTGGGGGTATCAAAACCAAAGCAAAATATGATGAAAGTAAAAATAAAATAGATACACCCCATAATTTATTATATCATACCTCTTCACACTGAAACACTTATCACAATATTCTGTGGATCTATATTAAAAAACCTTGTTAAACTTTCTGACATATTTCCATTCTATAGAGGTCAGGTGCGAACGAACATCCCATAATTTTAGTATACCATATTTCTTCAAATTGAAACATAATTATTAAGTATACTTACGCAGATAAGTATAAAAAGTCTATAAAGTTTGTGCCTATTTCTATTCTATGGAGGCCATGCGCGAACGCAGACCCCACAATTTTATATCATCCCTATTTAAGTTAAAACATACTTATCAAAGTATTCTTATGTACATCTATATCAAAAACTTTTTTTTTTTTTTTTTAATTTTAAAATATTTGATTTCCATACTTTGTGGACCAGGCGCGTACGCAGACCCCACAATTTTAATGAATCATCATTATGCCAGATCAAACATACCCATTCCTGTGTCTCGATACATCTTCTATCATATGTGATCAGTTTTCTAAAATAGTCAACCATATAGGAGCCTCTTCGTGATCAGACACACACACACAGACGTTCAGCTTTATATTATAGATATACATATATGTAATAAAAAGGAAGACATAAATAGTTTTTGTAGATATTAAAGTGATAATTATGTGAAACTTTACAGGGAAGGTTTGGACAAATAGAAGGTTGTGATGGGTTCTGGCAATATTTGAGCTTCAAAAATTACATAAATTTCAATTGGAAAAACAAATTAGTTTTTTACAACAAAACCTATATTTTTGTGAAAATCAGTCTACAATAAACTAAACAGTGTAATATGACAAAATATAAAAAAGATTCAAAATAAAATATTTTAAAAATGATTATTAGATTAGATTTTTGGTAAAGATGAAATTTCAGTTCATATTAAACAGGTTTAAATAACTTCTCAATTTCTTCACTTTTCCAACCATGCAATGGCCGATATATCGGCCCTAGCAACATAGCTAAAAAGACGACACAGCCGATATTTCGGCCTGCCATCATCTTCTAATAAAACGGCTCTGATTGGATAATCCTAGCTAATCATATTTTCTCATATTGTGGTTAACATTCGGCTTCCTGTTGTGATAGCATCCATTTTGATCGCATTGTGTTTTCAAAGTTTTTGATGCAATTTTTCTTGTTTCTTTGCTGCGTATTGTTTGAAAGGATGGAGGAAAGTGATAATGAAAATGAAGTGATAACTAGCGACAACAAATGGGACGGATTAAATGAGGAAGAAGTATCCAAAATACACTGATGAAAGAAGTGAAAGTGACTAAGAGACGGTCAGAGTTTGTAATTTGTGGTTTTGAGTAGAAGAGCTTTCCACGAAACTCGGGTAGGGATTTTATCCTGGGTCCCCAAAAATCAACAGAGATTAAACCATACCTGTAATGATCTGGTTCCTGTTGGTTTTGTGGTGGGAGTTTAGTTCTGTGCAGTTCTAGGAGGTTCACGCTAATGTTTATCTTTGAGAAGGGGTTAGTTTATTGCTAATCGCCTGAAGCGCCCTTACTGGGAAATGCCGATGGGGCTGCCCCGCCACTTTTTGCAGGTCAGAGTGCCCCTCCTCTGGGGCACTGACTTCTCAATCCCACTTTCCGACCCTGGTGTCGGAGTTCCTGCAGTGGGAGAGAACTAAATACTCTTTCTCTTTCCACAAAAACGTTGGACCAATAAATTTTCTCATGCCGTCCTATTTCTTCAGTTTGTCCTGTTAATATATCTATTTTCTATATGCCTGATGTCTAGATATCTCACAAGAAATTGTCAAAGAAGGGTACCTTTATGGTTATCAAATAATTTTGGCTAATTATCCAGTCATTGGGTCAGGGTTCAAAGGGTTAAACTAATACACTTAAATTTTGTTTCATTTTCTTTTTCATCTTGTATACCCCTAAAAAAAAAAAAAAAAAAAAAAAAAAAATGTTTTTTTTTTTCAGAGCATGTGTGTGTGTGTGGGGGGGGGGCCTTCAGGGTTTTTTTCTTTTGCTTTTTTTTTTTTTTGCTTTCTCCAGCTTTTTTCTTTAAATTTGAAATTTTCGATTATATCTACCATGATGTTAAAAGATGAAACCCCTGGAACACTTACTACTAATATTAGACTCAGCATGCTCAAAAATCAATGATTGACTAGAAACTCGACTCATTTTGCATAACTAGCAAAAGGGATCACTTGACTATTCAAGCATCCCCAGATCTGTGCCATTTTCATTACACCTCAAGAATGTATATATTTTTTGGTTTTCATAACAATTCATATGATAATAGTATACTTTTCTATATTTCAGCAAAGCATAGAATCAATAATGTTTAGGTTTTTCTTGAAGCATTGTGTGTAAAGACATACATTCATTCAAGTGGTGTCCTGCCTGGTACAGGCATTGATGGCTATGACTCTCCATCTACCTCTCTCCCTTGAGGCATTCATGAATTCATTGTTGCTCATCATTCACAACCCCTTAAAAAAACTGATGTATTGCCATAAATGATGCATTGTAAATATACAATCTCAATAATTTTTCAATATATAACATCTGTTTAAATTTGTTCAGTAGTTTATTCGTAGTCACTGTTTTATGTGACTCATGATGATGCACCAGATAATCATAGTTTAATGGGGGGGGTCTCTTACTAAATTTTTTCTGGCTTTGTAACCTATTTCAAGTGAGCAACGCTGGTACATTAGTATTTAGCAATTCAAAAAGAATAATTCGAAGTAGTTTTTTTCCATGTTAGAAGACTTGATTGAATTTGAATTTTAAATTGAAATATGTATGAAATACATTTGAAAGCCAAATTGCAATGCAATATTATGAAACTAAATAGGAATTTACATGTATAAAATTGATATATTTCGGAGTTATACTCCTTCGTCAGGATTCTGATGAAAGAGTATAACTTCGAAATATATTTATTTTAAACAAGTAAATACTTGTTCATTTTCATAATATTGGGTCGTTATTCGGCTTTCAAATGTATTTCATACGTATTTCAATGTAAAATTAAAAAAAGAACAATATTTTTTTTTATCTTTCTTATATCTTGTCGGGCAACTGCTAGTCATACACATAAATTAATAAACCATGTAGATATTATGTTTGAAAGCCTTAACTATGCACATTTTTAAATAACTCAGTATCTATATACACATTGTTTCTAACAAACCACAGAACTTAATTCTATACTTAGTCAGGCAGTGGTATTCAAAAAACTGTATAAAGCTATTCTGATAAAATCGTGATACCAAATAGCTGAGAGAAAAAATCTTATATATAAAAAGGCTATATGTCTGTGTCTCCATATTTTCAAACTATCTCTTTCAAAACTAAAAGTCGCAGAGTGCGTTAAGGGCCTTCAAATGCTTGGATTTTTTATATACCGTTCTTTTATGGGTTTTTAGCCAGTTAAAATAGTTTTTAAAAGGTCAAAAATAAAGCAAAAGTGAAAAGATCGTTATACATTTCGTATATTTATCTTAGTTTATTTTTAATAAGTTCATATGTATGTCACATTGGTAGAGTGGTAACGTCACCAGCTTTGAATGCGATACTTATTTTTCGATTCTATTTTTTTTTTTCTTTTGAAATCACAATTATAGTATATACAAAATTTATACAAATTAAAATATCATATTTAAGTGTATTTTACGACCGGGCAAAACTCCCCCACCCCACCCGTGTGAGATCAAGCAATATCTCCATGAAATGAAAAGAAATAAAAATAAAAAAAGTACAAAGATGATTAAAGATTTTTTTTCTTATTGCCACCAGGACTTAGGGTTAGTGGTAGAAGTTAAAGAAGGGCATGATTTTCTTTTATGACTTAACAAACATTTTTGACGTTAATGTCCATGTAAGAGAATGTCACTTAGAAATATTTAACACGTAAATCATGATGTAAATACTTTAACATTAAAGTCATAAAAATTATGATTGGTATTATTCAAACTACTACTACCATTGAAGTTATTTTCACGTTTGATAGAGGTAACCTCCAACCTTATTCTGGGTCGTCCTTTCAAACCCTAGTATCTATGAAGAATTTCCGAGTTTTGCATAAAGATTTCAGAGTTTGAAAAGATGCATCTGAAGAAGGTCATAGGTTACACCGGCTGAACTGAAAATAGGATGAGAATAGTGCTTTGGATAATGCAAATTATCATTTCTTCCTGTCCAGCTGTAGAAAGGTTTCCATGGTCTGTACAAGTTTGCCATTTTGCTCAGATGTCTGTCTGGAAAGCAAAGAGACTTAGAAAAGGCATTTTTTTTTGGGGGGGGTGCTTTTCCTAACACCAACCTCTCCAAAGGGACGAGTATTTTGTTAATAAACCATCTCACCATAAGTTTCTGAATTTTTAAGATGAGGATTGGTTATTTGTATTATTTGGATTCTACGGACTACTGTTTTCGTCTTGAGTGTCATTTTCTCAACGTTTCGGTCGATGTATCCTCCAACCTTTTTCAGGTGTATCTTGTTAAATTCAAGAATGTTTCTGTCAAACTCAGGGATTTGGATAGAATTTCGAACAGAAGTCTTTATTTATTTCACGAGGGTGGCCTGCTCCCATTCCGTTAGCCATAACTGGATAGAGATCTAAAGTAATTCGCAATTGTATTTTTCAGTCGCCCACACTGAGAATTGAACCTTCAACGTTCAAAAGGTCACTTTTACAATTGATTTTTCCACTGCGCCATTGGGCCCAAATTCTTGACTTGGACAGAAACAGTCTCAAGTTCGACAAAATACATGTAAAGAAGGTTGGAGGTTACATCAACCGAAACGTGAAAATAACACAAAAAAAATGAGAATAGAAGTCTGAAGAATCAAAATAATATGAACTCCTCACTATAGTTCTCCACTAACTGGGATATTGTGCCACGCTGTTTTGGACTTGCTACCACACTTTCATTAGAATTTTTTTTTTTTTTTTTTTTTTTTTTTACACGGTGGTCACCACTTATCAAGGCCCGGAAGTCACTCCGGGATAAGGGTTATTGCAAGTACAGTAATGCAACAGAAACTACTGCTACCCATGAAATTAACATGATAGTTTATCGAAGGTTACTCCTCTAGATCCGTCATATTCTGTCTATGTCAATGCATATTAACAGGGTCACCTTTTGAAGGGTGCGACTCTTTGCCACACATAAACAGTTATCGACTCAAAAATTCTAAAACATATTTCCCTAATATTTAATACACACATTTTGAGTATGATGCTTTGTTTTTGTTCCGTTTTTAATGTCAAATCTAACGAAGACTTTTTCCTGAAGAGATGCCAAAAATTATAGATGGAAAGATTTAGTTGTGACAAGACCTGGTTATCAATTGGAGTTGAATTTCCCACAAATTTGTTAGATATGACATTAGCCCGATAGATATATAGGACAGACTGAGGAAACCTTTTATGCAAAAGTTATATATGAAGATGAGGGAACATCTATGATTATCTGCTCTGATAAAAGGAAGAGGAGAGGGAGCGGAAGGGGGGGGGGCGAATGAAGCCAATCGAGGAAACAATCGGGAAGACGGTAAGTGGAATTCTACCACACAAAAGTTATAAAACGATTATTTGTCATCTTTTTAAGGTTAACTAAATGCTAACATTTGAAGGAAGTCTACTAATAACGCTTATTAACGAGCAGATGAAAATGGAAAGAAAGAAAAATGTTACGGCTGATTATTTTTATTTTCTTTTTTTTTGAAGTAGACATTTGAAGATGAAAGAAAGATTCAATTATTCAATGACTGAACTGCAAATAAAATTTTTGTGTGCAGGGTGTGTGGCTTCATTCAATAAATTGTAAGTTGTAATAATGTTTCATATTACTTTGATTACTGTTCTCATCTTGAGGCCTTTTTTTTTTTTTTGTTTTTTTACAAGTTAGACACCACTTATCAAGGCCCGAAAGCTACTCGGGGATAAGGGTTACTACGTGTACAGTAATCAATGGGATAGTATCGTAGTAATCGTTAGTATTGGAGATTTGATAAAGTGTCATTACTTAAGGGGATGGTTCATCAGGAATTTGTTTATGTTGGACTTGAAGACATCCAAGTTATAGTCAGGTGAGAAATAGGCAAACGGAAAAGAGTTCCACGGGCATGCACTTCTAAGAAGCTTTGTTCATGTAATCTCTGTTTTGGTTTTGGCACAGATAAAGAGTGGGGAAAATTTTTGACGGTAGTTTCAGCTAGAGGGTGTTTATCGTGAAAGATTGGCGAGGGGGGAACCAGATATTGGAGCTCAGACGAGCACTTGCCATGGAAGTAATGAGAAAACAAAGACAGGCTCGCAAAGTGTCTTCTGTGAGAGAGAGGTTGCAGGGAAGAGAAAACAGCATCCCCCACTAAGCCACAAAGCCTATTTTGTACTCTGTCAAGGCAGGATAGGCTGTTTTTAACAGCTCCTGCCTTGGCCGTACTAGTCATATAGAGAATTGCATCAACAGCGAGATATCTTTTGAGTGTTATTTTCAAAACGTTTCAGA
This sequence comes from Euprymna scolopes, assembly GCF_053919585.1. Classification (NCBI taxonomy): domain Eukaryota; kingdom Metazoa; phylum Mollusca; class Cephalopoda; order Sepiida; family Sepiolidae; genus Euprymna; species Euprymna scolopes. The sequence continues at coordinate 136,829,179 of NC_136487.1, read as the reverse complement.
TAATGTAACCTCTGACCTTCTTCAGGTGTATTTTGTCGAACTTGGGAATCTTTATGGAATTTTGAACCGAGCCCTTTATTTAATCCACGGGGGTAGCATGCACTCATTTCATCAGCCATGACCGAGTAGAAGTCCTAAGTAATTTGCAATTGCATTCTTAGTATTACTTGCACTGAGGATTGAACCTTCGACCTCCAGAAAAGAATTTTACATTGTGTAACGGATAAAGTATTTAGTAAAAATTCAGTTGTGACACTTTTCTGGAGGTTGAAGGTTTAATCTTTAGTGCAGTTGATACTCAAAAATAAAATTGCAAATTACTTAGGACTTCTACTCAGTTATCGCTGACTGAAACAAGAGCATGTTATTGGATTGAACAAAGCGTCCCACTCGAAATAAGACGACCCTTAAAGTGAAAAAAAAAAAAATCATCTTTAAAAAATATTTCATAAGATGCCGGGTATTGCAATCTCTAGCCAAGGTTAAACAAACATGGTTTCGTGATTTAGTAGTCTCAGAAACTATGGGACAAAACCAACCAAACCCCAATGGAGGTAGAGATCAAAAACGAAAATGGAACTGTATTGGCCACACTTTGCGGAAGCCTGCATCCCTTGAATGAAACCCACAAGGCAAACATAAAATTGGTCGACATGGAAAAGAAGCATTGAGGCTGAGACCAGGGCTGCCGGAATGACATGAGCCGAACTGAAGAGGACCAGCCAGAACCGGGTCTGTTGGAGGAGCGTCGTTACAGCCCTATATTCCCCAAGGAATCAAGAGGCCTAAACAGAACTTATACAACCAATATATGATTAATTTATTAAAATTTGCTCCAATTTTGTACTTCGTCTTATCTGACGGTCGCCTTATATGCTGAAATATATGGTATGTCATATTGTTTGTTACATCTTTATGTATACACACACATATATACACATCTATATGCAGATATACACAGACAGACAATACATACAGACACACACACCTCACATATGTATATGTACAAATTATTCTCCTATCTTAATGAACACATCATTATAAATTTTTTTTGTAATCTTTAGCATTCAGGGGTGTGCTCACCAAAACTCACCTGCACACAGTGAGCCCAGAGGTGGTAATGGTAATTTTGTTATAAAAAAAAAAAAAAAAAAAAAAAAAAAAAGGTGCTATCTTATGAAGGATACAAATTTGATATTTCTGGAAACTAGATAACGTTTCTGATAAAGAAAAAAAAGTAGCACAATATCTCATCTAGAACTAAAAATATGTCAAGTTAATATAGGTCGGAGGGGTATCAGTTTTGGGTGAAATAAAATTTTCATTTCAAATTCCAATTTCACCCACAAGATGGCTTCCAGACATGGGTAAGTTACATATATTTTGAATTCCTATCTTATTCCCTTCATTTAAAAAAAATAAAATTTATTGAATGTAGAAAATTAAAATTCTGGAGATTAAAATCACTAAAAGTAAAATGGAGAGGGGGGGAGGAGGACAGAGTCTGAAAATTTCTAAAATTCTTGAGATATGATTTGAAAGCGATTACTGATCATCTCTAATGATCTTAGGAATTCACAAAGGAAGTTTATTTAATAGCAATTAATAGATGGATTCTTAAATACTTGATCTGTAAGTAATTATTTTTACCAAATTATTTTGTTCATCTTAATCTTCTGCATGTTAGTACAACCGAGGAAACAGGACACAGGGAGGGAATTCCAAAGTCTAGCAGTTTCAGGGAAGAAATTTTCAGAATAGAAAGCTCTCCGGGGACCTCTACAGTAACGGCAAAGGATTTTACAGCTTGTTGGATTAATCAAGGGTATTCATCAGTGATGGGAGTTCACTATTTTTCCACGAATACTGATACAATTACAAATTCTAATAAGAATTAGTTTTTTTTCTAAATTGTAAAAAGATATAAATATTCTGTATATAAGATGTAATTTTATTCCCCCTATTCTTTTTTTTATATACATACCCAATAGTTTTGTTTACATTAATATTATTAATACTAGCAACGCCCTGACCATAACCTTGAAAAATGGTGAGGGACCATCATCATGCCAAATTTGGTCATGATCGGTCCACTGGTATAGGAGAGTATATATACATATGCTATGACCTTGGCTGTAACCTTGAAAAATGGTGAATACCATTCATCGGTGGGGGCCCATCATGTCAGGTTTGGTTACAACCGGTCCAATGGTATGAAAGTTGTACACACAGACACACGCGAACGCTCCTTGCTAATCAAGCCAGAGATGGCTTGTGTCACCGGTTTTGAATCTATTGACTGGTGTTAATCGTGACACTCTGCACTGAAGATTTCCGAAAGGATGAAACACTAGTGTTTGTAGGTATTTAATTATTATAGTAAATAATTATGGCAGTCCTTTTAAGAAACACGTTTCTTATCGTTGAGCACTTAGTTGAATTATGTTGGTCAATTTAGCTCTTATGCATAGATCATCATATAATGACTAGATCACTGACTGACGTAAAAAAAAAAAAAAAAAAAAAAAAAAAAACATTTAAAAATAAAATGTTTAATTTCAACATTATTTCACGCGATTAGCAGTAACTGAATGGATATGGTCCTTGCTAATCAAGCCAGAGATGGTTTGTGTTGCCGGGTTCGAATCTATCGACTGATGTTAATGACACCCTGCACTGAAGATTCCCGAGAGGATGAAACACTAATGTTTGCAAGTATTTAATTTAATTATTATACCATATATATATATATAATTTAAAGGAGATTAGAACAATAGTCTAAAGAGCAGAGTGTATTTTAATGTAATAGTGAAATTACTAGTTTAATTAAAATACAGGAAAGAAAAAGTGCTCGTTGTAATTTAGATATATAATAAGCTCGATAGGTAAATATCCTAAAGCTAATTTAATATTTAGTAATGTGATTGATAATTTAAAAATCAAATTATAATTAAATTAAAAATCCGTTTCATAAGAAGGAACAACAACAAAATCAATTATCTGTACGATCGTTTCGGAAAAAAATAAAAAGCTATATGTTATAATTATTGTCCGTAACTTAATGTCTGCCACAATAAAAACACTGTTTTCCGAAACGATCGTACAAATAATTGATTTTGTTGTTGTTCCTTCTTATGAAACGGATTTTTAATTTAATTATAATTTGATTTTTAAATTATCAATCACATTACTATATATATATATATATATATATATATATATATATATATATATATATATATATATATTATAGATAAGGATTATTAAAACGATAAAATAAAAATTAAAAAAAAAAAAAACATTCCAAAATTAAAATTTTTGATTAAATTATTTTTTTTAATTGCTGTACCCGGCCACGCGTTTCTGTGGCTCAGTTTGTCTAAGTGGAAATGTATATGTGTTATGTTTGTTGTTAATACTTGTGGATACCTTAAGTTTACAGTGGTGATAACATGAGGGTTTAATTTTAGTATGGACAGGCATATCATAAAAAAAAAAATTTTCTATTCGATTTAATTGTTAAAAAATGTAAAGGAAACTTTTAAAGAAAATCAACCAACAAAGTGAGAGATTGCTGACATTTTCTAAGGAAGGTAGAAAGTAGTAGTGAAACTATTTTTTTTAATCAAATAAAGGTTTATTTTCGCACTTTATTTGTAGGAAAAAAAATGCTGAAATATTGATGTTCAAGTGTAACCAGCCGTATTTAATGAATTGACATGTTTCAGTAATGGAAATATCCCAAAAGTAACGCAAAACAATAAGGTATGAAATAATAAATTAAGGAAATAAATTTTCTAATTTCTTCGAAAACTAACTATTTACTTTCTCATAATAAGCGCTTAGGGAGCGGAAAGAAAGAAAATAGTACAGAATCGCTAATAAAAAAAAATAAAATCAATAATCATATATATATTATATATATATATATATATATATATATATATATATATATATATATATATATATATATACACACACACACACACTTTGGGGTAATCGTGCCAAATCCTGGGTAATTGCACCAACTAACTAAAAGTGCTCTTTTTGACAACCACACATATAAAGAGCACCTATTTTTTACTTGGTGCGATCACCCCAAAATATGGTATATACTGAATATATTTACATTTTGTAGTATTTGATTTATATTTGAATTGAAATTTTGTATGGAATTTGTTGTATGAAATGCAGGCAACTAAATTATTCTATGTCAACAGTCTATAACTTTTGCCCGTTTTAGTATTAAAATATTAAGAGAGAAAAAAAATAGCCGTTCTATTAGGGCTAGTTTTGTTTTGAATTATCAATACTGAATTATGCTATCTAAGTGGCAGAATTAATCATCTCAAAGGGAGACAACTCTGGTCTCAACAGGTCTTTATTTTTAATTTTATCCTCAAACAAACACTACAAATAGGGTACTGATAAGTAAAATTACAAACTAAAAGTAAAAACAACTTGATTGTTATCAAAATATGCTGAGATTTCAAAGAATTTGTCCAAGCCATACTTCAATTCCAGGAAACTAGTAATTTCCAAGATATGAACAAATTATAGTTCAAAAAGTGAGGGATCACTTTTGTATGTTAATTTAACTTTATGGCCATTTTTTTTTGGGGGGGGGGGTCTGTTATTTTTTTTTTTAGGGGTGGTGTTTATTGTGGCCTGGTAGACCAACACAAAATCTGCTTTAAAAACTTGTGTACTATAGGTTTTTGGGTGTGTTGAAAACGAATATCGCACTTAAAAATTTTCCGCAAATAAATATTTTTTAAGTATTAAGCAAACATGTGCGCCCTTGCGCATATAATAATGGCCACCAGTTTTAACAAAGAATTACATTGCTAAATACCCGGAAAAATTCTTATTTGCAGAAAATTTAAATTCTATATTCGTTTTCAGCACATCCAAAAACCTATAGAAAACAAGTTTTTTTTTTAAGATAGGTTTTGTGTTGGTCTACCAGGCCATAATTATTAAATAAACTCTACCCCTAAAAAAATAAATAAAACAGACCCCCTCCCAAAAAAAAAGATTGCTATAAAGTGGCGTCCATTTTATGTTAAACTAGCAAGGCCACCCAGCACTGCTCAGGATCGTATAAGACAAAGAGAAAAATTTTGAACATAACTTAAGTTTTTATATCTATGTATCGTTTGACATCTTCAGCAAAAGAATATTTTACCTACCCTAGGACAGGTATTACACAACATATGTATGGAATAACTGTACCTTCCCTAAGAAAGGAAATTTACAGCACGTATGTGGAAAAAAATCCTTACTTAGGGCGGGTTATGTACAACACATATTTAAAATTATTTAAATAAGTTTATGTTGTGCTAAATTTTCGGTATGTCACAGGTAAGAGTGTGTTTGTTTTTACATCCGAGTGCTATAGTGAAGAAGCACCGGTTTTTGTTTTTTATATAAATGTTATACTACTCGAATATATTACATGATTTTCGAGTTTGATAACTTATGTACGTCACAGATAAGAATTTCTGTTTTTCATTTGGGTACTTCAATGTATAAGTTCCTTATTTCCTGGGTAAGATACTGTAGAAGTACCTTTTTTCCTAATTTAAAAATGAAAGAACTTGATACTTTAAAATAATTTTCTGTTATACTAAATTTTCTGTAAATCTAGAGTAAGAATTTGTTTTTTCATCTGGGTGCTATAGTGAAGAAGAACCTTATTTCCCATTTAAAGTCATGCTATTCGAATATATAATGTGATTTTCGGTTTTAATAGCGTTTATGCACGTCACAGGTAGGATTTTCTATATTTTCTAAACGGTAATTTTAAAGAACTTTTTGAAGGTGGAAAGATACTGTGCACCTTTACCAATGTATCAATCCGTCATTTATTTCCCTAGTTTTGCATATAAATTACAAAATATCTGCTATTTTCCCAAAACCTCTGGCCTTATTAAAGGGGAGACTAAAACTTACTGCTATGGTTTCAGATGATCTGAAATAACAACAAAGGGAGACTTGATTCCAAATATTTCTCATATGTTACATCTTTCCAGGCCAGAGGTTTTGGGAAAATATCAGTTAGTTTTGCATATGAATTACAACATAAGAAACAAATGACGATGATTGAAATATTTTATGGCTGATCCCTTAATGTGCGACCTTAAAGGCAAATATCGCATAGCCTACTCTACACAATTCAGGTCATTGTCATCACCTTTCCAACAAGCCTGCATTTGTTTAATTCTGATCAATAGTCACCGAGATTTGGAACTTATAAAATTGCAAAAAAAGGGTGGTATATCTATGGATATATCTATACTGGTAGCCAAATTGAATATTGAAACGCCCATATGGACGAAATTATATGAAAATTTTCAGGCTTTTTGAAGAGCATAATACTATTCTATGGTTAAAATTTTTATGGCAATTGGTAAAAAAGAACCTATATTTTCAAATCAATAAAATATGCCCCAATTTGCCTACTAGTTGTCTCCCCTGTATCCTTGCTACGCCACTAATTTATATATATTAGCATGGGTGCCCGGCGTTGCCCGGGTGTTTGGAGGTGTATGTTGAGCAAAAAAAAAAAAAAAATTTTTTTTTTTTTTTTTTTTTTTTTTTTAACTTTCATCCCTATTATGACCCCTTAAAATTTATCATTTTGGTCTCAAATTACATTATTAAGTTAGATCCATGTCCAAGGAACCTATATCTAAAATTTCAAGTGTTTAGACCCAAAATTGTTGGAGGAGTTTGGTAGAGTACTCAAAAGTCAAATCGTTGAATTTTAACCCCTTAACAGTTATTGCGAATGAAAATACACACAGACACACGCACATATATATATATATATATACACACACACACACACACACACACACACACACACGACAACGAAAGGATGCGATAAAACGGCGAACTTTACACACATGCGTCTTAATCCGGAGGGACGGATATTAAAGACATTTTGACCAACGGCTTGGAACAAAAAAAAAGAAAAGATTAAAAAAAAAAAAAAAGGAATAAACTCAGTAAGTCATCTCCGTGAATATTTCCCTCCCTCGTATATTAAGACATTGAATTCATTTTGCCATCATTTGTTTGCACTCAAGATACACTTTTTGTTTTGATATATTTCTCGTTGGAATCCTCGAATAGTAGACAAAAATACCCCTCCCCATCTTTATAATTTATTTGTTTGTTTGTTTGTTTTATTTTCACTTAATTGCATTATTCCTTCCCTACCATAGTTAGTCATTGTTTTATAATAAAATTTAATTTTGAAAATATTACCATTGCGTGTTGTGTTTTCCGTTATTTTCATACGCTGTTCGTCATCTATTGTATATTTCTGGTTTTGAAAGAATCTCCCCACATCTTTATTTCAGCGAGGTGTATCGAACCCCAGGGCTTACGTGTTTTAATGTACATTGTATTTCATGCATATCCTACTTTTTTTTTTTTTTTTTTTATTACAAACTCACGAATGCGTTGTTATTATTGTATATTTTCATTAATAATAATGGAATTCATAATAAAGTAAATACTTGTATGTTTATTCCTTTTAACGTAATATCTTTAAGAAAAATATTTACAGCTCTAGTATTGCACTATTGAGCTATCTAAATGAGAACTTTATTATTTACTTTATATGCAATTACTATCCCAAGCAGTTAACTGTCGAGCGAAAACTGTCTTTAGGCTGCACATAGTTTGCATGTAACAAGTTTACTGCTTTTTATAGGAAACGGAATCTGAAATAATCTTGTAGATCGAAGGGTGATACACTACACTTTGATCTTTGTCAAAAGTCGAACTGCGAGTCTCCTCAATTATGTTGTATATTTCTATGGTTGGACAATGGCCATTTTTCTTTTTGTCTTTGAAATGGTTAATGTCTGTTTCAGATGCAATAATCACAAAACAAATTCTATGGTTCTGATAGGTTTTTTTTTTTTTTTTTTCTGAGCTTGAAGAAAATATGGCACATGAATCATGGTATTCATTGTCTATATGTTTGTTTGTTTTTTTTTTTTTAAATACTAGCAGGCTGCTAAGCATTGCTTGGTCATGAAATACCCTTATTTTAACTCATGCAAATTTAGTATTTATTATTATAGAGCAAACTCTCTATTGATCATTATATTGTACGCTCAATAAAGTAGTAATTTTGCCATCAGCTAGAATTGAAACCAAAACCATTTAACAATCCAGCGATATTCACTACCATATGACCTACGGACAAATGTATATCAAAACCTCAAAAATTTACACAGTTTAACATAAATGTATATTTGCGCATGCATAGAGGAGCACTTTAAGTCAACTTACGCATGCCAAAATCCAATTTTTTCAATTTTGATGGCTTCGCAGCTATTTTTACCAGCTAAAAATCAAATGAAATTTGTTCCACAGGTCCAAATCCCCTATATCAAGTTTCATGTCTGTAGACCAAAAATTGACAGTTTGATAAGTTATAGATTCATGATAGAAAGTTTATCTTGTTTCTTTTTAGATAAAAACTTACCCTACAGTTTACTTAACATTCTGATAAAGAAAAAAAAAAGATCGAAATGAGGAAAATAGTTTTTGTTTTAATAAAAATTACAAAACAACACTGTAGTCATGAAAAAAAGAAAGACCACCGTTATGTGTATGCAAACATTAAAACTAAAGCTTCCGAGGCAATCTTTTAATCCACTGGCCTACAACGCTGACTGCGAAATAATGGAAATTCTTAAAAAAATGCTTGATGCATGCCATCGTTTAAAACTTTATTTCTATACAAAATAATAGACCATTTTTTCTAATTTCAGATGGTACCAGTTTCAACCTGGTCCGATGCGGCTGACAAGTTTTTAGTAGACATACAAACATACACTCACACAGGCCGGTGAGATTTATATTATAAATTATATTTTATGTCTTTTTCCACCGTTTTTATTTCTTAACTTCACTGACGTTTGGAAAAGTATGCTTCCTACAAATATTTAAATATCGATTTTGCGTTTTTTTTTTTTATAATCAGGTAGATTAATTTCCATTTGATAATCTGCCGAAAACATTGTAAAAGAGACGATGAAAAAAAAAATATAGACGGGGAGTATCACTTGTACACAAGAACCAAAAAAAAAAAAAATTCATATTTCATATTTTCGGTTGTTCAAAACAAAATACAATATTTAAAAAATTTGACTACTGGTCAAATTTAAAAATATTTATATGGTTGATAACAAAACAGCTCTAACTAAACATGTACAAAAATATTTTTTTAAATTTTAAATAAAAATCAACAAAAAAAAAAAAAAGGAACATCTGTTTACAGTCATGCTATCACTAATATTACAAGACACTGAAATTCGAAACGATTTTTTTCAAGGTATTATTTTAAATTGCTAACTACCAGAAGAGAAAACATAAAATTATACTTTTAAATCGATAAAAATGGTAAAAAGATGGTTTTATTTAACAGTGGATGTCCAAAGAATTTTTTTTTTTTTCAAAATTGAATACTTGTCATGCATAAGTCTTTTTTAACACAAAAAAAAACAAAAAAAAACGAGTGATCAAAATTATTTCGGACATTCCAAACTATTAAAATGGACATTTCTTCTGGTTAGTTTCGAAATTTCATGACAAAATTCTTTATGCAAACGTAGTACAAGCATTTACAAATCGGGTGGGGGTGGGCTTTACAAAACTTTACCGAAAACGCTGTTTTATGATGCTCAAGTTTTTATTTTATTTTCTTAAAAATCTAAAAATATATAATGTACATTATTATTTATTAATTCATTTGAAAGTATATTCATTTCCCAACAAAATGATGTTTTTTTTTGAGGACTTAAAGTGCTTTGGTTTTTAAATATAACTATTTTAACAGAAGCCCCTTGAAATCTGATTATCCAAAGCGTTTTATCGTCCACGTTTATCGCTAATTATAAATAGAAATACTGTAGATTATGAAAACCTAACGTTACATTCCTTTAAAAAAAAAAAATAAAAAAAAAAATGAGACAGGTGCCTGTGAGTATTATGTTTTTTCTAAACAGTTCACTTTTTATAAGTAATAATAAAAAAAAAATACTCGAGCTGAGATCAAAACCAAAACCTGAAGACAGTGAGTCAAGTACGATAATCATTAAGCCAATCTGACAATCTTTAAAGAGGGTTTTCAAACCTACTTATTCTTAACATTAGTTATTGGTCATGTGAACGATTCAAGCATACGCATTCACAAAACAGTGGACAAACAGATAAAAATCTGATGACCCCTACGTAGCAATTTTTCTATTTTGACCCCTTAGCAGCCCTTTTTTCCAGTTGAAAACCGATTATAAAGTTTTCTATATGTCAATACCCTATATACCAAATTTGAAGTCTGTCGACCAAAAATTTGTTGAGTATATACTCAACAAATTTTAAGAAGTGTTCTCACACACACACATCTTTATTTTTATAGATACATAGATTATTCCAAAATATTTAAAAAAAAAATTTTTTTTTTACACTTAAGATGAATTGTAAATGCATGTGGTATAGGTGAGAAATTTTTTTTTTTTTAGATGAGTAGTTTTTTTTTTTTTTTTTTTTTGCTTCTTCGTTATAATAGTGAAATCAGGCAGTTAAATTCAGTTTTCATTAAAAAAAAAAAAAAAAAAAAAAAAAATTGATAATTACTTATTTCAATTTTAACTAAAAGCAATGTTATCTCCCTAATTGTCATACCGCAATTAGTTACATACTACTGGAATCTATAAATATAAAAGCGAAAATGTATGTATGTATGTATGTATGTATGTATGTATGTGTGTTCGCTTTTTCTGTATGTCTACAAAAGGCTTTTTTCAGAGAAGCGGTCGCTCGCTTCACAACTTTTTAAAACTTTTTATATCACATATAAATCGTAATATCTCACAGTTAACAACGAAGCTCGCCTGTCTATTTAATTTGCTCGATTTTGGGAAGATAAATATTCAACATTTGTTGCTCGCCGCATGTGGGTTAGTCTTTTTCCTATAACATCTAGGGGAAAATAAGAATTTTAAAAAAAGCGTTCCGCAGTAAATGAATACAATCTCGCAGTCAAACTTGACCTCATTAACTCATTAAAACGGGCACCTGCCAAATCCAAGTAATTAAATAAATTCAAACGTGTTTCCGTTAGCATCTCGCGGTGGGGCAATGATTAACATCGCACATTTTTTTTTTTTTTTTTTCACACTTTAATTTACAATTTTCCCTCAACGGTTCCGGTTCGATCCTTACCTACCAAAACATATTTTTTACCCCCCCCCCTGGAGTTTCCACACACACACACACCTCCAAACACCCGGGAAACGCCGGGTACCCCTCGCTAGTATTAGATAAAACAAGTATTTCTATAATTCAACACAAAAATAATTTTGCAATGTTTGCTGTTAACATGTGACATGTTAACAAGTGAAATAACTCATTTGTCCCAAATTGGCCTAAATTTTAAAAAAACTTTTCAAGAATTACATCCACTGCTATTTTATGCATGCTACTCAGTTTATTAATACAAAGTTTGCAAATATCTTGAAAACTGCTTCCTTTAATAATTAATTTTCCATTTTATCGTTTTTTGTAATTTGGGGATATTTTCATTACTGTGCCATAACAATTAAGCAGACACCATTGGTTTTACTTGAAATTCAAGATTTCGAATTTCGCTATTATAATGAAGAACCTTTTTTTTTTTTTAAATGATCATCCAATATCTTCACCAAAAGTCATAGTATTGGATTACATCAGACTCGTCGAGTGATCAATTTTTTTTTATTTTTTTTTTAAATGCTTAAAAAGATTAATTTTTTTTAACATTTCAATTTTATGCTAAGGGCTTTTGATTTTCAAAGCTAATGAGCAATAAGTTCCGGCTGAATGCATTATCCGTGTGTGAATATGACTAACAGTTTTCATAGTCGTCTGAAAATCACTCTGGGGTGAAGAATGCAATAAAACTTATTCATTCAACACAATTCTCTGATTAGAAAGCATTGTGATCAAAATAGATTGCAACGAATACAACATTATGCATGGTTGCCTGCCAAATTTTTTTTTTTTTTTTTTTTTTACATCAAAGAGAAGTTACTCTATCTAAAATAGAGCTTAAGTAGTTAACAGAAATATGTGCTCAAATAAAAACCGTCGTAAATTTTCTTCATGAGCGTCTCAATTAACCGAGAAAAGACATGGGGGTTTGATTTCGTCATTTTACAGAATATCAATCTTTTTTCTAGATTAATGATGATTGAAGTTATTTTTGTAGACGATTTTATGACTCGAGTTCTTAATATCCTCAAATATTTTGGTACTTCTGCAGGAGGAGCCATATTGATCCAAATGTTTCCAATTGCAATTTACGGAACAGTAATAGTAATTGCTGAACTATCACCAAACAGTTAATTAGTACTTTCTCATTTCCCCCACCCACTTGACTTAAAATTAGGATCAATTATTGCCCAGCCATGTTCATAGGTTTAATAATTTTCTTAAAAATCAGTAAATGATCTTTATCTCCTTTTTAAGAGGTGAGACACAAGATCAAGTGTGTGTGTGTGTATGTATGTATGTGTATCATCAGTCATGTTGTTAGGATCTCTACTTCTGACCTAAGACTTTCATCTCTGAAGTCCAATATATCAGCTAAAACTGACTGAGGTCTCATTGACTTCTGTTGTGGTCATTCACCATCGTTCACTTTGACTGACCCCCCCCAAAAAAAAACACATCAGTTCACAACAGTCAGTGTTATACATATATTTACCTTCTACCAAAAATCAAATATATCCAGTCTTGTCAGTTATTCCCAGTTTATTTCAACCAGAAATAAATACTTCCTTCTAAATTCCCTATCTTGATCCTTCTGACTATTCATGGTGTCACTTTGTCTATGTAGCACAATAGATCCATTACTTTCATATCATCATTTATTTCCTAATATTTTTCAATGATCGCAGTTGGGGGGGGGGGGGGAACAGTCTAAAATATCACATCACTAGGGCTATGACAAGAGAATATTCTTTTTATTATTTTGATTCTCGCGTATATATCAGTTAATATCTTATGTTTTTATATAGAGTGATGTGGTTCTTGATTGATTAACTGTGTCAGATATATACTAAAGTCAAAACAATGATAGGAATATAGTCTTGTCATAGCCCTACACAGCACTATATTTACTCATTGTTAAACAATGAACTCACCAATTTTTGATAACTCATAAAAATCTCAGGTGCTACCAAATCAGGCTGTCTGAAGATATCAGCTTTCTGACAAATGCACCAAACATTGAGGTTATCAATTTTTTTACCTTTCTCTTGTCAAAACTCAATCATGTTCTACAAAACCCTTCACAAAGTTTTTCCTCTACAAAAATCAAACTAAACACACTGAATAAATGTTTGAAGATATAAACAACTTTAGGCATAAAAACTTACTGAAATTACTGAACACAAAAAGGGTTGATCTGCCATTAAACAAAACAGCAAAATTACTGAACACAAAAAGGGTTGATATGCCATTAAACAAAACAGCAAAATTACTGAACACAAAAAGGGTTGATATGCCATTAAACAAAACAGAAAAATTACTGAACACAAAAAGGGTTGATATGCCATTAAACAAAACAGAAAAATTACTGAACACAAAAAGGGTTAATATGCCATTAAACAAAACAGCAAAATTACTGAACACAAAAAGGGTTGATATGCCATTAAACAAAACAGCAAAATTACTGAACACAAAAAGGGTTGATATGCCATTAAACAAAACAGCAAAACCAAACACCATAAATAATTATTTGAAGAAAAAAAAAAAAAAAAAAACTTTAAGCATAAAACCACCTTTTTCCAAAATTACTCGATTCAACATAAAATAACCTGAAAATGGTTTGATAGGCCATAAAAACAAAACAATCAAACCAAACTTAATAAAACTCTGGTGACTTAGTTTAGGCGAGCAATCAAGTGTTCAATAATATCTGATTTCTTTTGAATTATTGAATGGCTCATTTGGCGCCAAGTAACTTTATTCAATGAATATCATAATTTGTTGCTTATATTACTGGTATTCAATAAGCCTCTCCCACATAAAAATCAGTGTTGGTCACTATTTCTTAATTATATAAACAGAAATTCTCATCTGTGGATTTATGCTATGGAAATTCCATAAACCCTTATGAAGTATTTTGTGCTGTTTCTCTTTTTCTTGTGCTTTTTTAATAATCTGCAAGCCAAACAACTCGTCAATTATTGGCATCAATACCTAACAGTGTTGCGTATGCTCCGCAATGAAGCATAGGTTGTCTGAGGCTTTCTTAGTTATACAGTGAAATGGGTTTTAATTTCAACGGTTAGAAGAGCTTATTTTACGGGTTATTTTGATAAAAATTGGATATAAAACAAAATTTAATCTTTTTTCTTTGTAAATGTACATATCGCTAACTAACCCCAAAAGCAGCAAAATCCCATCCCTTCTGTTATCGCTAGATTCCAGAAAACCTATTCTAATAGTTTCTTCCCACAGACTGCTAAAATTTGAAATGCCCTTCTTGTTTCCCTGATTGTACTAACCTGCAGAAGTTTAAATGTCATATGAACAGACATATTGCTGTTTAACACCCAACAGTCCCCTGTTATACACGATCTTAAACAGTTTACCCCTTACGTTCCAAATGGCAATATGCCTTGTTTGGAGTGAAAAAGTAAAAAATACAATTATTTCTAAGTACTACTAGTTTTGGGGTCTTTTTTGTTTTGTTTTTTTTCTCTGTTACTTTAAGTTAGTTTACTATTATTAGTGACAAGCAATTTAATTTGTTTTTAACGGCGGCGTTTTTCAACTTTATGCATACAATATTGTGTCTCTAAACATACAAAAACAATCTTATCTTAAAGGAAAAAAAAAGTCCATTCGTCAATAGGGTGGGTTTAATACAAGGTTTAAAATTGTCTTTTTTACATCGAAATCTGAAGGTTATTTTTTAATTTATTATAAAAAAAAAATCTGTTGTTAAAATGCAATAAAAGTCAAGGTCGCACTTACATGTTGTTTTTGTACGCGAGTTAATTTTGCAGCAGAAACATACTGTGCTGTTTCAGAAGAAATGTTGCCATTAGGCACATAGGATGTGACAGGCATTTGTGATCAAAAGTTTCCAATCATTTAACGTCTTCCATTTTCATTGGAAGGACTCCCTGCAATAAAGGATTATCATTCGCACCAGTACTTGATAAGCCCTTTGGTACTGTGTCTTATATCAGATCTGGACCAATGTCAGCTCCACCTTAACCCATGGCTGTGATGATTGTACCAAGATATTTGAAACTAACCTCTAAGAACCTCATTATTGAGGACGATGGACATTTATATATCTATATATACGTATATAGATTTCTATATATACGTATAGTGGTCAAGGTCTGGTGTTGACGTGTGTTAAAAGCACACACACATCTTTCTGTGCTTCTCCCAGACAAATCAACTCCACGTGCACGTCGTGTACACTGCCACGCAAACGGGGCTCTGATGAACGGCAAGTGCCCTGCACCGTATAACTGGACCTCCACTGCCTTGTGGGCCAAGGTTATTTAACCAAAGGCTAAGAGTGAGGTAACCCTGACAGAAACCTCCAGAGGAGCTAAGGCCCTGTAAGCTGCAGCATATATGACCCACCGGCGTGTGGAATATGCTCTGGTGCCCAGCAACCTAAGTTCCAGTCATGGATCAAATGGCATGGTAGGTGGAGAGGGCTCTGTAAGCCGTAGTGAAGGCAACCTCCCTAGGAGAAGGAAAACTCTGATATAAAACATGCGATGACTGCTACATCCAATGATGTTGACTTGTTCTTCTTTTTGGATCAATGTGGCAGTTGTTTAGAGAGTGGGATTGTCTCGGTGCAAAGTCTTTCTCCCCTATAACAATCCTCATGCACAGGCATTGCTCGATATAAATTAGATACACTTTTTACCATCTCGTGTATCTTTATAGCAAAAAAGGCTGGCTGTAGTGGCAATGTTCGAAAGCGAATTTGCTGCCATCATCATATATACGTATAAATTTCTACATATAAACCTTATACTTCACAACATCTGAAAACGTGCTAAGTATTACCATCATCATGGCACGTTAAAAAAAAACAAAAAAACTGGATTTTCCTGATAAAGATTGTTATTAAGTGAAACATCAAATTTAAATAAATGTTTATTGAATGGTTGGTTGGTTGTTTTTGTTTTACGGCATATCAACCCTTTTCGGGTTATTTAATGCCGAATCCAAAGATTTTGAAGAAAAAATTTTTAATAGAATATATTTGTTGTTTTCAAGTCGGTTTCTATTTAACCCATAGTTGGAACCCTAACAGGTACTACCACTCCGGGTCAGAGTGGACCTGGGAGCAATGGTAATTAAAGGGTGGCTCCACACTCCCTAAAGCCCGCAAGGTGGGGCCTCACCACTGGATATAGTTTAAGGTCATATCCAGGACCCCCATTGAGGGACTTTTACCCTCTGCAGGGGGGCAGTCGGTGTATTCTAATGCCCCACCGACAGGGCTGTTTATTAAATGAGTTCTGCACTCGTTTTGTTTTTAAACCGTTAAATTTTGAATTCCAATATTAACAGTGTTTACTATGAACAGTGGATTTTCTATATGGTGGATTCTCTCATCGAAGACGATGAATGAGGGTTCAGTATGCAATCTTCAGCAGCTCCTAAGCCCTGTGACACCACATGCATAACTGCAATCTTGTAGACGCCCAGCACACTCCTCCGCAGATGGTGAACTTTAATATGCTCATCGGTCAAAGATGCCATCTCGAGTGAACAGATAACCCTGCTTTGCTGCATGCTTTGAAACCACAGTGGCATACATATTCATTTTTAGGTGGATTTTTCTTGTGTTTTGCCTTCATATTTGCACGAAGGGCGTCCCTATGACAAAGGCGGTTATGTTCAAATTCTTTGGTTCCCAGGAAACACATCTTCCTCCATTCTCTGCGATCCCCTGCTGCACTTTCCCAGGAACTCAGAGAAATTCCACAATGTTTCAGGTTGTCTTTTAGTTTATTTCAATTCTCAGAAGATGACCTGACCACCGCATTTGTATCCTGATCAAAAATGATTCAATACCAGTGATTTCACATCTCTCCATTTTATATATATATATATATATATATATATATATATATTCATTCTTATTCTTTGAGATGAGGCTTCATAATTTATGTATTCATTCTTTTACGGACTGTCATCCTCATCATAGTTGTTTCACCAGGTTTCGGCCAACTCATCCTCTGATCTTCTTTGTGTGATTGACCGCAACAAGTCTTGTAACTGTATCCACAGTAATTACTGCCTTACATCTTCAACTATGTTGTAGCCTACAGGGAAGCAGGTATGAACTTGAATGTATCAACTATAGAAGGCAGTAATTACTGGGGATACAGTTACAAAACTCAGCATTCCTAACCCGTTGCGGTCAATCACCTGAAGAAGGCAAGAGGAGGAGTTGGTCGAAACATGATGAAACAAAAGCTAGGAAGATGAGGATAACAGTCCGCGAAAGAATGAACCCACAGACGGACATTTCTTCAGTCGATTAGCAATAAACTAACCTCTTCTGAAAGAGAAAATAAATCCTGGGAGAATTCCTAGAATTGTATAGAATCATACTTCAGCTTCACAGAAATGAAGCTACTGTCAGGCTGATCTGTACCAAATATTTTTAAGTTACGATCTATTTCTAAATTGAAAATGAAAAGGCAAATTTGTATCAAAATTACCAAAATGGTTGTTTATCTATTTACGCGTATATATGAATAAATAAAGACTTTGTTTTATGTTTACAAAGTTATCAATAAAATGTTTATTTAAAATAAATGTATACAACATTATATTTGAAAAAAAAAAAAAAAAAAAAAAAAAAAAAAAAAAAAAAAGATGAAGCATGCTTGGTCCCCCCCCCCCCAGGAGTGCACAGTGAACGAAGCATGAAAAAAAAAAAAAAAAAGACCAAGTTCAGCATCCCCCCCCATTTATACCCAAAAGTCCCCAGGGGAGGTCAAATTCGGGTGAAAATCAACAAACGGTGCAGTTTTATGCCTTAACATATGTAAATTTGAGTTCTGCACCATGCAAAAAAAAAGACTAAGTCCATCATTAGCCCCCTACCTCCATTTAGCCCCAAAAGTCCCCAGGGCCCTAACATATTTAAATTTGAGTTCAGCACCATGCAAAACTGCTATAAATAGATATACACAGAAAATTTTGGACAAATATGGTAAAATAGTCCCAAAGATAGAGTGTTTTTATTAGCTTTAAAAAGAGTCCCTAGAGTTATCGCGAAGTATAAACAAACAAAATTATATAGAAATCAGTTAGTTACAACTTTTCAGAAAGTTTATAAAAATCCAAGTCATCAATTTATTTTAATAAGCACAAAAGTGTCAATTTTAGCCATTTTAACCTGAAAGGCACCTCTAGGGGGGCAACCGGAATTTTTGCAGAAAATCTGTTCTGTTACTTTTTTTACTCATACAAGGTTTAATATCTGGAAAAAAATTTTAAATTCCAAGGCGGCATAGTTATTGAAAAAAGTGCAGACGGACGAACGGACAACAGTAAATTTAGAGGTCCACCCTCTTTTTGTTGGGGGAACCAAAAAAAAAAAAAAAAAAAAAAAAAAAAATGCTCTTTCACCAAGACAATGCACTGCTGTATCACAAATCAATAGAAGTTAAGCAATGTTGAGTCTGATCAGTACCAGATAGGTTACCAATTTGGGAAGTCCAGACACTGTATGGAGGAGAACGTCAACACCTCCCTGCAAGATTTACAAAACCTAACATCGTCATCTCCCCATAACGGGGATATATATGCAACTGGGGCTGCTTGTGAATTTCATACTCCCATGGAACTTCCTCCTTTGGAGGAAGCCAGTTAAACCTGCATAGGGTTAGTGCCGGTTCCATGGATAGACAACATCCCTGAATAGGTGAACATCAAACAAACGAACACTTTAGCTCAAGATTGTAAAACATGGAGAACACTTGGCCATTTTAGTGAGTATTCTGCAGCTAGCAGAGAAAATGTCTGAATAATGTTAGTCTAGAAGGAGACTATGTTGATGAATAAAGTGGTATTAGTATTAATAAAGTTGTATTAGTATTATGGTGACCACCCTGCAGATAAACTCTTTCTTCTATAAAGACCAGGAGAATATGTCTCAGCATTATGCACAAGTCGCGCACATTTGGCAATCGGACTGACGCATAACCACTCACTTTATTTGTTCTTTTTTTCTTTTCAATATTTTTTTTGTTTCCACTAAATGCAGAATTGTGTCTTTCTTCTAGACCCTTACCGGTTCACAACAATTAGTTAGGAACAGAACTTATTGTGTGATGTGTAGAGCTAGGACAACAGCATATTCTTTTCCTTGTTTTGACTCTCGGGTATATATCTATTGATATCTTATGTTTTTATGTAGAGTGGTGTGGTTCTCAGTTGATTAATTGTGTCTAACTCTGTCGAATATATAGTCAAGAGTCAAAACAATGAAAAGAATATGCTGTTGTCATAGCCCTAGTGATGTGCTACTTGTCAAGACCAAAACCTACCCAAGAATTAGATGCATGGATTTGTTGATTGAGAATGAATATTATGAGAGGATTGAAAATAATGAAAAGAATGAACAAAAGTTAATCACCCGTGAGAACAGTTAATGAAAATAATTTATTGATATTAGATTTGAAGGCAACTATGTTGTAGTCTACAGGGAAGCAGTCCTGTGATTATACAACTATACAAATTATTGGCAAGAAACTTTCTTTTTTTTTTTTTTTACAAAAACAAGGCAGTCACCTCTTATCAAAGCCTGAAAGCCACTCAGAGATAAGGATTAATGAGTGTCAAGAGGTTGGTGAGACAACACTAATGATCGGCAATGGTGGAAATTGGGTAAAAGTTAATTTAAAAGACGGCTCAACAAGAACTTGTTTATATTGGACTTGAAAACGACCATGTAGTCTTCTATCATATAAAAGGCAAAATGTGTGTGTGTATTTGTATGTCTGCAAAAACTTTTGACAGACGCATCAGACTGTGACAAAATTGGTATCATTAGAAAGATTGATCTCTCGGATAACAAATATCTAAAAATTGGCCAAAAAGATTAATTTTGTAACGGTCAACTGGGTTGTTTTTTTTTTGTTTTTTTTTGTTTTTTGCAAGGAGCGGGTCAATTTTTAGCGTCAATTCCAGTATTATACACCTAGCTATCCCAACATACGTTTAAAAGATGTTATTTCGAAGACTCATGACATCATAAGTCGCCGAGATGGCTAACGCGTTAACTTTTTCACCTCTTTTTCGTCTTTTGCGTTACAGGTTCAAACCTGGCTAGTTTTTTTGTATTCGCACAGGTACTCGCTGCTATTTTAATAGAAACAAAAATTTTTTTTTTTTTTTTTTTCTGGGAGTTGGTTGCTCAATAGCCTTAGTGCTACCACCTCTCTCCACCGGGTACCCATGCTAGTCGGCAATAAAGCAGCCCCACAGTATATAGTTCCACATGCAGACATTTCTCTAAGAAATTTTGTTAATAGAATTTGTGTTTTGAAGTGTGTGAAATTCATTGAATATATTTATCTTCCAGATATTTTCATTATTTTTGCAAACTTTTAAATCTTTGAAAACTAAATAATTTTCTTTTAGTGAGCCCAATATTGCTAATATACCATTAAATAGAAAATGCTTTGAAGAATCAATACCAAAAAAAAAAAAAGTAAATTAAACGATAAATAACTACGCATTTTGTTTAAAATATGATAATTTCTTACTGGCCAGCCTCATCATTGCTTAATTCCGGTGGTTATGTAAGCAATATATATATATATATATATATATATATATATATATAGCTTATAAAAAAGAATTAAACCCTTCACTTACTCGTCAAATCAAACGCTAAAAATACATGACTAAATATAGTTTATTTAGTCCTATCCAGGCCTCCGTACTTAATTTTAAACTACCATTCATTTTTTTTTTTTGTTTTTAATTCCGCTATAAAACAGTTGGAATTATTTGAAATTCAAGTACTTATATGTCTGCATATTCTTATAGCAAATCCTCCTAAATATCATTTAGACGAAAAAAAAATTATTTGATTCAAAAACCTTTTAAAAAAATATTTTAATGTTTTATTGATCGAGACAAATGCCGGTGAATGGTGTGGGTTTCGAAAATTTTGAATTCTATTAATAATAGTAAAAAAAATTTATATTATTTTTCTTTTCATATAAAAATTCAAGCTTTTATCTTTTTTGAAAAAAAAAAAAAAAAAAAAAAAAAAAAAAAAAAAAAAAAAAGGCTGCTCAAGAATAATGGATTTTAATAGACTTTAATTCGTTTTAAAAACATCTACTTGTTTATTTTTCCATTTTTTGGCAGTGTCTACGCTACCCGAAGCAGTGACAAGGCAAATCAGTTTCTTTCAGTATTTCTATTGTGAAGCGATTTATTGAAATAACAAATAGATTGAAAATCATAAAAATAAAAATTACACAGATAAGAACAAGACAATTAGTCCTTATTTACACTTTTAATTAAAAAGCTTTAATTTATATAATAAATATATTTATGAAAGTATAGAAATAAAATTATTAAAATAAATTATTGAAATCAAAGTAACAAAATCTAGAAAAAAAACGTATCCAATCTATATATCTAAAAGGCAAAAGTGGCACGCACGTTTTTGTATGTCCAAGAAAGGACATTTGGGAGGGGGGGGGGTCTCGATGGGGTTACTATTTTTTTTAGAACTTTTTATATACTCCCTAGATTATAATATCTACGATTTGCGAACAGACGTCATCTCTACATTTATTTTGATCGACTTTTATAAAATTTCCTCTATTCCGTCTTTTTGCGTGTTTGTTCGTCTTTTTCATATGAATAAAGCAAAACTAATTAAAGCAAATTGACTTGCCTGACCTTTGTGGCCGAGACGTCTTGAAGACAATAAGCTTTGATTAATGTCAGGGAAACCCTTCATATCAAACAATTGCTATTCATTTGAGAGTTTCCCTTTTTTGTGTGGGGAGCTCGTTTTCCCCAACATCATGGGGAAGCAGTAACTGGCGTGCAGCCAACGTTCATTTCTGCGCCTGCGTGAACTCATTTCTGCAAGTCAACTTTTTAATTGTTAAATTTGAACACTTTCCACTTCCTGTCATGTTTTCTTTCACTGTCCTTTCCGCCTTTGCGTCACAGGTTCGAGCCTACCTGCCTGCCTACTAACACTTTTTTTTTCTCTCTCTCTCCAAACACCCGCACAACGCCGGACACCCCTGCTAGTAGATACTAAAAGGAACTGATTTGCCTCGTCACTGCTTCGGGTAGCACTCTGCAGAAAATTTGGAAATACGTTAGCTGACTATTACCAATTAATAAATATGCAGATGTTATTAATGAATGAATGCGCACTTTTGCATTGTGTGGCCGAACACCATGATTTTGGTGCATTTCACTAAACTGTCGCCTGATTGAGCTTTTTGGAAAAAAGTTTGTTTGGAAAAGTAGTTTTGGCAGACCTCTAAGAGACACCCACCCTTAAAAATGCGTGTTTTACACTTTTTTAAAAAAGCTTTTTATTATCATAAATTACAGACTTAAGTATCATATTAACAGGAAAAAAAAAATTTTTTAAATTAAATAATTTTAATGACTTTTAAGAAGGGGGTTCACTTTTCTGGTAATAACATTCTACTTTGACCTGATTTACTATCCATTTCTTTACCGATATGTCATGTTCTTCCCCTTTTTAAAAGTCATTAAATCCCCCCCCACCCCACTAAATTTTCTGCTAATATGATTATTAAGTCTGTAATCTAAGATAATTGTCGAGAGAAAAAAAAAAAAAAACATTTTACAGTGTGGGCTTTCAAAATTACATTACAAAATTGTTTCATTAAAATTATATTTTTATAAACACGTTTAAATAAATATTTTTTACAATTATATATTGATACATTTTTATACAATAAATGTTTTTGTTTTCAAATATTTTTCTGTTCGGAAAAATTCTTAATTTGACCAACAAAAAATTGGAGTTGTCGCACCCTAACAATGACGTTCGTCCGCATTATACAAAAGTGGCGAAGTCTGAATCATGAATCAAAACATTCAACCGTCGTCACACTTCAAAAATAAATTAGTTTTCTTGGAAAAGGAAATATTCAGTTCTTAGAACTGATATCGTTATATCATCCGGTTCTATTCAACTTCATTAAAAGTGAAATTAAATTATTAGCTTGAAATGACTTGGGGAAAAAAATACTTGCTTTAATGATGAATGAACGAAAAACACGTGTAATATTCGTCCCAAGACGGGTAAAATGAATTCCTAATCAGAACATTTTAAGTAACAAACAAGAATTTTTCCGAACAGAAAAATATTTGGAAAAAAAAACATTTATTGTATAAAAATGTATCAATATATAAACATTTATTAAAAACTCCGTAAGAAAATATAATTTTAATAAAACATTTTATAAAATAAATGTTTGTTTTTTTGTTTTTTTGTTAACAAATAATTTTAATGAAACATTTTTCCGAATTAAAGCAACATTGAATTTTTTTTAGACATTTTTTGCATGGAAGTTTAGGTAAATGTTACCTTACGTAACAACTGAATACCGACCACTCTAATTTGGTTTTTTAGGGGTAATCGAGGTCGCTGACAACGAATCTGATAATCAACCCCGCCTCAAATAAACCGTTTGTATGGTATGAACCCCTGGACCTTGGGACTATTTTGTGCCATTTCACCGCCTTCGGTAGTGTTTTTCTTACACGTACGTTCGCGTGCGAACGGGCGTAGTGAAGTGTCTTATCACATCGCGAAAGTGCCTACCCCATAAAAATGCGTGTTTTACACCCCCCCCTTTTTTTTTTGTCTCGCCTCAGAATTATTTCTCCAGAAAATTAAAAAAACGAAAGTAAGATTTTAGGGAAGAACTAATTAAAACAGATCATCTGGAATTCTGAAAACAAAAATATTTCGCATTTTTATATGAATAAAATTATAGGACAACTTTATAGGTGTTTTCTCGCATTTACTTAAACATTCACTAATGTTAAATATTTACGGTAATCGGACAAAACAACAGAGACTAGCAACTTCCGTTAGTTTTAACCATTGTTTTTATAGCTAACAGACTAACAGTGTTGACCTATACAATGCACACCCTCTTAAATATTTTTTCTTTTCATATTTTCCCCCATTTATTCAGCAGAATTAAAAAAAAAAAATATTTAAAGATTTCTAGGTGGTACTCAGTTTCTTATATAACGATGTAGTTAATCGATCCCTCATATTGGAACCAAAAAATGTTTTTGAAATTTAATGAAGGTTATCCAAGTTTTAAATTAAAAGACAGAAATATGGGGGTACATTGTACACATCCGCCAAATTGCGGATTAATGTTGAGATCGCCGGCCTAAACAGTTTCTTCAAAGATTCAAATAAAAACCATGTATAGACGACCAATATGTTATGAAAATATATGGCAATTAAGCTGCAAACAATTTTCGTGTTTCATCATCGTGAGGATTCGTTAGGCTATTGCATGGAATAACCTGACGAATCCTCACGAGGATGAAACGCGGAAAATTCTGTACAACATATTTGCCATTTTCATTTAAAAAACTAACAACTTAGTGCTTGCTCAAAGTATTGAGCAGTTGAGCACTGTTGAAGTAAATACTGCACTACTACGGCGGAATCATTTTTTTTTTTTTTTTCAGTTGGGACTTGGGGAGAGTGCAGAGCAGGGGTAGAC
This sequence comes from Euprymna scolopes, assembly GCF_053919585.1. Taxonomy (NCBI): domain Eukaryota; kingdom Metazoa; phylum Mollusca; class Cephalopoda; order Sepiida; family Sepiolidae; genus Euprymna; species Euprymna scolopes. The sequence continues at coordinate 136,804,328 of NC_136487.1, read as the reverse complement.
AACAAATCTAATTTAAGAATAATCTAATGATATCTTCGAAAACGGCCGTAACAACACTGAACCTATATCTGAACCTGGTATTTTGAAGACGTGCAGCAGCATCGTACTTTTAACTGTCAAAAAAAAAAAAAAAAAAAAAAAAAAAAAAAGACTACAATCTCAAAGACTTATCTTCTTCCTCTGAAACCTGTACCTGCTGCAGAGAGAACATGTACTACGCAATAATCCAAATAGACAATAGATTCTAATAGCGGGTTTGGGTAGAGGATGCAAGAAACGTCTTTCGATTAGGAAAGGGAGTTTTTATTCACAAAATTTTAAAAGAAATAGTTTTCTCAAAATTCACACACGTTTCAATTAATGTATGATCATGTTGTATTGAAAAATAAAGTCTATTTTGTTTAAAAAGAAGAAAAAAAAAGTTTCTTATATATTTTCAAACTTTCTTAAAAAAAAAAAAAAAAAAAAAAAAACGCGTTTATTTTCCATTCGGTTCTAAAAGTGCTGCGTTGTTGTCTGCCCCTGCTATGCACTCTCCTCATGTCTCAACTGAAAATCAAAAAGTGATTCCATCCAAGTAGTACACAAGTGCCTAAAATTGTATGTAGATACACGAATTAACATTTAGAGTGAAATTTTTTATTACGTAGTGATAAAGAAAAGGACGTTTAAAATTTTTCCTCTTCGAGTAATAAAAATAAATCATGGCTCGGTCAGCAATACGAAAACCTGGAACGTAAACAATGTCTAATGAAACGAAGTCTTGTAGTGAATTATAATAATGATTTACTTAAAAAGATTAAAGTATTTATATAAAAATATTTCTTCCAGAAGCTTTTGTACAGATAAGTTGGGGGTGAGAGGTAGTAGATGTTTATTTACCTATTTAATTTTTGAGCAAGTTTTTGACTTATTTGTTTGGGGGGGGGGGCTTTTTTGGTGCTTCTACAGAATTGGGACGAGATTTTGTAGTCAATAAATGGAGTTTCCAGATAAAAAAAAAAAGTTTTTTTTTTTTTTACCAATTCTAATAAGTTATAAAGGTAGCTTCCAAATTATGCAGTCGAAATTACCTGAATATTACTGAATTATTAAACAAAATAACTTTACTCGTGTTAGCAAGTGAAAAATTGCTGCAATCTTATTTAAATCAAAACGGAAAATTACCTCTCTTTTGAACTCTATGATTTTTTTTTTTTTTTTTTCACATTTTCCCCCCTATTTTTTTAATCGTAAACTGCTTCGGCTATTATGTTTTTTTTGTTGTTTTTTTTTTTTTACATAAATTGAAAACATTCATGTCGATACGGGTTTCTGCTATAAAAGCAGCATCGGACTTGTATATTAGTTTCACGCTATCGTATTTTTATTTTGCTAATTAATCGACTGATAGTAAATAAAAGAAATATTAGGAGGAATGTTATCTTTTAAAAAATTAGGTACTCATGCAGAGAGTGATCCGTGCTGAAATAATAACGTTATTATTTAAAAAGCCATTCTTAACATGGGGAGGGGAGGGTATTTTGTACCTATTCTGTACTTTAACCTTACAATCGAATAATAAAAAAAAAAACATAAAACTTTAATTAAACTTGGAAATACGATTTAAAAAAATAGCGCGGATCAGTAAGTGCATTAGCACCAACATTTGTTTTGTAACACGAAATTATTTTTACAAGGAAAAAAAAAATCGATAAAATAACCAGAATCATGCTGGTTTTTCCAAGAAAAACCGAGTTTTTCCCAAAATTCAGTAAACAAAAACATTCACTTAAAAGAACTTTAAAAATTATTTTAAACGTTTCTGTATTTTCTTTCTTTTTTTTTTTAGAGGGGGGGGTCATTTTGCACTATAGATGATAAAACAAAAAAGATATATATATATATATATATATATATATATATATATATATATATATATATATATATATATAGAGAGAGAGAGAGAGAGAGAGAGAGAGCACTTTCAGTAGAAATAAAGTCGGTCAATTTAGCTTTTATGCACAGATCATATGATTAGATCACTCTGACAGACGTTAAAAAAGTATTTAAAGAATAAATGTTTAAATTTCAACAGCATTTCTTGCGGTTAACGGTAGCCGAATCGATTGGGTCCTTGCTAATGAGAAGGCGAAGATGGCTTCTGCTGCCTGGGTTCGGATCTATTGATTGGTGTTAATCGTGACACCCTGCACTGATGATTCCCAAAAGGATGAAACACTAGTGTCTGCAGGTATGTAATTATTATTATAGTAAGTATATATTTATTTAAAACAATATATGAATGCTCACTTATGGAATATGATAATTTTGTAGCTTACAGTTTAAGTCATCGCTTTTTTGGCTTAAAACTTATTGGTATATGAACGATTACTGAATTTTCAATTATATAAACCCAGTAAAATTCGGAATACTATAAATAAGACATATACATATATATATATATATATATATATATATATATATATGCACATACATACATACATACATACATACACACACAATTATATAAAAGTAATTTAATGTATGTGTGAGTTGTGTGCGAGTTCATTCCCTATGGACTCCGAAACGGTTGGGCCGATTTTTATGAAATTTCATACGAATATATTTTATGTATCTGGCAGTGTTCTTGGATGGGTTTTGTATCAGAATATCTTCGATCAGTATCAATAATCGAAAAAATTCCCATCAAAAAGGAACGGGCGCTTTGGACCAAAATTAACACTTTTACACATTTGAGAAGTTTTATTAGTGCACAAACCGATAGACTCAACATATAAAATCAACACTAGGTTCTTTGATATGTCAGGAGTGCGTTCGAAATATGTTTCTGTTTAGAGCACAATTGAACATTTTAAATTTTAATTCTAGTCAATATATATGGAAATAATTTTATAAAATTAACAGTAGGTTCTTTACAGTGCAATGTAGACTACAATGTATTGTGGACCAAGTCACTCACTGTGAGAGGTATGTGAAGCTTCCTCCCGGTGCACTGTAATGGCTCCTCAACTAGAGCAGACGATTTGATTGGAAAATGGACGATTTCACCGATTTCGATGACAATAAAAATATGAGGGTGTGAAACATTCGTTGATCATTCAATCCCGGGTCTCCCTGCTTGTATATAACAAATAAATGTTACCAATAGCAAGGGAAGTTATTCTACAAGTTTTGTGTTTTATGTTTCAAAGTAAATAAACGTTTTAAAATAAGTAGTGGCGAGTTTTAAGTTAGAACAATAAAAAATGGTTGGCATGAGACGGTCATCTGAGAAGTAATGATAGTTGCCCAAAAATCGAAAATTCAAACTAAATATTCGTAGAAACCTATCCAATAAATGTAATCGCGGACATTTGTTAGACATTTATTGCTTTTTTTTTTTTTTAAATCTGAATTGTTTTCTACGTTTTTTTTCCTGAATATATTTTCAGTTTCTTTTAAGCGGGTAAATAATGAAATTCTAAACTTTATTTTACCATTCAGAAAAATTTTGCATATATTTTGTTTGCAACAGGAATTAATGACTAGGGCTATAACAACAGTATATTCTTTTCATTGTTTGGATTCTCGAGTATATATATCCATTGATATCTTATATGCTTTTATATAGAGTGATGTGGTTCTCGGTTGATTAATTGTGTCAAATATATTACTCCAAAATCAAAACAATGATAATATGCTGTTGTCATAGTCCTATTAATGACAATCATAACACACAAACTGCCCTCATCAATCGAATTTTGTTTGTTTTCAGCAATTTCAATCTCCTTATTCTTTACAATCGGCTGATAATCTAGCCATCCCAATCATTATTCTCAAATGACTTTTAGCCATACGTGATGGCTCATTACATATATATTTCCCAAAAACCTCTGGCCTTGATGAGAGGAAACTAAAGCTTGTTTTTATGGTTTTAAATGATCTGAAATAACAGTAAGAGGAGACTTGATTCCAAACATTTCTCATATGTTATATATCCCCTCTTTTGAAAAGGGTACGATTATGAATATCTTCAATATCAAATAATCCTTATATACTGTGAAATTTACTTCAGGTATGAAAACCAAAGGGGGAGGATATAACATATGAGAAATATTTGGACTCCAGTCTCCCCTTGCTGTTATTTCAGATCATTTGAAACCATAGCAGCAAGTTCTAGTCTTCTCTTCACCAAGGCCAGAGGTTTTGGGGGAATAGCAGATATTTTGTAATTTATATGCAAAACTAAGAAAACAAATGACTAATTGAAACATTTTATAGTTGTAAAAAGTTGTCAAAAATAGGCTCTGGATTATGGATGATTTCCTTAATGTGTGACTTTAAGGGCAAATGTTACATAGCCCGCTACACAATTCAGGTCATTAGCTTTCCAACAAGCCCCCATTTGTTAAATTCTGATAAGTAGTAGCTGAGATTTGGAACTTATAAAATTGCCAAAAAGGCAGTATATATATATATATATATATATATATATATATATATATATATATATACACTCTTAGACAAATTGAATATTGAAACGCTCATATCTTTGGTTCTATGGGACGAAACTACATTAAAATTTGCAGGCTTTTTGAAGATTATAATACTATTCTAGTTAAAATTTGATGACAATTGATAAAAAAGAAGCTATATTTTCAAACCAATAAAATATGTCCAAATTTGCCTACATTTGTATATATATATAGTGTACTGGAAAGCCAATTTAGTTTTGTTGCTTTGGGATGCATTTCGATTTTTTTTTTTTTTTTTGCTTGGTTGTCTCCCCTGTGGCCTTGCCAGTCTACAAATTTATGACTTTATTTCAATAAAAAATTGTATTGTCTAAGAAACGACCGTACATGCATTCACTGTTGATATGGAGATTACGTAAATGATTTTTCCAATCCTAATACCTCATACCTTATGTTTCTCTTTGTTTCACTTTTTTTTTTGGAAATGACTGGACACATTTGGCTAAAATTTCGTCTGGAGCTTTGTTATAAGGTGCAGCAAACTAGGAATTATGGTATCCGTTCATTGCATAGTTAGGAACTAGGAATTAGTATTCAATGAAAAAAAAAATGAATACAAATTTAACCATATTCAACCATCAATTTAGTACAAAAATCATTTTAAGCCAATTGGCTATAACTTTTGTCCGTTTTAAGAGGCTAAAATGCCCCCCCTCTCCCTCTCTCTCTCTCTCTCTATATATATATATAATGTGAATAATAGAAATAGTATTCTGATGAGAGAGAGATAAAAAAAGGAACAAACTGAGTTATGTGTTATGTCTCATCTTTATTGTCAGACTTCTCCTGGATGAATGAAATTAAAAAAAAAAAAACAAAAAAAAAAACACTAGGACAAACATTTGAAAATATATTTTTGATGTAATGAAATGTATAATCTTGGTCCATTTTAGAAACGAAAAAGTCGTTAGAAATTTAAAAAAGGGGGGGGGGCATAGTGTTGTGAAAGAGTAATTTTTTTTTATAACAAATGTCTGTTATGATTCAAATATTGATGTGTAACTGAAATGAAATGAGTGTATTTTTGTTATCTAATCTATTGACTGATTGTATTAATTATTATAGGTGGTGTTTTTATGCTGTGAGAAAGTTGGTGTGTCTAAAATTAAATTATGTTCTTTTAATAAGAGTTTACTTATTAATGGCGATACATTATAGAAACCTCCATGTTGTTCGAATGAGCGATAAGTGCTGATTCAAGCAATCCCCATCGTGGTTTATTTGAAATAAATTGAACTATTTTTGCTTGTTTAAAGTCAAATGTATGATTATACTGCAATGAATGAGAGAATAATGCATTCAAAGAATTGCCATTTCTTATATATATTTTATGTTCATTGAGCCTTTTCTCTAATTTACACTGGGTTTCACCAACATATATATGATGCCAATTTTGACAAGGAACAGTGTATATGCCTGCATTGGAAATTAGTTTGTTTTGAGGATGTTTTGTTGTTTTTAATGGCTTTTTTTTTGTGATGTGGTTTGTATGATTGGAATTCCTAGTTCTAGTGGGTGTGTGTGTGTGCGTGTAGATATAATTATTTACTATAATAATTATTAAATACCTACAGACACTTGTGTTTCATTCTTTCGAGAATCTTCAGTGCAGGGTGTCACAATTAATATCAGTCAATAGATCGGAACCTAGCAACAGAAGCCATCTCTGGCTTCATTAGCAAAGACCATATCCATTCGACTGTTAACCGCGCGAAATAATGTTGAAATTTAAACATTTTTAGTTTTAAATGTTTTTATGTCTGTCAGACAGTGATCTAATCATTATCTGATGATCTGCACATAAGAGCTAAATTGACTGACTTAATTCAACTGAAAGTGCTCAATGATAAGAAACGAGTTTCTTAAAGGGACTGACATAATTACACATACACAATAGAACCCTAGGTTACAGTGGCCCTGGGATACGTTTTTTTCAGGTTACGATGTGTAATACAATGCTTTTCCGGGCCCTTGCCCCACTTTACGGTGTTATTTATAATGTTATTTGTATTATATGCTGTACTTTATTTTTAATGCCGTATCCCAGGGTTCTATTATATATATAAGTAATGAAATCAAAAAGATGTAGTGTTTACCTGATATATGCAATGGTAAACTATAATCTAATATAAATACCATTATTTATATATAAATAATTTAATCCCAACCAACAGAACTTTGTAATTGTTTTTTTTTTTTTTTTTTGAGTATTCAGTCGAACAATAAATTTTGATTGTAAAGTTCAACTTAGTTTTAATTTTCTTGTATATATATATATATATATATATATATATATATACACACACACACACACACACATAAAATATTCCATATACATATTGTTTAAGTATTTGAGCATTGTTTAATATATGAACAGAGTTGTGTAGTATCATATTCGGTTTAACATCTGTTTTACATACTGGCATGTGTTAGACGGCTTAAAGAAATTGACTTCCAAACTAACCTAACTCTGGCCAGGTCTTTATATATCCCTCTTTCTCTCATGTTCATTTTTATCACTCACTCTCGTCTGTTCCTTAGACTTCCTGGACCTGCTACATTATCAGTTCTACACCTACAGACCCAATAACTTTCAACCATTCTTTTAACGCGGCCATATCATCAAAGTCTCCTGGTACACTGTTCTTCTGAGGTCATCAGATTTAAGCTCCCCTCCCCCGTCTTTAAGACTCACATTACACATCCATACCATTCTCATATCATGAGGGCAAGTGCACTTACGTACTTATGTTAATGTGATAAAATAATATTTAGAAAGCCATTTTTATTATGGGGAGGAAAGAGTGTTTTGTAATTATTTTTTACATCAATTTAATTCAATTAAAAGATATCTTAAACTTGAAAATACTATTTTAAAAAATAGTGCAGTAACATAAGTACATAAGCGCCTGCATTTATGTACATATTTCTCGAGTTGTAAGTCAGTTTTAGGTTCAGAAGAGCTTCCAATGGGTAGTTATTCTATACAATTCCTGGAGATGACGAATTCTCAGTGGACAGCTGTTCTATACAAGTTCCAGGCTTTATAAATTTTGCAGCCAAAAGGCAAAACATCCTTCTTGTGTCAACACAAAAAAAAAAATATGCGCAAGGTTTAATTTTTATGGAGCAATTCTGGTTTCTGATTAGTTGATAGCAGAACGTGAATTAATTTGATTTGTCAGTTCGTAGCGGCAGCATTTATAGATAGAATCTCCCAACTCCGAGAGACCATACCTCCAATAGGAGTCAAAAATATTCCATCCATCCATCCATCCATCCATACCCCTTGAGCCCCTGGAGGGGCATAGGCCATCTACAACATTTGTAGATGTTTTTGTAGCAAGGAGTTCTTTTTACAGGGCGAGGGTGCTGGCCCCACGCCCAACCTTCCCAGAAGGTACATACAGCGCCTAACCTTCCCAAATGATCACCCATCTGGTACTGGCCAGGCTCAACGTTGCTTAACCTCAGTGATCTGGCGAGAACCGGTGTGTCAACGTGATTGTGTTGCTGTACCAGAGTCAAAAATATTGTAATAGTATTATAAATGTGCACTTAATGATATCTCTACAAAATGTATGTGAAATAAATATGGAAAAAGATAAACTAATACGAACAAAACTAAATCCAAACAGGATCATGATTTGATTAACTGAAACAAAATGACCCTGTGTTAACTTCTTTAATCATATTAGTTTGCCATACGTGTGTGCATGCTGGTTACAGAAGATCAGAAAAACATGCATTCGTTTAGATAGAAGCTGAAGAAACTCCTACATAGACGAGTAGATATTGATCTCCTTTGTAAGAAATTGCTCACTAGATCGGATTAGGGCTTACATGTCAGAAATAGACTGCAAATAATGATAAACACTTAACTGGTAATTTTGGGAAATATCAGTGAAGTAATTGCCAAAATAGCAAGTCCATCTTGGAAGACATTGCCTGTAAGAGGGCTCTACGGACAAATTTATCTTTAGTTGACCTTTGACAACTAAATATTTTTGTTTAGTAGCCAAATAGAAAAGTTATTAGCTAAAGCCACATGATTTTTAGAATATGACATCTTCATTCTGTAACGAGCATGTACAGCATAAAGATTTTTCTGTATTTTTTATTTAATAAGTGTAATTCTAAATATACAAGGAATTTTATGTTGATACTTGAAGGTATAAACATTCAAATTTTCTCAGATGTTTTTAAACAGCCTTTCTTAAAAAAAAAAAAAAAAGTATATTGTTTTGTTAAACCTTTTGTTGTTTAAATAATTTGACTTTGCGCGTTTTATTAAAAAAAAAAAAAGTTGAAAAGATATTTTTCACGCAGTAATGAGCTTTTGGAAGATTGTCAGTGAAAGAAATACAAATCGCCAAAGGATAAGCATTTCATTATTTCTAGTCGCCACTTTGAAAAATCACTCGCAAATGCGACTGTTTCACTCGCAATGTAGAGCCTTGTGTAAGCTGGTTTGTTGCCATGATTGTTGACATTTTGGTAAATTAACATTTCGATTCAACAAATGGAGATCAATATTTTTTAATTCATATTATCCAGTAAAAAAAGAAATTATATTTTGGGCGGGCAATCCCTCCAAATAAGAATCATGGAGAGCAACAAATGGGTCATGTCGGTAAGTCGATGTCCAAAGACAACTTAACTTAATACAAAAATGGCAAGCAGCATCGAATTCATTGTTGACTATCCGATGTTTTAAACAATAACCGATCCTGTAATACAAATTTGATGGTTAAATCTCCCGCCTTAATTTTCAAACATTGAAGAGTGGTAGTAAGGGAGGCTAGAAGTGCGAGTCACATTTTACAGTACAATTTCTGACACCTTTGTTTGGATTTGAAACCAACGGTACCGATTTTGTCCTGATCTCCTGTAACACCAATATGAATAAATGTCTAATTTTTTAATTTTTGTTAATAACCAAGCACTTTGCTGGAATTCTCTCCTATTAACTGTATATATAAAATAATATTTTTTTATTTTAAATAATAAAAAAAAAACAATTGAAAAAAAAAAACAAATGGAAAAAATTTTTTAAAAATGGAAAAATAAAATAAAAAAAATGGAAAAATAAAATAAAAAAAAATGGAAAAATAAAATAAAAAAAATGGAAAAATAAAATAAAAAAAATGGAAAAATAAAATAAAAAAAATGGAAAAATAAAATAAAAAAAATGGAAAAATAAAATAAAAAAAATGGAAAAATAAAATAAAAAAAATGGAAAAATAAAATAAAAAAAATGGAAAAATAAAATAAAAAAAAATGGAAAAATAAAATAAAAAAAAATGGAAAAATAAAATAAAAAAAATGGAAAAATAAAATAAAAAAAAATGGAAAAATAAAATAAAAAAATGGAAAAATAAAATAAAAGGAAAAATAAAATAAAAAAAATGGAAAAATAAAATTAAAAAAAATGGAAAAATAAAATTTAAAAAAATGGAAAAATAAAATAAAAAAAATTGAAAAATAAAATAAAAAAATGGAAAAATAAAATAAAAAAAATGGAAAAATAAAATAAAAAAAATGGAAAAATAAAATAAAAAAAATGGAAAAATAAAATAAAAAAATGGAAAAATAAAATAAAAAAATGGAAAAATAAAATTAAAAAAAATGGAAAAATAAAATAAAAAAATGGAAAAATAAAATAAAAAAAATGGAAAAATAAAATAAAAAAAATGGAAAAATAAAATAAAAAAATGGAAAAATAAAATAAAAAATGGAAAAATAAAATAAAAAAAATGGAAAAATAAAAAAATGGAAAAATAAAAAAAATGGAAAAATAAAAAAAATGGAAAAATAAAAAAAATGGAAAAATAAAAAAAATGGAAAAATAAAAAAAATGGAAAAATAAAAAAAATGGAAAAATAAAAAAAAATGGAAAAAAAAAAAAAAATGGAAAAATAAAAAAAAAATGGAAAAATAAAAAAAAAATGGAAAAATAAAAAAAAAATGGAAAAATAAAAAAAAAATGGAAAAAAAAAAAATGGAAAAAAAAAAAATGGAAAAAAAAAAATGGAAAAATAAAAAAAAAATGGAAAAATAAAAAAAAAAATGGAAAAATAAAAAAAAAAATGGAAAAATAAAAAAAAATGGAAAAATAAAAAAAAATGGAAAAATAAAAAAAAATGGAAAAATAAAAAAAAATGGAAAAATAAAAAAAAAATGGAAAAATAAAAAAAAAAATGGAAAAATAAAAAAAATACAATTTTTTCTGTCCATTTTCAAAATTTTTCTTTGTAATAGTGTTGGGACGATTAATTGGAAATGGGAATCGGAAAAAAATCAGAGCTTTTTTTAGGGTCTTGGAATCGGTATCAGAAAAATTTTAGCCTATTATCCGATGCCAAAACCGATTCCTTAAATTATCTTTTTTTATTTGATTTTGGTTTAAGAAATATATTCCACTGCTTGTAGTAACAATGAAATAATAAATATTTATTGATTTAAGCTTCCAATAAAACTAAAATCTCTAGATCATTCCCTCCCAAGTGTTTTTATGTCTGAGAAAATACATGCACATTTAAGGTGTGTTTTACGCGCGAGACAATATAGGCATATTAAAGATGTGTTTTTAACGGTAATAAGGACAAAATAACACTAAGGTTAAATATTTAGAGATTTATAAAGAATTGGAATCGATAATTGTATCGGAATTGGTAATTTATTAAGGAATCTGGAAAAATATTGGAATCGTCCAATCACTAGTAATAAATTAAAGATATCTTAAAAAATTTCTCCAGGGAATTTTTCCCATCAAATTAACACGCAACGTTAAAAAAATAATTTTTAAACTAATTGTTCCTAATTTTATTTATTTTTTTCATATATACTTTTACCTGCTAGAAGTTTTCTCCTTTTCATAAATTTATTTAGCGCAAATGCAATTAACCATGACATATTAGGAGGAGCTTTACCATTTAAAAAGATCTTGAAGGAAAGGCCGTCATCTTTTACTTATCTCAAATAGTACAATGTACAATCGATAAAGCGTGAGAAAATAAAGAGGATTAAAACATGGACATTTTCTTCTGTTAATTTATCAGCAAGAAAATGTCATTTCTTTTTTTTTTACTTGATAAAATAGTTTTATGGAAACATGTTCAAATGAATTGAAGGTTGACAGTTTCAAATTGTGTAGGCTAGAATATCAACCAGAATATATATTAGTGATGAGACAATTCCAATATTTTTTCCGATTCAGATACAATTACGGATTCTGTACTAAATTCCTGATTCCAATACAAGTACAGATTCTTATTTCAATCTATCTATATATCTAGAAAAGTGAAAGTGTCTGTGCGTCTGTTTGTGTACATTTCCCTATACAATAACTCTGTCAATTTTCAGTCTACAGACTCGAAATTTGATATACAGGGTACTGAAATTTGGGAAAATGTTTGTAATCCATTTTCGGCCAGAAATTTGGCTGTTAAGGGGTCAAAGTTCAACGATTTGACCTTTGAGAACTCTACCAAACTCCTCCGCCAATGTGGGGTATAAACAATTGAAATTTTAGATAGAGGTTCCTTGGACATGGATCTAACTTAATAAATTGATTTGAGCCCAAAGCAATAAATGTTAAGGGGTCATAATAGGGTTCAAAGTTAAAAAAAAAAAAAAAATTGACCTCTACGGTCTCTACCAAATTACTTAGACAATTTTTGGTCTAAACATTTGAAATTTTATATAAAGGATATTCAGAGAGGGCAAGTTTTTTTTTTTAATCGGTTAGGGTTGAAAATTTGAGCTACCAACATATAAATGTATGTATGTATGTTTGCATGTCTGCCTAAAACTTTCGACAGAGGTGACAGATTTTCACAAGATCAGTATAGTTTTGAAGCTCGACCTTTCATACGACAAATATAGAAAAATTGGCTAAAAACATTCATTTCTTCACTCAACTGGGCACTTTTCTACAGGGAGGGGGTCGCTTTTTTCACCAATATTTTCGAAAGTCATCCTCTCTTTTCGATTGTCTAGCCTTAATTTAAACCTACATCACTTCCGGTTTGGTGGTGGTCGTAACAGCAAAGACGTCAGCCCCCCCCCCCCCGTTCTTTTCCTCCTTTCTTTTTTTTTTTTGCTCAACACACACATCCAAACACCCGGGCACCCATGCTAGTATATCTATAAAAGTAAAATTGTCTCTGTGTGTGTGTGTGTTTCTGTACATTTCCTTACCAAACTACTCTATCAATTTTCAGTCTACAGACTCGAGATTTGACATAAGGGGTATTGAGATTTGAAAAAATCTATTTAATCAGTTTTTGTCCAGAAATTTGGCTGTCAACAGGTCAAAGTTCAATGATTTGACCTTTGAAAACTACCAAACTCCACCACCAATTTCGGGTCTAAACATTTGAAATTTTAGGTAGGTTACTTGGAAATGATTCAAACTTTTTAATTTGATTTGAGCCCAAAACAATAAATGTTAAAGGGTCAAAATTGGAGTCAAAATTAAACAAAATTTGACCTCTGCTGTCTACTAAATTACTCAGCCAATTTTTGCTCTAAACATTTGAAATTTTACATAAAGGGTATTCAGACATAGGGCAAGCATTTTAATAGGTTTCAGGCCGAAAATTTGGCTAAGGGGTCAAACTATAAAAGATTTCACCTTGTCTCCAGCAAACTATTCAGCCAATTTTTGGTCTAAACATTTGAAATTTTACATTAAGGGTATTCAGACATGCAGCAAGCTTTTTAATCAGTTTCTGAGCGAAAATTTGGCTGCCAAGAAGTCTAAGTTGAAAGAGTTGACCTTTGCAGATTCTATCAAACTACTCCGCTAATTTGGGGTCTAAACACTTGAAATTTTAGATGTAGTTTACCTGGACATGGGTCAAACTTTTTAATATATATATATATATATATATATATATATATATATAAACATATGCACATAGTTATGAACAGTACATAGGGCCCCGAGCAAAGCCGGGCTGAACTGCTAGTTCTTTATAAATCTCTAAATATTTAACTATATAGTTGTTATTTTTCCCAGATTACTGTAAAATATATGTTAAATGTGCAGATATTTTTGCAAACATAAAATACACTTGTTGGAAATAATCTATCGATTTTAGTTTTACTGTAAAAAAAAAAAAAAAAGAAAAGATAAATAAATAAATAAAAATAAAAAATAAAAATATTTATTCATCATTACTACCAGCAGTGAAAGATTGTTTATTACAAACTAGAAAAAAAAAAAAAAGGGCAATTAAAGGAATCGTTTTTGACATCACTCCAAAAAGTTAAGATTTTTTCGATTCTCTATTCTGAGTAATCATATATATATATATATATATATATAAAATTCTGCATAAAAATGTTGGTACTTATGCACTTATTTACCATGCTGAAATAACATTTAGAAAGCCATTATTAATATGGGGAGGGGAGTGTTTTGTAACTATTCTGTATTTTCACTTACAGATTTAATAAAATGATATCGTAAAACTTGAAAATATTTGAAAAAAAAAAAAAAAAAAAAAAAAGCGCCGTACAATAAATCTCATGTTTGCATTGTTATTTTGCGTAAAATCTTAGCAATTTTTCATTCTTCTATTTCAACATGCATACCTGTCATTCTAGAATCTTATTAACTGGTTGTCTTCCGTGTTCCGAATCATTACAATTTATTCATCTAGAATCTAATTCAAAATGGACCAACTTCTGAAGCAACAGCATTTCGATGGTAACCCTTCAGCCCCTGATTCCGTAGACCATTGGTTGTGTACATTCAACAATTTCCTGAGGTCAATCAGTTGTCCACCAACTAGCAAACAAAACTTTCTTACCAACTACATCTCCTATTCAGTTCACAAATTAATAGCAAATTGTGACTCATGAATTAGCCATCGCTAAACTCCAGTCTCTTTTCTTAAAGAGACTCTAACATTGTCCATTCTAGACAACTTTTGGCAACCTCTAAGCAGGAACCTAATGAAACGATTGATGATTTTTTGCATTAGCTAGATTCACTTACTGTAATGGTCAAAGAACATTGTGACTAATCAGTTCATGATGCCCACATAACAGGCATTTACTCTCATACAATTCGACAACTCTTAGAAAGGACACTCAATTTGAAAGACGCTTCTGACTTAATTCATTCTCTAGAAACAGCCCAGAAACAAGCCACACCTGGGCAGGAGCTGCTAGAAAGGACTTGTCCTGCCTTGATAGAGTTCAAAATAGACTTCGTAGCCTCGTAGGAGATGTCCTTTTCTCTTCCTTGCAACCTCTCTCAGAAGAGATGTTGCGAGTTTGTCTCTGATGTATCGTTATTTTCATGGAAGGTGTTCAACTAAGCTTCAATCTATGGTTCCCCCTCGCCAAACTTTCACAAACACTCGTCTAGCTGTACACACTATCAATAATTCCCCCCCCCTCTTTATCTGTGCCTAAACCTAAACTTAGATTTCATGATCAAAGCTTCTTTCTTAGAACTGCACGCCTGTGGAATTGTCTTCCGTTTTCCTGCTTTCTGGCTGACTACAATATGGTTGTGTTCAAGTCTAATGTAAATAAGTTCTTGATGAGCCGTTCTATAAGTTATCAAATTTACCAAATTTTCATTACTAATGATTACTATATTGTCCAATGTCTACTGTACACTCTTTAACCCTTATCCTTGAGTGGCCTCTTGGCCTTGATAAGTTGTGATGCCTATGTAAAAAAAAAAAGAAAAAAAAGAAAAAAAAAAAAGCCGAATCTTTTATCAACCTCACACCATGTTGCGCCACCACCAAATCATCAGGGACTTGTGAGGTTTCTTGTACTTCTAAAAATGTTTCGGCTGCAGCAAGGGAAAAATGTTTCTTCTGCAGTAATCAACGGCATCCACAAATTAAATGCTCCGCCCGTGATGCTGTCCGTAGAAGCTGCGGCAAGAGAAGACATTTTCAACAAGTCTGCCGATCAAATCACTCCCTAAGAAGGTGACTATTGCTTGTAAAAATCATCAATCGCATCTATTGTAACCGCTGCATCAACTGATTGTCTGGCAAAAGCCATAATTAAACTTTCAGTGAATGGAATAATCTTGGAGGCTCTAGTGGATACTAGTAGCTCAGGAAGCTGCATATCAGAGATCATCATCCATAAGTACAAACCTTGCAGGAAGATATCAATGGCATCCACAGCCTTATCAAGCAGTACATTAGGTCACTGCTGTGTGACATTAGCATATAAAGGGTTTACCGTGGATTAATCGGAACCAAGATTAGGAAAAATCAAAGATTTTGGGGATATTGGAATCGGTATAGGAATCGGAAAAATTTTAGCCTATTTTTCGATGCTAAAACCAATTCTTTTAATTGCCTATTTTATTAGAGTTTGTTTTTTAATAAAACGTCTTCCACTGAATTAAACAACTTAAACAAAATGAATATGTATAGGGAATACGTATGGGGAATATATATATATATATTTTATATATATTAGTGTTGAGACGATTAATCGGAACCAGGAATAGGAAAAGTCGGAGCTTTTGGAGATATTGGAATCGGTATAAAAATTTGACGGCTAGCATAGAACCAAGTCTCCTCTCTACCTGAATCATGCTTAGCGGATTTCACCAACCTCAAAGAAGAACTTGAGCATGCTTCACTTACAACAATTAATCCCAACGTACCCCTTACTGTAGAAACTGATGCTTCGGACGTTGCCCTGGCTGCCACTCTCAATTAGAACGGCCACCCAGTTGCTTTCTTTCCCTGATCTCTTTCAGTCAGCAAGCAACATTACTCTTCGGTCAAAAAAGAAGCACATGCCATCATCGATGCAGTGTGTAAATGGTGTCACTACCTTATCGGTTCTGCCTCATTACAGACCAACACTCTGTAGCTTTCATGTATGACCCGAAACACTCAAGCAAAAGAAAGAATGAGATGGTAGAACACTGGAGAATTGAACTATCAGCTCTTACATTTGATGTAATATACCGTCCTGGGAAAGATAATACAACCACAGACACTTTCTCAAGCAGTTTGCTCCTCGACTAATTCAACCAGTCTACAAGACCTACACATTTTTTCATCCAGCCATCATATGAATGTCTCATTTTGTACACCGGCATAGCCTCTCTTACTCTATTTCAAGAGGATATTCGACAAATTCTTGGGAACTGTTCCGTCTGTAAAGAATTAAAGCCGCAATTTTTTCAACCCACTAATTGTAAGCTTGTCAAAGCAACACAACTATTTGAATGCTAAAGTGTTTACTTTAAAGGTCTTCTGCCATTTAATAGTCAAAACATATCTATTAACAATTATCAATGAATACTCCCGCTTTTCCTTTCCTTGTCAAGATATGTTTCCAGTCATAAATTGTTTCTGTTAGTTATTTCCACTGTTTGGTATGCCTTCCTTTATTCACTCTGACAGAGGTCCATCATTCTTTTCAACAAAACTAATAGATTTTTTGCATAAAAAGTGAATAACAATGAGCCGCGCAACCGCCTATAACCCACAGGGAAATGGCCAGGTAGAACGACTAAATGTCACGTTATGAAAAAGGATATCGCTGGAATTGAAGTTGCGAAAACTGACGATTTCTCATTGGGAATCAGTTTTGCACAATCCCTTGCATTCCATTCGTTCATTATTGTGTACTGCCACTAATGCTATACCTCACGGGCGAATATTCCAGTATAATTGGAAATCAACATATGGTACCTCTCTCCCCAGTTGGCTTTTGAATCAAGGTCCGGTCCTGATGGAACGGGACGTACGGTCAACTAAGTATGAACCCTTTATCGACGAAGCAGAGTTGCTAGAATGCAACCCTCACTACATCCGTGTCGCTGCATCAAACTGCCCCAAAATGTAGCACCTATTACTAATGACCGTTATCTCACCAGAAACTCCCTCTCTACAACCAGATTCTTTATTTGAATTGGGTATATCCAAGAACCTTATGAAACCTCACAGGCTCTTATAATGCTCAATGAGAACCTATTGGAACTCATCCTTAGACAACAACATGTTCATCCCTATCATCTAAGAAACAGAGATGATTGTGAGACTAACCGTTTCTTGATGATTAAAGCCTTATTAACTGGTTTTCATTCGTCTTCCGAATGATTACAATAAGTGCATAAGCACCAAAATTTTCATTAATGAGAATTAAATTAAATTCCAAATATTTTTGCAATCTATCAAGAATTTTGAACTTGAGGATTGCACATTTAAAAGAAATCTAAAATAAGTCAAAAAAATACCACTAAAAAGTAGTATGAGGGTTGTTCCAAAAGTAAGACCTTATTTCTTTAATTGAAAAATTGAAGAGCTATAAAGACCGGAGTGGTACCATTAAAACAAGAGAAGAGACGTTGCAAGCCTATCTTTGTTTTATCGTTATTTCCATGGCAGGTGCTCGTCTGAACTCCAATCTCTGGTCCCCTCTCGCCAATCTTTTACAAAAAACACCCTAGCTGAATCCACTGTCAAAAACTTTCCCCACTCTTTATCTATGCCTAAATCAAAACGTAGATTCCATGAACAAAGCTTCTTTCTTAGAACTGCACGCTTGTGGAACTCTGTTCCGTCTGCCTGCTTCCCTCCTGACTACAACTTGGATGTCTTCAAGTCCAACGTAAACAAATTCCTGATGAACTGCCCCCTTAAGTAGACATTTTAAATATCCACACTAACGTACTGTACTGA
The DNA here is from genome assembly GCF_053919585.1 of Euprymna scolopes. Classification (NCBI taxonomy): domain Eukaryota; kingdom Metazoa; phylum Mollusca; class Cephalopoda; order Sepiida; family Sepiolidae; genus Euprymna; species Euprymna scolopes. The sequence continues at coordinate 136,786,120 of NC_136487.1, read as the reverse complement.
CAATAACCCTTATTCCTGAGTGGCTTCCGGGCCTTGATAAGTGGTGACCACCTTGTAAAAAAAAAAATATTATATATGTACATATATATAAGGTATATCAGGGCTTGCGAGTGAAACAGTCGCATTTGCGAGTGATTTTAATGAAACACCTATCTTTTGGTGATTGTATTTTTTAAACTGACAACTTTCCAAGGCTCACTACTGAGTTAAAATATCTTTTCAACTTTTTTTTTTTTTAATAAAACTGACAAAGTTAAATTATTCAAACAATAAAAGTTTAATAGAACGATGTACTTTTTTTTTTTTAAACGAAGGTTGTTTTAAAAACATCTTAAGAAATCAGAATGTTTATACCTTCAAGTATCAACATAAAATTTGTATATTTAGAATTACACTTATTTATAAAAAAAAAAAAAAAAACAGAAAAATCTTTAAAATGTACATACTAGTCACAGAACGAAGGTGTTAGATTCTAAAAATTATGTGGGTTTGACTAGTAACTTTTCTATTTGGCTAGTGAACGAAAATAGTTGTCAAAGGTCAACTGAAGATAATTTTGTCAGTAGAGCCGGAGAGCCCTAAAGTTGTGATGTTATTTACATACCGCATGTTAAGAATACATAAATGGAAAAAAAAAATGGATAATTTACAAGTTTATTTAATCACCAAATGTTCAAGCAATGCAAATAAAATTTTCTTGATGCTTTAATAAATTTGTAAATATATATATATATATATATTTTTTTTTACATCATTTACATATTTTTTTACAATGCTTTATCTACAGTACGAGTATGTCACAATAACATCTATTGATATGATAGTTTTTATTTTTAACTTCACATATGTAAGAATCAAATCGCGACCATTGTTTTGTTTTCTTGTTCTCGCGTAATGCTAGACACTACTCGTTTTTTGAACCGAATAAACGTTTTAAAGTAAAAACATCAAAGACTTATTCTGCTAGGTAGAAGAGTAACTCATTCGAAAAAGTTGTCAAAAAACAAATATATAACAAATAAATGTTACCAAAGGCAAGATAAGTTACTCTTCTATCTAACTACAAATGTTTTCAGTGGTTTTACTCACTTTACGTGGAATCTTTCGAACATACATATAGTGTTTATCGATATATTTGAAAAAGCAAAATGCCGGCATGCTGATTGCTGCTCTCTGTTAAATACGGTAAGTTTGGGAAAATGAGCTCAAACAAAAACATTATACAAAATACCGTTAGAAACTCACTCAATATATGTTACATTGTTACTGTGACATAGGCGGACATATATTCAGTATTTTGTATAATTTGTTTATTTGAACTCATTTTTCCAAACTTACAATAGCGAGCATACCGCCATTTTGCTTATCGATTATTAACTGAATAAACATGTTACATTAAATATAAACACTAAAAATATATCCAGTTAGGTAGAAAAGTAACTTATCTTGCCTTTGATAACATTTATTTGTTATATATTTGTTTTTTGACAACTTTTTCGAATCTATGTGTACAGTAATAACAAACCCATTATTGGTTATATATTTGTTTTTGGCAACTTTTGTTGCCGCGCTATTTTTTTTTTTTTTTTTTTTTTTTTTTAAACAATATTTTCAAGTTTTACGATATTTTTTTATATTAAACTAGCCGTTCCGTCCGGCTTTGCTCGGGCCGGGCCCTATGTACTGTTCATAACTTAATGTGCATATGTATATATTAAAAAGTGTGTATATGTACGCTACGGTAATGCCTTTAAAACGCTTCCTTTAACTACCATAGAGAAAAGTTGGTAGAGACTGCAGACGTCAAATTTTTAAACTTTGACCCCAATTTTGACCCCTTAACATTTACTGTTTTGGGCGCAAACCAAATTATAAAGTTAGATCCATGTCCAAGCAACCTATATCTGACATTTCAAATGTTTAAACCCAAAATTGACGGAGGAGTTTGGTAGAGTTCTCAAAGGTCAAATCGTTCAACTTTGACCCCTCGACAGCAAAATTTCTGGCCGAAACCTGATTAAAAAGATTTCCCCAAATCTCAATACCCCTTATGTCAAATCTCGAGTCTGTAGACTGAAAATTGACAGAGTTATTTGGTAGGGAAATGTACACAGAGACAGACATGTTCACTTTTATAGATATATAGATTAAGTGAAAGTAGAGAATAGTTAGAAAACATCCCCTCCTCATGTTAAGAATGGCTTTCTAAATAACGTTATTTCAGCACGGTAACAACATATGTATGAATTAAACATATGAATTAAAAAAAAAAAAATCCAAGTTTACAAATTGAATAATTCTGTAAATTTAAATCAAGTATAAATATAAATAATTAAGAACAACCCTAACCAGACGAAAAAGCTCAATATTCGAGATAAGACACTAAGGAATAAGGAAAAAATTTAAGCTTTCAACTCAATTTTCAAGTATTCCTTATCGAATAATGACTGTTGTAAATTCTAATTTACAGTTTAAATTCAATTTCTCTCTTTCTCTCATCTATATATATATACATATATATATATATATATATATATATATATATATAAGAGAGAGAGAGAGAGTATGTATAATGCCGCTATGTAAACACTTCACAACTTTATACAACGGATTATAATTTTCCATATTTTAATATTTTTGTTCTAGGAAAACATGCAAACGGAAAATACGCATGCCACGTATTTGAATATAAGGGGGAAAAAAGGGTTACATTTTAATTATTTAAAAAAATAATTTGATTATCTTGATATTAAACTTAGTTGACTAAAAACTTAAGATGAGGATGATCGATAGTCCCCCTCCCTTTCTTCATCCGTGAACTCGTTTAAGTTGGCATAAAAGTTATAAAAATGAAGATTTATATCTAGGACATTCATTTTTCATTTATTATAAATGCGAAATATAATTTGAGTGAATTATATAGGCTAGTCGCCATTGTTTTTAGGTACTTCTTTATTATAATACGTGTTAATGGTACTAGGTAGTGATTTTTTTTGTGATAGAATTTTCAAGTTAATTTCAATTTTCACGGTATCTTTTATCCATTAAATGGAGTGTACTTACTTCGAATAAGCTTATTTATAAATAAATAAATAAATAAAAATAAAAATAAATGCCAAAAAAACCTTTGATGTACGTACCCCGCCACGGAACGAAGATGTCATAATTCAAAAAACACGTAAAGTGTCTAAAGTGATCAAATAGTTTAATGATTTTTAGCGATTTTAATCCTAAATTATATCCTTTACAAGGTTGATTTTGATCTCGATGATAGGAATCAAGTTGTCTCCCCTTTATTTAGAAAACATGGCGGATCAAAACATAATGGCTCGCTTAGTCATAAAACTTTATTTTCTTAGTTAAAAAAAACTACTTGATCAATTTACGTGATTTTTAGAATATGGCTCATCGGTTCTGTGACAAAGTTTGTTTTTTGTTTTAGATTTTCCTGTATTTTTGTTTTGAAAATAGGATCAATTCTACATAAGCACCGATAAAAGTAGAGAATCGACGATTCCCAGAATCGTTACAAAACACCTTCTCCATGTTAAGAATGGGTTTTTAAATAACGTTATTATATCAGCGCGGTCTGTATTCTGCCTATTGTAAAGTTGTTATCAGACGGAGGTGACATGGATAATAATTTTTGGTACTCATGCACTTATTGATCCGTGCTGAAATAATAACGTTATTATTTAAAAAGCCATTCTTAACATGGGGAGGGTGTTTTGTACCTATTCTATACTTTAACCTTACAATTGAATTAAAAAAAAAAAAATTAAAAAAAAAAAATAAAAAAATAGAAACTTTAATTAAACTTGGAAATACGCTTTAAAAAATAGCGCGGATCCCATAAGTGCACTAGCACCTATGTAGAAAGCCATCGACGGGACGGGAGTGTATTTGTGTACTTATTCCGTACTTTCACCTAACAATTTAATAAAAACATATCGTAAAAAACTTGAAAGTACTATTTAAAAAATGGCGCGGAAGTGCACTAGCACCGAATTGTTATAATTAAACGATACGAGGAAAGAGTTAAGGGTGCTTCTTGTGTAGATTAGTATCTTTTAAACCAACGCATTTCAGGAGAAAACATTACGTACTTACGCGTCATGTCGAAATTATAAATTACAAAAATGGCCGAGAATAATTACAAGTAAAAATAAAATTTATCGAGTTTTCTTGGATGTTTTAATGTGGAAGAGTTGTGCGACCAATTCAGTACGATATACTGACTTGCCTGCCTTGACTTAAATCAAGGGTCCGCCATTTTTAAATACCAAATCTCAGAAGATACTTGTAGATTTTTGTTTTTATCGTTTTTTGTTTGTTAAAAATACATCTAGCATATCTTCTACTGGATCATTTTTCATAATTTTGGGAATTTATACTAATTTCGACACGACATGCAAGTACGTAATAATGTTTTCACCTGAAATGCGTGTGTTTAAAAGCTCTCCAATATGCACAGCTACCGGTGGTTGTTTAATAATAGTAATAATAATAAATTAAGAAAATGGGTACTAGTGCAGAGAGCGATCCGGACGTAAATAATAACGTTATTTAAAAAGCCATTCTTAACATGGGGAAGGTGTTTTGTACCTATTCTATACTTCACCCTTACAATTGAATTAAAAAAAACATAAAACTTTAATTAAACTTGGAAATACGATTTAAAAAAAAAATAGCGCGGATCACTCTCTGCACTAGCACCAGAAAATGGAAATAGTTAACTTACTTTATACAGAGTAATCCAGGATCCGTGCTGATCGTTTTCCTTAAATTGTCGTTCGACATCGCACGACATGCCTTGTTTGTGTTGAAGAGGAAGAACAAAAAAATAAATAAAAAATCGTGAGGCCGACAAGAAAAGAAGAAATAAGCCAGTATCATAAAAGAAACTTATCAAAAACGAATAACGATAATTATGCCGGAAACAGTAAATACAAAAATAGATGACGGGTTATCTACAAAAATATAAATAAATAAACTCTAACTCTCTAGAGCTGCAGGAAATTCTTCCAAAAAGCATGGAGAGACTGATATCTTATTATTATAGAAATAACTCGCAAAATAAAATGCGAATACAAAAATATATACCTAAATATATAAAGAAATCTTAATTAGAAAATACGTTTGGACGTCGTTCTTTTCCCGTTTTCTGTAAATATTATCAAACTAATTGCATTTCTATATAGCAACAGTTTTTATAGGATTTCGTCTTCTATAAAAAATAAAAAAAATCAAGTCACACTCCTTTAAAAAAAAGAAAAAAAAAAGATGGTATATGTGTATATAAAAAAATTACTGGAATAGGATTTTCGTTTGTTTTTGTTTTTATAGTAATGTTGTCCTAAAGGTGTTTTTGTTCAATTAACTACGCCGGTTGTAGTTAATTAATTCTTGCTTCAGTTTGATAAAAGAACTAAAAAAAGGCTATTATTTCTTCCTTCCTTCTCTAAAATTCCCTCTTCCCTCCCAGCTACGCCATTTACTCGCTACTAAGCAGAGAGAAGCAGAATAACGGAAATTTAGCCAATCAAATTCAAGCTTTGCATTCACTGCGAGACTGTCACGTTCCAATACACGATTTCCCCAAATTTACATTCTCAAACTTTTTTTTTTAGCCTATATTAAACTTTATCTAAGACAAAAATAATAATAATTTTAATTTAATACAGCTTCTGTATATTTTCTATTTTTTGTCGTGGGCAATTTCCATATATTATTTTAAAAGGAGAAATCCTTCATTTTGAAAAAAGGAAAAAATCTTAACTCAGAATTATATATCAACTTGCCTCCCACTGGAGGTTACTTTATATTGAGAAATCCACCACACACCACCCCTCGAGAAAGGGGGCACTCTGGATAGGTGCAACATTCCCGAAATTGAACCTATTTGCATTCCTTGAAATGGGGGTGCCTCAGGCGACTGGCCACCACCAACCCCTCCTTAAGGAGGAGTAATGCTAAGGAGGAGGATTTTCTAGGAACGTTCTTAAGTGATGTCACTAAGCGCATTAAACTAAAGAAGTCTCATTAAATAAATATAAACTTTTAAGTCGATATTTTAATTTCATTAAAAGGCATATTTTTAAGTTTATTATTATACCTCTTTGAACATCTCTTTCCTTTTGGCTAGGGGCAAAGTGTAGTATCTGTTCTTATAATACACTTCATCTTTTCTGTTTTCCTCTGTGAGGCAAACCCCTTCTAGACTGAGGCAATTTTAATTTTTGTCTCCAGTGATCTTTTTGTAGAGCTAGACTTCCCCCGCATTAAAAAACGGCCTTATATCAAAATCTGCCCTCGTGGGGAGCAAGTGAATAGGGACCGCATGGCAACTTGAAAAGAAAAAATCTTGCAGAAAGATGAGTTTAAGCCTATTACTAGGTAATAAATCAGTATCCATTCCATTAATAATGCTCGATAGTAAAGTAATTTTTCCAAATATTAGATTTATTAGATAAGTTAAACTTCCGATGACAGTTTAAATTATATACTCTAAAAAGTAAATAATAAACAAGTGCAAGAATAGTCAAAATGGGAAAATGTTCAACATTCATAGCATATCATGAATGTAATAATAAACATCAAATAGTAGTTAACAAAAAAGAAAAATAGAAATTAAATAGGGAGGCAAGTAATAATTAATAAAATTACCCTTTCTAAAACGAACGTGCAATTATCAAGAAGTTTCATCAGATGTTCTAGTGACTTGGCAGGTTCAAAGCATTTTTACAAATAGTGGCAATGGAAAGCCAAACTAAGTTAGTTTCTCTTGTGTGGCGTATCATTAACAGTCCTTGAACAAAATACCTTGCACATCTAAAAATATGGAGGCCAAAACCTTGCTTGCTGATGTTTGCATCTTGGGTTGCTTTAAATAGTTTTCATATGCTTCTGCACCAATTTGACTCTAGAGTGAAATGGTGGTTTGGCAGACCAAAAGATGGCTCAAAGCATATCCACAAATAATGACAGTAGAGACACATTAATGACATGTTTCACTAGTTCCCAATGTAACATATCATTAACAGACTCAAGTTGGTGATAAAGTTGTGCATAGCGGGATCTGTCACTTTACTTGTTTCTATGGTGATCGGTTGAAGCACAAATCTGTCAAGAATGCCAACATATTTTGATCGTTTGCAGTTCTCTGCTGCCACTGCTGTTGTTGAACATTATTTATTTCAAATGAATCAAATGATTATTGTTGGCGTTCGTTTCTCTGATATCTTTCTTGTTAGAATTCTGTCTAGAAAGACTTTAGGTACTTATGAGAGGTTGTCAACATTCTTAAGTGAAAATTATTTCTGTGGAATGAACTGGATTCGAACTTAGCACATCTAGATTATCAGTCTGTGTTGTTAAACACTTAGCCATCATCAGGGTTTGTTGCCAATTCTATCAGTGATGAGAGCGTAAAAAGTATTTATTACTAGAGTTGGTTCAATTAATAAAATGCTTACTATTTTAGAAAGTTTGTGTGGGAGGTGAAAGCGTAGCAGTAATGGACTATTTCTTGTTTGTGGAGAATGGGATGTTGAGCTAAAATTGGCCTAGTCTGAAAAGATTAGAGAACGTGACGTAGCTATCAGCTTATGGACATTTTACAGCATGCAACTGACAAACGACAAGTCCTATTTTCAAACTGGAAGTCAACGAGAGAACATCCTTCCTATCTCATTTCACTCATTCCTATAATTAAAAAAAAAAAAGAAATGGATTCTTGTTAGCATTCAAACATTCTCAGTTCTAACCCATTAAGTCCAGTTCTTCCGAACTCGACTCCTGCCATCTTGACTGCCAGCCTATATTACCTAATTTCAGTGCATAGCCTCATTGATATGCAAATTATATCACACTACATTCCCCCCAATCCTTAAAGTTCAGCTCATAAACTTATAACCCTGCTAGTCTCTCTACTAGCTCACTCAGATCCTTGCTAGTCTCTCTACTAGCCCACTCCGCTCAGCTAGACACAGCTAGCCCACAATACTCGGCTAGACACAGCTATCCCATGATACTCGGCTAAACACAGCTAGTCCACAATACTCGGCTAGACACAGCTAGCCAACGATACTCGGCTGGACACATAGCGAGCCCATGATACTCGGCTAAGCACAAAGCTGGCCTTCACTTAAAAGTGACAAATCCTTCTTTATACAACACAACCGAATCGCATTTCCAGTTCTCCATTTAAAAGCGAGGACGTTTTCAGAAAAAAAAAAGCAATTGAATCGGATTTTAAAACTTCTTCATTTTAAAGTGACAACTTTTTCTACGAAATCCAACCAAATCTCCTTTTAATTTTGTTTAAAAGTAACAACTTTCTTTCTCAGCAGATGCAACCGAATTTCATTTAAAATTTCTCATTTAAAAACGACGACTTTTTACATAAAAGTCAACCAAATCACATTGTAAGTTCTTTTAAAAGCAATGTCTTTTTTTCAAAAACAAACAAACAAAACATCCGACTCAAATTGTACTTTCATTAAAATAACTCTATCATTTAAAAGCAATAACTCATTTATTGAGTGGCCTCTGAGCCTTGATAAGTGGTGACCTCCATGTAAAAAAAGACTTAAGATACTAAGAATACAATTTCAAATTACTTAAGACTTAAGATACTAAGAATACAATTTCAAATTACTTTAGACTTAAGATACTAAGAATACAATTTCAAATTACTTAAGACTTAAGATACTAAGAATAAAATTGTGAATTACTTCAGTTAGAATACTTAGAATACACTTGAAAATTACATAAGACTTAAGATACTAAGAATGCAATTTCAAATTACTTAAGACTTAAGATACTAAGAATACAATTTCAAATTACTTTAGACTTAAGATACTAAGAATACAATTGCAAATTACTTAAGACTTAAGATAGTAAAAATACAATTTCAAATTACTTAAGACTTAAGATACTAAGAATACGATTTCAAATTGCTTAAAACTTAAGATACTAAGAATAAAATTGTGAATTACTTCAGTTAGAATACTTAGAATACACTTGAAAATTACATAAGACTTAAGATACTAAGAATACAATTTCAAATTACTTAAGACAATACTAAGAATACAATTGCAAATTATTTAAGACCTTGGCCTTCGGGACAAGGAAAGGGTGAATGCGGTATTATGGTGAAAGAAACTAGCTGGGAGAAACTTTTGACTTTGTTTAGTTCTGGAGTGACAAGGATGACCAACAACCCCAAAATCCCCCCTTTTGAGTTGGCCATGTGCCTAAGTTTTTTGTTCATCGTTGATTTTGACTGTATTTTTTAACATGAATAAAAAATTTAATATCTCAAAGTGTAGTATCTGTTCTTCAGATGCTGCACTTCTTTTTCTTGTTCTCTTTCGGTGAATGAGAAATACTTCACGACTGAGACAATTTTTATTTTTGTACCTTGTCTCCACGTTAAAAAACGACCCTGGTGTCTAACTCTATCCTGTGGGGAGGCATAGTAAATAGGTACTTCAGTTAGAATACTTAGAATTCACTTGAAAATTACATAAGACTTAAGATACTAAGAATACAATTGCGAATCACTTAATACTCAGCATATTAAGAATACAATTGTGAATTACTTAAGACTTAAGATACTAAGACTAAATTGCAAATTACTTAAGACTTAATATACTAAGAATAATAATTGAAAATTACTTAAGACTTATGATACTAAGAATAAAATTGTGCATTACTTAAGACTTAAGATACTAAAAATTCAATTGTGAATTACTTAAGACTTAAGATAGGAAGAATACAGTTACAAATTATTTAAGACTTGAGATACTAAGAATATAATTGTGATTTACTTAAGATACTAAGAATATAATTGCAAATTACTTAAGACTAAAGATACTAAGAATATAATTGCAAATTATGTAAGACTTATGATATTAATACAATTGCAAATTATTTAAGACTTATGATACTAAGAATACAATTTCAAATTACTTAAGCTTTAAGATACTAAAAATACAATTGTGAATTACTTAAGACTTAAGATACTAAGAATACAATTGCAAATTACTTTAGACTTAAGATACGAAGAATACAATTGCAAATCACTTAAGACTTAAGATACTAAGAATACAATTGCAAATTACTTAAGACTTAAGATACTAAAAATACAATTTCAAATTACTTAAGACTTAAGATACGAAGAATACAATTAAAAATCACTTAAGACTTAAGATACTAAGAATACAACTGAAAATCATTTAAGACTTAAGATACTAAGATTACAATTTCAAATTACTTAAGACTTAAGATACTAAGAATACAATTGGAAATCACTTAAGATACTAAAAATGCAATTGGAAATCACTTAAGACGTAAGATACTAAGAATACAATTACAAATTAGTTAAGTCATGGCTAACGGAACAAGAGCATACTACCATCATGGATTAAATAAATCGCTCTGTTCCAAATTTCATGCAGATTCCAGAATGTGATGAGATCCACCCAAAGAATGTTGGAGGTTACATCAGCTGAAACATGGTAAGAATAAGACAAGATGAGACCAGTAGTCCAAATAATCCATTAATACAAATTATCAATACTCATCTCAAAAATACTTCCATATAAAAAGCAAAAATAAAAACTGATGTAATAATGGCTTCTAATAAGTCACGTTTCATCTTTCTAGAAGTGTAAGCCATGTTTAGTTTCCGAACAGTTTCCGATGGTTCATTGTTCCAAACAAGTCTTGAGAGGTGACTGGTTTGCAGTAGACAGAACAGTTTCCGATGGTTCGTTGTTACATTCAAGTCTTGAGAGGTGACTGGTTTGCAGTAGACAGTTCCACAGAGCAAAATATTCTTACCGTGTCGAGACGAAATAAAACATGTGAAATTGCTACAGAAAAGGTTTAATATTTACGGAGCAATTCTGGTTTCTGATTGGTTGGTAGCAGAACGTGAATTAATTCGATTCGTCAGTTCCTAGCAGCATCGTTTATAAATAGAATCGTCCGACTGTGTGGGATCATACCCCATTACACATCTTGTGTGATGTGATGCGTCTCCTAGTGGCTTCGGCTGCAGGGAGACAGGGTAGTACACGTCAAGGATTCGTCACTTGACACTCAGCCCAACAGGTGAGGGGCCGGGAACCGGCCCAGCACCTGTTGGACTGAGGTACGCCGCCTGTGTAATACCTAGGAGGTCCACCCTCCCAGGCCTGGCTACTGGGCTTTCTGGTGGGGCAAGTTTATTGCTTGCTGCCTGAGGCGCCACGACCGGGGAATGCCGACGGGGTTATTCAGGCAATTTTTAAAATTGCAGGAGTGCCCCTTCTTTAGGGGAGCCTGTGGGGTTCCCACTTTCCGGCCTTGTGCCACATAATGCTGATGTGGGCAGTATTTAAATATATACCCCATTACACATCCAAAATATTGCAACAATCTTGATGGGAAGATGTATCGTCCAGATTGCTTTCATCTTGTCCAGCTCAGGCCTTACCAATTTAGGTTACTCTCTGTGCAATTTTACTTTGCAGGCAAGATATGTGAAATTAACGCTTCTTCGCTGTAGTCAAAGTTTTGTTTATATTTTTAAAATTAATTCAGTAAACAGAGATATTTTTTCTTTGAATTAAATTCAAATAGAAGTTATTAGAAGAAAAAATTTCTGAATTGAAAAATGAAATCTAAACACAAAACAGACAACAACACTCAGTCATTAACAACGAGATAATATTTTCGTATTGTATTGATTAAAAAAAAAAAAACTTAAAAGTATTTTTTAAGGTTTTAATGATTAAAAAATTAATTAGAAAATAAAAAAAGAATTAACCAAAAATAATTTTGAAAAAAACATAATTTTTCTTAAAAACAATTAAAGTGATATATTTTTATACTGTTTTTCTTAATTTTTTAAAAAACGTTATAAAATCTTTAATACAATGCTGACTGACGTGGTCAACGCTGAATTGTCCCTCCGTCGAATCAGCTACACTGTCAGAATCGGCTGAGTGGAATTGGCCAAGCCAAAACGGCAACATCGAATTGGCCATACCAAAACTTCCTATTCCCATTAAAATTTGACTGGGCAGAACAAAGGACTTGAAGTTAGATATAATCAAATGCTTTTGTGAATCAGGGAGGAGCGAGACGAGAGAATGCAGACGATATGTATATGATCACATTCCACCACGAACTTCCACATCCCCCATCCATGTCTCTCTATCTCCATAATCGACGAGAGCAAGTTGTCAAAATAAAAATAGCTGTTTCCATATCAACTAAATGATTTGTTGTTGTTATTAAAAATATGCATTTTCGTATGCATTTGAAAAAGTGAAGCATTCTGTATGTTCGCACTAATACAACAGATGTTGATTTAGTGCCGTGATCAAATCCAACAAAATGTCTGTTCTACATTGCACTTAAATTCCTGCATGTTAGCACAAGTCAAGGAAAAGCAGGATACAGGGAGGGAATTCCAAAGTCTAACTGTCTGACGGAAGAAACTTTTAGAGCAGAAGGCTCTCTGGCATTGGAGGTGGAGATACTACAGTGAAGGAGTAGGATTCTGCTGCTTGTTGGATTAGTCGGGAGATTTTAAAAAAAATTGTTTCCAACAATTGTGTGGTAAGAAAAGAAAGTTATATTCTTGAACTTTTTCGCTGTTTGGGGGGGGGGGAGTTGTAGATATGCTGCCCCTCCCCCTTCCAAGAAAAGAATGAGATCTTCTTCTTTCTTAGATGATTAAATAACTTGACGAAAAGTAAGAAAAAAAAAAGCAAGTATTTCAGAATTTAGAATGAGGGATCAGCTTCGTATATAAGTTTAATGTAAAATTACCGCCCCCCCCATTTCTGTATTCTATTATTTTAGATTAGTTAACTAAATCTTTTACCACTAAACCTAAGTCCGAGTGACAAGGTCGTAAAACAATAAGGAATTTACCTAAAAAATAAAAAAGTAAAGCCGAAAAAAAACAAAAAAACGCACAGAATTTATCTCCTATGGCAAAAAAATAAATGGTAAAACTACGCTAAAATGTTAGAATGATCTGGCAATAGGGGTATCGTTTTATGCGAAACTGAGTCGCCAATCTGAATTCTAAAATAATTGTTCTTTATTTTCTTTCCTCCGAGTTTTTTTATCTGGGAGTTGATACGTAATCGCATAAAAATAGTACCTATTTACCATGCCTCCCCACGGGACAGAGTTAGACACCAGGGTCGTTTTTTTAACGCGGAGAAAAAGTACAAAAATTAACAATTGTCTCAGTCGTGAAGGATTTCTCCTCCACTGAAAGAGAACAAGAAATGAAAGTGCAGTATTTGAAGAACAGATTGATCTTGGCCAAATCGCCTAAAAATAGTAGAATCACAAATTTTAGGGGTGGGGATTTAACAGAAAGTTAATGAACAACAATACCTCCCCAGATTTTTTTTTTTTTCTCTCTCTCCGGGATTTAGATATTATTTTTATATTTTAATTGTAAACGCCAGTAATTTCTAAGAAATCTACTTGTGTGTGTGTGTGTGTGTGTGTGTGTGTGTGTGTCTACGTGCGAATGTGTGTGTCTCTGTGTGTGTGTGTGTGTGTGTGTGTGTGTCTACGTGCGAATGTGTGTGTGTGTGTGTGTGTGTGTGTGTGTGTGTGTGTGTGTGTGTGTGTGTGTACGTGTGTGTGAACTTGTTTTTAAAACTAGGACACCACGTGCGCTGATTTTAGCGTGACCGAATTTAAAAAAATAATATGAATGAAGAAACATACAAAAACGTTTGTGCTGCTGCAAACAATCCTTGTCTTTCAAATACGTTCAACATTTTAGTTAAGACAAGCATTAAGCAACCGATGTTGCCCAGGAATCTTTTTGGGTTTGTATTACTGTACACATAGATTCGAAAAAGTTGTCAAAAAACAAATATATAACAAATAAATGTTATCAAAGGCAAGATAAGTTACTTTTCTACCAAACTGGATATATTTTTCGTGTTTTTATTCAATTTAACATGTTTATTCAGCTCGAAAAGCATACAGTGTTTACCGATGTATTGGAAAATTCAAGATGGCGGCCGATTCTCTCTTTAACAAGGTAAGTTTGGAAAAAGGTGTAATAAATAATAAACTAGACAAAATACTGTTAGAAATTCGCTCAATATATGTTACCGTGACATAACTTGACATATATTCGGTGGTTTTTAATAGTATTTTGTCTAGTTTATTATTTATAACACCTTTTCCCGAACTTACCGTGTTAAAGAGAGAATCGGCCGCCATCTTGAATTTTCCAATACATCGGTAAACACTGTATGCTTTTCGAGCCGAATAAACATGTTAAATTGAATAAAAACACGAAAATTATATCCAGTTTAGTAGAAAAGTAACTTATCTTGCCTTTGATAACATTTATTTGTTATATATTTGTTTTTTGACAACTTTTTCGAATCTATGTGTACAGTAATACAAACCCATCTTTTTTTATTTCCCTTTTTGTGTTCTTGTCCAGAATTCCCCATAAAAAAAAAATTAAATCTCTATGATGTCACGTAAATTGATCCAGTAGTTTTGTTTCAAAATAAGAAAATAAAATTTTATGAGTTTTATTCGAGAAGAAATTGCTTCGCCCACCTTTTAGGAAAAAAATCTTTAAAAAAAAACAAGGAAAATAATCGATCGATGCCTTCGTTCAATCTCGATAGACAACGGATACGCCCTGTAGGGGCAGCTGCTGCGCGTGTAATTGTGAGGCAAAGGTTGCGCAATTCTCAACCACACCTCTTTGGAATCGACACTGTTTGAGTTCAGTAGCAAGACATAGATTCGAAAAAGTTGTCAAAAAACAAATATATAACAAATAAATGTCATCAAAGTTACTTTTCTACCTAACTGGATAATTTTTTTTAGTGTTTTTATTTAATGTAACATGTTTATTTATGGTATTATTACCATACATTAACATGGGTACTAATTAGAGGTCACCATTTCGGTAGGCTCCCACTTCGGGGCGCCTCCGATAACAGGGAGAATTGGAGCGCTGAAATAGAAAGAAATACTGGTAAAAGAAGACATTGTCTTCTTATAAAAATGATGACGTGTAACGTGACTTTGTTATGAATTCATGAGGTTTTATATATGCAATATATATGTATGTTTTCCCGAAACTCGGGTTACAAAGAAAGACATTGAATTTTGTAAAGTCTGTATTAATGTTCAATGCTCCTCTTGGCTACCTAACGGGAGCTGAGGAGTAAGGTGTGTGTTCTGTCTCTAGTCGCCGTGGAAGTACGGACGTTTTCTTCACTCGAATGTCCCACGTAAACCGTTCTCGCTTTTCATTGGCTGCAACCTCTGATGACGTATAAGAAGAAAGGAAGGAAAAGAGAAAAGAGTAGGGAGAAAGAGAGAACTAAGGTGAGAATACAGCCTAGTCTCGTAGTAGTAGCAGCTCGCTACAATACTTTCCCATGTTTGTGAGCATGAACGAATCGCTTAGTAAAAGAGAGTTGTCTCCCTCAGAACAAAAAATGACGAACAATGACAAATTGTAAAAACAGCGCCCTAAGTTCTCTCTGTACAGGGGTTTGTCAGAACAACCTGGCATGGGGATACTATGGTATTATTACCATACATTAACATGGGTACTAATTAGAGGTCACCATACTGGTAGGCTCCCACTTCGGGGCGCCTCTGATAACAGGGAGAACTGGAGCGCTGAAATAGAAAGAAATACTGGTAAAAGAAGACATTGTCTTCTTATAAAAATGAGGACGTGTAACGCGACTTTGTTATGAATTCATGAGGTTTTATATATCCAATATATATGTGTGTTTTCCCGAAACTCGGGTTACAAAGAAAGATAGTGCGTTTTGTAAAGTCTGTATTTTTTTTTTTTTTTTTTTTTTTTTTACATAGGCATCACCACATTATCAAGGCCAAGAGGCCACTCAAGGATAAGGGTTAAAGAGTGTACAGTAGAAATTGGACATCATAGTAATCATTAGTAATGAAAATTTGGTAAAGTTGATAACTTATATGGAACGGCTCATCAAGAACTTATTTACGTTAGACTTGAAGACAACCATATTGTAGTCAGCCGGAAAGCAGGAAAACGGAAGACAATTCCACAGGCGTGCAGTTCTAAGAAAAAAGCTTTGTTCATGGAATCTACGTTTAGGTTTAGGCACAGATAAAGAGTGGGGGGAATTATTGATAGTGTTTACAGCTAGACGAGTGTTTCTTGTGAAAGTTTGGCGAGGGGGGACCATAGATTGAAGCTCATTCGAACACTTTCCATGAAAATAACGATACATCAGAGACAAACTCGCAACATCTCTTCTGTGAGATAGAGGTTGCAAGGAGGAGAAAAGGACATCTCCTACGAGGCTACGAAGTCTATTTTGAACTCTATCAAGGCAGGACAAGTCCTTTCTAGCAGCTCCTGCCCAGATGTGGCAACAGTATTCCATCCTTGGACGTACCTGGCTCTTATATAGATAGAGAATAGCATCAGCAGTGAGATATCTACCGGATCGATAGAAAGATCCCACCATTTTTCCAGCGGCCTTGGCAACAGATTTGATGTACATGTTCCATTTAAGATCAGGAGTAATGGTCAAGCCAAGAAGTTTGTCAAAACTTGAGGCCTCCTGAAGACGAGAGCCATTCATTTCAATTGATGTCAGATGTGGATCAGAATGTTGATGATGTAAAGAGAGAAGCTTGGTTTTAGATGCATTAAAAGTAACCAGCCATTCTTATTAATGTTCAATGCTCCTCTTGGCTACCTAATGGGAGCTGAGGAGTGAGGCGTATGTTCTGTCTCTAGTCGCCGTGGAAGTAAGGACGTTTTCTTCACTCGAATGTCCCACGTAAACCGTTCTCGCTTTTCATTGGCTGGAACCTCTGATGACGTATAAGAAGAAAGGAAGGAAAAGAGAAAAGAGTAGGGAGAAAGAGAGAACTAAGGTGAGAATACAACCTAGTCTCGTAGTAGTAGCAGCTCGCTACATATTTAGCTTGAAAAATATACAGTGTTTACCGATGTTGGAAAAATTTTGAATGGCGCCGGACTCTCTGTCAAACTTGGTAAGTTTGGGAAAATGAGTTAAAAATAAAAAATATAAAAAATACTGTTAAAACCCCACCGAATATATGTCAGCCTATGTCACGGTAACATATATTGAGCGAGTTTCTTACAGTATTTTGTATATTTTTTAAATTTTTAACTCATTTTCTCAAACTTATCGTGTTCAGCAGAGAGTCCGGCGCCATTCAAAATTTTCCAATACATCGGTAAACACTGTATGCTTTTCGAGCTGAATAAACATATTACATTAAATAAAAACACTAAAAAATTATCCAGTTAAGTAGAAAAGTAACTTATCTTGCCTTTGATAACATTTATTTGTTATATATTTGTTTTTTGACAACTTTTTTGAATCTATGTGTATAGTAATACAAACCTGCAAGAAGTTCAGGACGACGGGAAACAATGCCGAGATAAGCAGAGAGCACACACAGCACCTGGAAATCCCAAATAGTCACCCATTTAGTACTGACCAGGTTCAACGTTGCTTAACTTCGGTGATCCAGTGGGAACCAGTGTGCCAACGTGATTTAAGGAGAATAATTCAAAACTTGTGAGATTTATGTTTTAATGCCTATGGATTCTTTTAATAGTTGTATAATGATTTTCGGGTTTGTTTGACAATACACATTGGTATGAACTTGAATGCCTACTGGAAAGAACTTGAATGCCTACTAGATACTATCCTCGAGTATCTAAGGTCTTTCTGTATAGGGGTTTGCCAGAACAAACTGGTATGAGGATACTTTCCCTGGAAGTAAACCCTGACCAAAAATTCCAAATCACATAGTGTTCGCTGCCCAAATAAGACCTCACTATGACAAATTCACATTAGCTTTTACAAGGAATCATGCACCTTCTCCAAGTGATGTTACCTCAAGTAACTGCACAAAGTTGGATACTCAACCAGACTAGATAAATTCTTATCCTGGAATCCAGTAAGACCAAGAGACCAAAACGAAAAATATACTATGATATACGAAAATGGCCTAAAAAAAAAATCAGTCTATTCCTGCCTTGACAAAGTATAAAATAGACTTTGTGGCTTAGTGGGGGATGCTCTCTTCTCTTCCCTGCAACCTCTCTCCCACAGAAGAGACGTTGCGAGCCTGTCTTTGTTTTATCGTTATTTCCATGGAAAGTGCTCGTCCGAGCTCCAATCTCTGGTTCCCCCTCGCCAATCCTTCATGATAAACACCCGTCTAGCTAAAATCACTGTCAGTAATTTCCCCCACTCTTTATCTGTGCCTAAATCAAAACGTAGATTCCATGAACATAGCTTTTTTCTGAGAAGTGCACGCCTGTGGAATTCTCTTCCATTTGCCTGTTTCCCACCTGACTACAACTTGGACGTCTTCAAGTCCAACATAAACAAATTCCTGATTAATCGCCCACTTAAGTAAGACACTTTATCAAATCTCCAATACCAACTATTACTACGATATTATCCCATTGATTATTTACACAAAATAACCTTATCCCCGAGTGGCTTACAGGCCTTGATAAGTGGTGATCCCCATGAAAAAAAAAAAATGGTTAATTGAGGAGAGGAAAATTATGTTCTTTTTCTTTACTAAGTCAGCGTTGAGAAGTTTAATGGAACATTCGAATATCTATGTATCTAGAGTTCAAGTGTTAGCCCAAGGTAGATGACCCCTTAATTTCTGCAAACTTTGACTGAAGTAAAATGAAACAAACAAATATCTTGTTATTCTTTCCAAGACATGGCCCCAAATAGTAGTCCCTTACGTCCAAGTGACGATATGCTTCGTAAGGGGTGAACATGAGTAAAAAAAGAAATAAAAAAGAAATAAAAAAGAAAAAAAAAAGAAAAAAAAAAGAAAAAAAAAGAAAAAAAAAAGAAGGATAAAGACATGAAAAGAAGTCTCATTCTAACATTAAAAAGCAACTTTACTACGGCAAATTTACATTAGCTTTATGAGGAACTAGCGAGGGGTACCCGGCGTTGCCCAGGTGTTTGGAGGTGTGTGTGGAAACTCCATGGGTGGGGGCTAAAAAAAAAATGTTTTGGTAGGTAAGTATGAGGATCGAACCCGAACCCTTGAGGCAAAGTTGTAAATTAAAGTGTGAAAAAAAAAAAACGTGTGACGTTAACCATTGCCCCACTGTGAGATGCTAACGGAAACACGTTTGAATTTATTTAATTACTTGGATTTGGCAGGTGCCCATTTTAATGAGTTAATGAGGTCAAGTTTGACTGCGGGATAGTATTTTCCCAAGATGTTATAGGAAAAAGACTAACCCACATGCGGTGAGCAACAAATGTTGAATATTTATCTTCCCGAAATCGAACAAATTAAATAGACAGGCGAGCTTCGTTGTTAACTGTGAGATATTACGATTTATATGTGATATAAAAAGTTTTAAAAAGTTGTGAAGTGACCGACCGCTTCTCTGAAAAAAGCCTTTTGTAGACATACAGAAAAAGCGAACACACATACATACATACATACATTTTCGCTTTTATATATATAGATGGTGCACCTTCTTCAAGTGATGTTACCACAAGTAGTAACACGCAGCTGGATACTCCACCAGATTAGATGAATTCTTGTCTTAAAATCCAGTAAGGCCAAGAGACAAAAATGAAAGTTATACTACAACATATGAAAATGGTTAATTAGGGAGAGGAAAATTATAGGGTTCAAGTGTTAGCCCCAGGTAGAGAACCCCTTGATTTCTGAGAACTTCGATTGAAGTAAAATAAAACAAAAATATTTAAAAAAAAAACAAAAAAAAAAACAAATATATTATAAAAGAAAGACAAGAAAAGAAATCTCATTCTAAAATTTAAAAGCAACTTTATTGGTTATCTTTGTTAGTAAGAATATAGGAGAGAAACGGGTTAGTAGCTGGAAGTGTTTCATGTGGAAATGTAGATTGAAGTAAGTGATGTTTGAAGATGTTTTAGATTTTCCGTGAAAAGTGTGTACATTTTTTTTTCTTTTCTTTGACACAAGCTCCTTTTTTTTTTTGTAACAAGTATGTGGTTAAAGCAAATTTTTGAAAAGAAAAAATTCCTATTGCAGCAACAAGTGTTAACGGTACTGAAAGTTTTCCCTTTTTGAAGGTTAAGAAAAACAAAGGTAACAAAGTTGCCGAAGGCTGCATATTCCGGGGTCACCAAAATATAGAATAAAGATATGAAAAGAAAGTCTTATTCTAACATTTAAAAGTAGCTTTATTGATTATATTTGTTAGTAAAAATATAGGAGAGAAACGAGTTAGTAGCTGAAAGTGTTCTTGTGTGAAAACGTAGATTGAATATTATACAGGCCTGTTGAAGGAGAGAATAGTTCAGTGTACATGTGTTGTAGTTAGTAGTAGAAGCCTGCGTCCATGTAGGGACAGAAACAAAAGATTAAAATGTCCTGGTCCTGGATATGACCTTAAACTATATCCAGTGGTGAGGCCCCAGCTTGCGGGCTTTGGGGAGTGTGGAGCCACCCTTTAATTGCCATTGTTCCCAGGTCCACTCTGACCTGAGTGGTAGTACCTGTTAGGGTCCCAACTATGGGTTAAATAGAAACCGACTTGAAAACAACAAATATATTCTATTCAAAAATTTTCTTCAAAATCTTTGGATTCGGCATTAAATAACCTGAAAAGGGTTGATATGCTGTAAAACAAAAACAACCAACCAACTTAAAATGTCCTAAGACATAGATTAGACAGGCCAGTTCAATGAGAAGGAAAGAGAAAAGTGTTCAGTGTATACATGTTGTAGTTGATATTTATTGGTTATCTTTGTTAGTAAGATTATAGGAGAGAAACGAGTTAATAGCTGAAAGTGTTCTTGTGTAATGTGTGGAAACGTAGATAAAATATTCAACAGGCTTGTTGAAGGGAAAGAGTGTTTGTGCGCGCTTGTATCTATAGTAGTCGTGGAAAGAGTTTCTGATATGGAGATGTAGATTAGATAGGCCTGCTTAATGAGAAAAAAAGAGAAAAATGTTAAGTGGATACATGTTGAAGTTGGTAGTAATAGTGTACGTCCTTGTATGGACGGGGACAAAAGATTAGAGAGTCCTGTAGTAAATAGAGAGTATGTGTGTGTACCGCACGTGGAAGTCTGTGTTTGAAGATAGCCATGTTGGCTTGATTGTATTCATGCTAGACCAGGGCCAAAAGGGCCCGGATGAGGTTACATTCCAACAGAGAGGTGTGCTGTCAGCAAGAGATGGGAAGAAAGAGGGAGAGTGTCTTGCTGATTTAGCATTTTATACACTCGGTCACGTGACTGAGAGCTGGCTTCTGATTGGACAAGCCAGGAAGAAAGTGAATTTCAAAATCTCCAACTGCAAGAATTCGCTCCTGCTCGTGTTTGTTGCAATTTTCGTCTACTACAATATAACAAATAAATGGGTGCTCTGTAAAAAGGGCACCGGAAAAAAAATGGCATTTGACAACGGAAGATTAGGACCGTTTGAGAGAAGCCCCCATTACCTTATTTTAAAATAAGGCTAATAGGGCTAAGCCCCGTTAGCTTTAGTTTGGAAAAAGTCGGTTTAGTTAGGTTCAAAGAATAATTAAAACATTTTATTTAATAATTATTTTATAATAAATATTTATACATAATAATTTGAAAAAAGTCTAAAGAAAATTTTAGTGCTGCTGTATTTACCTAAATTCAATTTATTTTTTCAAGTCTTGAAAATGGAAACTCACTTCAATGATTCAATTGCTAGCAGCCATTGCTTTTAATTTTCTTGCATTAAAATGATTTTTACTTTTTAAAAAACATATTATTATACAGAAAATTGGCAAAATTGATTTACAAATTTACATTTACAAATAATCATTTGTGTTTGAAATAAGAATGTTTGGTTTGTTTTATAATAAACTTCAAAAATTTATTTGGTTTGAAAAATAAGTAGTGTCGAGCGTGACATGAAAATAAGAAAAAAATGACGAATACGATAGGGTCATATCTCTGGAGTCTCGATGATGACTTAAAAATAAAGCAATTACTGGAAGAAATCCATCCAATAAAAGTTACGGTAACATTTTTAAATTGCCCATTTTTTCAATCAAATTAATTGATTGCCTGCTATAGTTGAGGACCCATCGCGGTGTACCGGAAGGAAGCTTCACATGCCTCATTGCAGTGACTTAGTCCACAATATATTGTAGTCTACATTGCACTGTAGAGAGCCTACTGTTAATTTTATCAAATTATTTTTATATATAATGGCTTGAATTGAAGTTTAAAATGCCAAAGTCAAGTATCATGGTTAAATTGTGTTCTAAACAGAAACATTCATTTCAACAGCACCTCTGCTGTCTTATCAAAGAACCTACTGTTGATTTTCTATGCCTGGCATTTTTGCTTGTGCTGCGATAATGCCTTTGCTAGGGTTATAAATTATGATGAATAGTCAAATAAATAGAGAAAGAAAGAGGATGGGTATACAAGTAAATAAATTTTATATTCCTTTTCTCGACCTCCCTAAAAACTTATCACACTGGTTTGCTAAAAAACTGGAAAGCATTTTCATTTTTATAGCCATCCCCCAACCAGTGTAAATGTGCAGTGTGCAGTCAGCACCAACCCTAGTCAGGGTTTAACCGGCTTCCTCCGAAGGAGGAAGTTTCAATTGTATGAAATTCACAAGTGGTCCCCAGTCACATGTATATCCATGTTAGGGGAGATAACGACGTTAGGTTTTTGCAACTTTTTGCAGGGAGGTGTCGACGTCCTCCTACATATAGCGCTTGGACTTCCCAAATTGGTCACCCATTTTAGTAATGACCAGGCTCAACGTTGCTTAACTTCGGTGATCTGATGGGAACCGGTGTGTCAACATGATTATGCCGTATATAACCAGTATAAATGCTTATTAAAAATACTTTTTTTAGGCCGAGGTGGGAGGAGGGGGCTTAGCTCTATTTTAAACTAGAGGAATGAGAGCTCTACCTGCACTTCTTGAATGGTCGTAATTTTCTATTGTCACTTTTCAAAAGTGCTATTTTCACCTATTTATTCACTTTTGCCATTTTTTACCAGTGCCATTTTTACCGTGACATTTTTTTCAGGTGCCATTTTTACCTAAATTCAAATAAATGAAATCAAAGGCAAGATAAGTTACTCTTCTACCTAACTGGAAAAGTTTTTAGTGGTTTGACTCACTTTAAAGCGTTTATTCAGTTTGAAAAACAAATAGTTCCTTAGCATTAGGTAAGAACAAGAAAAATGACTTTCATGAAAAACACTCGTCTGGCTGAAACCACTATAAATAATTTCCCCCACTCTTTATCGGTGCCTAAACCTAAACATAGATTCCATGAACAAAGCTTCTTTCTTAGAACTGCATGCCTGTGGAACTCTGTTCTGTTTTCCTACTTTCCAACTGACTACAATATGCTTGTTTTCAAGTCCAACATGAACAAATTCTTGATGAGCCATGCCCTTAAGTAATCCAATTTACCAAATTTCCATTACTAACGATGATTGACATGTTCCCCTTGACCACTGTACACTCATTAACCTCATCCTCGAGTGGCCTCCAGGCCTTGATAAGTAGTGACTCCTTTGTAAAAAAACAACAACTCCACTACAGACTAAGGCAATGGTTTTCTTTTTCCTAGCTTAGATTTGTAAAGTTTGCTATTGTCTGTCTTATCAGGACAACAAGGGCATGAAAAAACACAACAAGAAAAACAAAAAATAGGAGTGCTTATTATCTCAATGAAATGCTTTGTTGAGTAGATCGACGTACTCATTTCAAAATTCAAGTTAGTAAAATCCTTAAACGAATTCAGTGAAGATTAATATACATCCTCAGAACTGGTAAAGTTGTGCAGTAGTTCTACTACCAGGTATTGATTTTTCCCATTACACAAACAGTTGGATTTTAGGAGTCGTATGAATTGGGCATAGCACTCACATGGAAATTGCTCTGGAGCATGGTGCCTTATATTTTGTAAAGTTTGCTCTTGTCTGTCTTTACTCCTTTCTAGTTTGACCGAAATGAAAAGGTATTTTTATCATATAGCAATAATACAGTGTCTGTATAACTTAGATTATTCAAACTACTGTTCTCATCTTGAGTGTTATTATCCCAACCTTTTTAACCAATGTAATCTCCGACCATCTTCCGGTGTATCTTGTCAAACTCAAGAATCTTTCTGTTGAAACTTGAGAATACAACTGCGACTTATCAGGGTGACAAGAAAGTTCTTGCGTTTTTAACTTTTAAATTCAGATGAACATATCTTGGCTCAAACAAAAATTTATCGATCAAAATAAGCGCACCATCAGAATCAAGACACTTTTGCCAACGCAAAACAAGTATATGCAAGTAACCTAAAAATCTTGCGTTCTGGTGGTGCTGAAGTTGCTGGAGGCGTTTTTGATATCACTTAGGTTTTTGAAGCATTTCTCAGGCAGAAGGTTGTCGAGATGCTTGAAAAAGTGGTAGTCGGTAGGTGAGAAGTTTGGAGAGTATGGCAGATGAGGCAGAGTTTCATAGCCCAATTCGTTCAACTTCTACAGGTCGGTTTAACAACATGAGGTCGGGCAATGTCATGGAGGAAAATTGGTCCTTTTTTGTTGACTAATGCTGGGTGTTGTTGTCAAAGTTTCTGATGCATTTTATCCATTTGTTTCACCACTATAATGGTTTCACCTGCATTCAAAAAACTATAATGGATGAGACTGGTCACAGACCACCAAACACTCAGCATGACCTTTTGGTGCAACGCTGGCTTTGGGAAGTGTTGTGGAGTTTCATCAGCATCTAACCACTGAGCTGAGCATCACTGGCTGTCATAAAGAACCCAGTTTTCATCACAAGTCATAACCTAGTTGAGAAATGGGTTGTTCTTGTTGCGTAAAAGAAGAGAAGATGACACTTCATAACAGCGTTTCTTTTGTTTGTCGTTCAATTCATGAGGCATCCATTTATCAAGGTTTTTTTCTCTTTCCAATCTTTCTCAAGTGGTTGGAAATTGTTGTATACGTTGTCTAATTCAGAAGCAAATTGTTGAACAATTGTGCATGAATTGGCTTCGACTAAGGCTCTTAGTTGATCATTGTCAACATCTGATGGGCAACCACTACACTCATCATCTTCAAGACTTTCGTCGCCACCACAAAATTTCTTAAACCACCATTGGGCTGTGTGTTAAGTAATGGTTTCTAATGCTTTGTTGATATCGTGACCTGTTTCAGCAGCTTTCAGCCTAGCTTGAATTAAAATGAGAAAATTGTGTGATTTTGCATTTTCCCATCTCGTATTCAGCATTCTAAAAAGAAGACATAATTGTATTTAAATGATTGTGATTTCAACGATTACATATCGCAAAAAAAAAAAACACGCTTTAAAATGGTATATAAAGTAAAGTAACGAAAATTTTTTGAAAATACATCATTTGAAATCCAAATTAAAAATTCCGCAAGAACTTTCTTCTCAGATGTCTTAAAACTTCTACCTGGTCATGGCTGACGGAATGAGAGTATGCTTCCAAATAATTCAAATTATCAATCTTCATTTCAAGACTGTTGTCTATTTAGGATTTTCTGAAATTTGGAGAGAGTTTTATTTTAGTGTTTTGATCTGGACCTGATACTTTATATATGTTTAACATAGAAGTTTATAGCAACAGGGAAAACAGAATGTTCTGAATAGTTTTAGAGTTCTTGAAGGCATTGAAGACATTAATCGATTACTGCAGGGGTCAGAAAAATCATTATCAAAACTTTGCTGCTAATTTTTATAAATTATAATTGAAAGTTTTTTTTTAATGTTTATTTCATTTCGTATTAGTAAGATAGTTCAGTGAGAAATATTGGAAAATGTTTCCATGAATAAAGTTATACAGATTGACAGATGATAATGAGTCAATGAGTTGTGTGTGTCTGTGTGTTTGTTAATGTCTGTGCGTGTGTGAAGGGATAGATGCTGCAGAGGGAACCGCCCAACAAAGACAATTGACTTTGAACTTGAATCCAAATCAGAATGTATATTCTATTGGCCAGTTTAATCACTTCAAATTCACTTTTAAATTTCAAAGGTTCAATGCAGGCGGATGTCAGCAATTTGTAATCTATTAATAATGGATTAAAATGGCTGACTTCTTGACTACAAATTCAAACGTAATTTTGAAAACTTCATATAAATATATATAGCTTGAATTAAGTTTTAAAATCAAAAGCCAAGTAGTATGGTTCATGTAGGTTGCTAACTAACAATATTGACCCCAATTATTTTTCAATGTACAATCCTAAAAAATAAAGGGTACTTCTACAGAATTTGAACTAAACTGTTTATCTTTAAAACCTAACCCTAAACAAATTCAAACCTAAACTTAAACTTATTCTAACCTAACTATAATCTAATTCCAAACTAACCCATACCTAAGTTTTACATTTTATTTCGCAAAAGTCAGTTTCCATAGCCTTGAGCTCCTGGAAGGACATAGGCCATCCACAATTTTGTAAATGCTTTGGAAGCGTGGAGTTCTTTTTTTTGGGTGAAGATGCTGGCCCCACGTCTAACTTTCCCAGAAGGTACAAAGAGCACCTAGCATTCCCAAATGGTGACCCATCTGGTACTGGCCAGGCTCAACTTTGCTTAACTTCAGTGATCTGGCGAGAATCAGTGTGTCAACGTGATTTTGCTGTACAAAAGTCGGTTTGGTTCCATTAAAATTCTGTAAAAGTACCAAATAATGAAAACAATAATACTAGAAAAGTTTGTGCATATTTAAAAATAAATAATTTAATTTTTAAATGTATTGAAGATTTTTTTTTTTTAATGTTGATTTAAAAGCAAAACTTATAATAATTGAATAAAATGAAAATAAAACAAAGCAAACTTTGTTCTACCTTAAAATAAAAAAAATAAAAATTAGTCATATAAATAGTAGATTATATTGTTTTGGGATGATTCATGTTTAAGTTGATTTTTTTTTTTTTCACACGGATTATTGTCTATTGTCACTTAGTTATCGAATTAAACAAACAAAAAAAAAACAGGCTAAAAAACGCTCATAAAGAGGCCAATATCTGTGAGGTGTGTCTACTGTTTTATTGAATCAGGAGGAATAAAAGATAAATGCGTCATTTATCTCTATAGAAATAAAATTGTAGTATAGTTAACAGTAGACAAATTGAAAACAAACAAAATATACTAAAAAAAAAAAAGCAGGACCTATTTCTCAGCGTTGCCCGGGTGGAATATGAACGATACCTTGGGCTATCATTTCCTAAGTCAGTTTTGTAGTAACAAATAACTGTTATGTGTATTGTTTTACTGGTTGATGTAATTTGTAATTAATTGTAATTTACTGGTTGATGTCATTTGTAATTAATTTGTAATATGTAATTTTGTAATAGAAATATGCAAATTATTAATTTTTTTGAATAAATTGTGTTGGAACTCAAAATTGGTAAGAAATGCTTAAATATTTTTTAATGAATTGTGTCAGAACTCAAATTGGTAAGGAATGTTTAAATTTTTGAAGGTTGTGTTGGAACTCAAATTGATAAGAAATGTTTGATTTTTTTTTTAATGAACTGTGTTGAAACTCAAATCAGTAAGAAATATTTAATTTTTTTATTAAATTATGATTTTTTAAAGATTGTGTTAGAACTCAAGTTGGTAAATGTTTAATTTTTTTTTTTGAATGAATTCTATTGAAACTCAAATTGGTAAGAAATGTTTGATATTTTTTAATAAATTTTGTTGAAACTCAAATTGGTAAGAAATGTTTAATTTTTTTTTTTATGAGTTGTGTTAGAACTCAAATCAGTAAGAAACGTTTAATTTTTTTTAATGAATTATTTCAGAACTCAAATTGGTAAGAAAAATTTAAAGTTTTTTTTAATGAAGTATGTTGAAACTCAAATCAGTAAAAAATGTACAATTTTTTAAAAGATTGTGTTGAAACTCAAATTGGTAAGAAACGATTAATTTTTTTAATGAATTAATTCAGAACTCAAATTTGTAAGAAATGTTTAATTTTTTTTTTTTTTTTAATGAATTATGTCACAACTTAAATCTGTTTTGGTGTGGGGTGGGGATGAGGGGGACAACGTACAATGAACACAATTTTACATCAAATGAACACCCACACGTTGACTCCCCCTCCCCAACAAAAAGTCTGTGTTTACATTTGGAGGGGGGGTGAGACAATCGACTTTGAAAAAAAATGGTAAAACTCATTTTTTTCTTAAACAAATAGGTGTCCATAAAGAGGGTGCTCATTATATGTTAAATCATTATAGAAATGTGATCCCCACTTTTTAAAACTAACATTTCTTCATATGGAAACTACTCATTTGCTGTAATTGTAAACGTTATTTTCGTTTTCAGCATCCCCGAAAACCTGTGTTAATTTTAAAGGAATTTTTCTAGAGGGTGGAAAGTCGATTGTCTGCCCTTGTTGATCCCACATTCCCAACATTCCCAAGAGGTGTCTATAGTAGCTTATCATTCGAAATGGAAGATGGCATCAAGTAATTCTTCAATAAAATGTGTCACAATATTTGATTTTCTTAAATAAAAAAAAAACTACTTGATCGATTCCTGTGATTTTTGGAATATGACATCTTTGTGCAGTGACAGGTGCATACATCATAAAGACTTTTAAAGATTTTTCTTTAAAAAATTTTTTTATAGGCCCAACTCTAGATAAGCACCATTTTTGTTTTCTGAATTGTGTTGAAACTCAAATCAGTAAGAAATGGTTAGGTGAATATTACCTACTATAAGCTGGAAAGGCATTTTAAGACGCCATTTTGAATATGATCTGATGTGTTCGGGAATGTAATCAAGTATTCTGAAGAATGATTAAAATTTTTATTAAAAGGGATGGACCAATTCTAAAAATCAAGCATTATGATATTAACTTATTCTTGGAATACAACCAGGGCACCATTTTGAATGTATGTGAAACTGAAGGAGTGGTTATTATTGTTTTAAGAAATGTATTGTTCTATGTTGAACTTAGTATGAGTGAAAAATGGAATAATAATCATGGCTTAAAAATAATTATCCATGTAAATGTTGGGAAACAATGATATGAGGGAAGTGAAAGGATTTAATGGACAGAGAATGAAAATCTTTGCTACCTTCATTGTGGAACTACATATTTGAGACAACCAGTTTCTTCTGAATAATAATAATGTTTAAGCAGGGATATAAAATGTACCCATAGTTTTTTGAAACGCTTTAGGAAGTGCTTTAAGTGGTGAGTGTCAAAAATTTGTGTTGGAACTGTTCGATTATTTTCTTATTGAAACTGTCACGACCATCTTCTTCTATATATATAAAAGCCAAAACTCTGTGTGTATGTATGTATGTATGTATGTTTGTTTGTAACGCTAAAACTTTTGAGAGACGGAACCAAAGTTGACAAATGTGGTATAATATTGAAGCTCCATCACCCGGATGACAAATATCGAAATTTCACGTCAAACGGACCACTAGAAGTAGGTCAACTGATCAGTTTTCTTCAAGGGGGGCCCCCCCAAATCCCAAACATCTGTGTGTATGTAGGTTTGTATGTAACGCTAAAACTTTTGACAGAACCAAACAAACTTGACAAATTTGCTAAGGTAAAACAATTTCATATACAGGCTGTAAATTACCTACGCTAGGGATAAAACATGAACAATACCAGTCCTAGGGTAGATAAAACAAATAATACATAGAGATGAAAGATTCCTCTCCCCTAAGAATAAAACATATATTCAATATCTGCTTTTGTTTTTTCATTGTTTATACAGTCCCGAGCAACGCCGGGTAGCCCTGCTAGTCTTCTATATATATAAAAGGCAAAAATCGGTGTGTATGTATGTATGTATGTATGTTTGTTTGTAACGCTAAAACTTTTGACAGACACAACCAAAGTTGACAAATTAGGTAGCATATTGCACCTTGATCACCCGGATGACAAATATCGAAATTTCACGTCAAACGGACAACTAGAAGGGGGTTAACTGATCATTTTTCTCCCAGGGGGGCCCCCCAAAAAACCTGTCATTTTAACATTATTCATTAGCTGTCACGTGACGTGACGTCAGCTCAGTAAAATGTCGGCTACGCTGAGCCTCTGACGTACATTAAAGCTGCCTGCGAGGAGTATCATTGATACTATAACACAGTTAAATATTAGTTTAAGAGTCGAACCGTTATTACCAACGGATTTATCGCACTTCAAAAAGAAGAATCCCAAAATTACATAAAAATTGACGTAGGGAAAATGTTTTTATTTTTGCTTGAAGTTTTTTACCGGCGAAGAAAGATGACTATGCTCTTTGCTATAGTTTACCATGTAAACAAGGCTTTAGCCATTTTGTTTTTACCTCCTAACTCTGTTAAACTGGAAGGGGGAGGGGTGGCTATCAGTATAAGGCCGCTTAAATACACGAAAATTACTTTTATACGAGTTTGTTTTCTTATGAATGGAACCGCGTTTATAGGGGGGAGGGGGGAGGAGGCAATGTGCACAGTCTCCCAAGCATTACCTACTATAAAAAAAGATGCACATTTACCCTCTTCTCTCACCCTCTTTCTCTCTCTCTCTCTCTCTTTCTCTTCTCTCTCTCACTCTCTTTCTCTATCACCCTCTTCTCTCTCTCTCTTTCTCTTCTCTCTCTCATCCTCTTTCTCTCTCTCTCACCCTCTTCTCTCTCTCTACCTTTTTCTCTTCTCTCTCGCACCCTCTTCTCTCTCTCTCACCCGCTTCTCTCTCTCTACCTCTTTCTCTTCTCTCTCGCACCCTCTTCTCTCTCTCACCCGCTTCTCTCTCTCTACCTCTTTCTCTTATCTCTCTCTCTCTCTCAACCTCTTCTCTCTCTCTCTCTTACCCTCTTCTCTCTCTCACTCTCTGTGTACACCTTTTTCTCTTCTCTCTCTCTCTGACCCTCTTTCTCTCTCTCTCACCCTCTTTTTCTGCTCTCTCTCACCCTTCTCTCTCTCTCTCTCTCTCTACCTCTTTCTCTTCTCTATCACCCTCTTTCCCTGCTCTCTCTCACATTCATCTCTCTCTCTCTACCTATTTCTCTTCTCTCTCTCTCCCTCTGCTCTCTCTCACCCTCTTCTTTCTCCCTCACCCTCTTCTCTCTCTCTCTCTACCTCTTTCTCTTATCTCTCTCTCTCACTACCCCTCTCTCTCTCTGTCTTACCCTCTTCTCTCTCTCTCTACCTCTTTCTCTTATCTCTCTCTCTCACTACCTCTCTCTCTCTCACCCTCTTCTCTCTCTCACCCTCTTTCTCTCTTACCCTCTTCTCTCTCTACCTCTTTCACTTCTCTCACCCTCTTTCTCTCTCACCCTCTTTCTCTGCTCTCTCTCACCCTCTTCTCTGCTCTCTCTCACCCTCTTCTCTCTCTACCTCTTTCTCTTCTCTCTCTCTCACCCTCTTCTCTCTCTCTTACCTATTTTGTAATATATATATATAGATATATATATTGTACAAACTATTGTACAAACTATTACCACTTATCAAGGCCTATAGGCCACTCGAGGATGAAAGTTTAAAAGTGCACAGTAGTCAAATTCGGCAAAGATGACGGAACCGCTTTAAGAGGAGGATGAATTATTCAGTGACTCCAACCTATTTTGTTACATATATGTATGTATATATTTTTGTAAAAAATATATATTACTACTTATCAAGGCCCATAGGACACTCGAGGATTAGAGTTGAAAAGTGCACAGCAGTCAAATCTGGGAAAGAGGATGGAACCGCTTTAACGGGAGGATGAGTTATTCAGCGACTCCAACCTATTTTGGTATATATATATTTATATCTATATTTATTTTTAAATATATATTACCACTTATCAAGGCCCATAGGCCACACGAGGATGAGAGTTTAAAAGTGCACAGTAGTCAAATTCGGCAAAGATGATGGAACCGCTTTAAGAGGAGGATGAATTATTCAGTGACTCCAACCTATTTTGTTATATATATGTATGTATATATTTTTGTAAAAAATATATATTACTACTTATCAAGGCCCATAGGACACTCGAGGATTAGAGTTGAAAAGTGCACAGTAGTCAAATTCGGGAAAGAGGATGGAACCGCTTTCACGGGAGGATGAGTTATTCAGCGACTCCAACCTGTTTTTTTATATATATATTTATATCTATATTTATTAAAAAATATATATTACCACTTATCAAGGACAATAGGCCACTCGAGGATGAGAGTTGAATAGTGCACTGTATAAAAAATACGGTAAAGAGGATGGAACCGCTTTAACGGGAGGATGAGTTATTCAGCAACTCCAACCTATTTTTTTATATATATATATATATATATATACTTTTATTAAAAAATATATATTACCACTTATCAAGGACAATAGGCCACTCGAGGATGAGAGTTGAAAAGTGCATAGTAGTAAAATTCGGGAAAGAGGATGGAACCGCTTTAACGGGAGGATGAGTTATTCAGCGACTCCAACCTATTTTTTATATATATATATATATATATATATATATAAAAAATAGGTTGGAGTCGCTGAATAACTCATCCTCCCGTGAAAGCGGTTCCATCCTCTTTCCCGAATTTGACTACTGTGCACTTTTCAACTCTCATCCTCGAGTGGCCTATTGTCCTTGATAAGTGGTAATATATATTTTTTAATAAAAGTATATATATATATATATATATAAAAAAATAGGTTGGAGTTGCTGAATAACTCATCCTCCCGTTAAAGCGGTTCCATCCTCTTTACCGTATTTTTTATACAGTGCACTATTCAACTCTCATCCTCGAGTGGCCTATTGTCCTTGATAAGTGGTAATATATATTTTTTAATAAATATAGATATAAATATATATATAAAAAAACAGGTTGGAGTCGCTGAATAACTCATCCTCCCGTGAAAGCGGTTCCATCCTCTTTCCCGAATTTGACTACTGTGCACTTTTCAACTCTAATCCTCGAGTGTCCTATGGGCCTTGATAAGTAGTAATATATATTTTTTACAAAAATATATACATACATATATATAACAAAATAGGTTGGAGTCACTGAATAATTCATCCTCCTCTTAAAGCGGTTCCATCATCTTTGCCGAATTTGACTACTGTGCACTTTTAAACTCTCATCCTCGTGTGGCCTATGGGCCTTGATAAGTGGTAATATATATTTAAAAATAAATATAGATATAAATATATATATACCAAAATAGGTTGGAGTCGCTGAATAACTCATCCTCCCGTTAAAGCGGTTCCATCCTCTTTCCCAGATTTGACTGCTGTGCACTTTTCAACTCTAATCCTCGAGTGTCCTATGGGCCTTGATAAGTAGTAATATATATTTTTTACAAAAATATATACATACATATATGTAACAAAATAGGTTGGAGTCACTGAATAATTCACAATTCATAAGTGCACAGTAGTCAAATTCGGGAAAGAGGATGGAACCGCTTTCACGGGAGGATGAGTTATTCAGCGACTCCAACCTGTTTTTTTATATATATATTTATATCTATATTTATTAAAAAATATATATTACCACTTATCAAGGACAATAGGCCACTCGAGGATGAGAGTTGAATAGTGCACTGTATAAAAAATACGGTAAAGAGGATGGAACCGCTTTAACGGGAGGATGAGTTATTCAGCAACTCCAACCTATTTTTTTATATATATATATATATATATACTTTTATTAAAAAATATATATTACCACTTATCAAGGACAATAGGCCACTCGAGGATGAGAGTTGAAAAGTGCATAGTAGTAAAATTCGGGAAAGAGGATGGAACCGCTTTAACGGGAGGATGAGTTATTCAGCGACTCCAACCTATTTTTTATATATATATATATATATATATATATATATATTTATAACAAAAATATATTACCACTTATCAAGGCCCATAGGCTACTCGAGGATAAGAGTTGAAAAGTGCACATTAGTCAAATTCGGGAAAGAGGATGGAACCGCTTTAACGGGAGGATGAGTGATTCAGCGACTCCAACCTATTTTGTTATATATATATATATATATATATATATATATATATTTTGTACAAACTATATATTACCACTTATCAAGGCCCATAGGCCACACGAGGATGAGAGTTTAAAAGTGCACAGTAGTCAAATTTGGGAAAGAGGATTTAATCGCTTTAATAGAAGGATGAATTATTCAGCGACTCACACCTGTTTTGGTATATATATATATATATTTATAAAAAAATATGTATTACCACTTATCAAGGCCCATAGGCCACTCGAGGATGAGAGTTAAAAAGTCCACAGTAGTCAAATTTGGGAAAGAGGATGGAACCGCTTTAACAGGAGGATGAGTTATTCAGCAACTCCAACCTATTTTGTTATATATATATATATATATATATATATATATATATATTTTTCATAAAATATGTATTACCACTTATCAAGGCCCATAGTCCACTCGAGGACGAGAGTTGAAAAGTGCACAGTAGTCAAATTGGGGAAAGAGGATGGAACCGCTTTAACGGGAGGATGAGTTATTCAGCGACTCCAACCTTTTTTTTTATTTTGTAAAAAATATATATGACCACTTATCAAGGCCCAGAGGCCACTCGAGGATAAGAGTTGAAAAGTGCACAGTAGTCAAATTTGGGAAATTTGTTATATATCTATTTTTTTGTTACTTAGGCATTTCCACTTATCAAGGCCCAGATACATCTCGAGGATAAGAGTTAAATGTGCACAGTAGTCAATTGGACAATAAGGCCCAGAGGCCACCCGAGGATAAGGGTTGAAAATGGCAGTAGTTAATTGGACAACATAGTAATCGTTAGTAATGGAAAGTCGGGAAATTTGTTATATATATATTTATATTTTGTTTAGATAGGCATTACCACTTATCAAGGCCCAGAGGCCACTAGAGGATAAGTGTTGAAAAGTGCAGTAGTCAATTGGACAAAATATAGTAATTGTTAGTAATGGAAATTCAGTAAATTTGTTATATATATATTAATATTTTGTTAAATACGCATTACCACTTATCAAAGCCCACAGGCCACTCGAGGATAAGGATTGAAAAGTGCACCGTAGTAGTCGGTTGTAATGGAAATGCGGGATATTTGTAATATACCTATTTTTTGTTACTTAGGCACAACCACTTATTAAGGCCCAGAGGCCACTCGATGGTATTACCACTTATCAAGGCCCAGAGGCCACTCGAGG
This sequence comes from Euprymna scolopes, assembly GCF_053919585.1. Classification (NCBI taxonomy): domain Eukaryota; kingdom Metazoa; phylum Mollusca; class Cephalopoda; order Sepiida; family Sepiolidae; genus Euprymna; species Euprymna scolopes. The sequence continues at coordinate 136,750,877 of NC_136487.1, read as the reverse complement.
ATAAGCGTTTAAAAGTGCAGTAGTCAATTGGACAATATAGTAATCGTTAGTAATGGAAATTCAGTAAATTTGTTATATATATGTATATTTTGTTACATACGCATTACCATTTATCAAGGCCCAGAGGCCACTCGAGGATAAGGATTGAAAAGTGCACAGTAGTCAATTGGACAATATAGTAATCGTTAGTAATGGAAATTCAGTAAATTTGTTATATACCTATTTTTTGTTACTTGGTCATTTCCACTTATCAAGGCCCAGAGGCCACTCGAGCATAAGAGTTAAAAAGTCCACAGTAGTCAATTGGACAATAAGGCCCAGAGGCCACCCGAGGATAAGGGTTAAAAAGTGCAGTAGTCCATTGGTCAATATAGTAATCGTTAGTAATTACTACTTCTCAAGGCCCAGAGGCCACTCGAGGATAAGGGTTGAAAAGCGCAGTAGTCAATTGGACAATACAGTAATCGTTAGTAATGGAAATTCAGTAAATTTGTTATATATATATATATTTATATTTTGCTAAATACGCATTACTACTTATCAAGGCCCAGACGCCACTCGAGGATAAGGGTTGAAAATATTCAACAAATTTTTTATCTACAGATTAGAAAATTTGTATATAGGGTATTCAGACATATGGAATATATCTAGCATAATCTATCTATTATATCTATAAAAGTCAGAATGTTTGTGTGTGTGGGTGTGTGTGAGGTAGAGAGAGAGAGAGAGAACAATTCTTAACCTATATATTCAACAAATTTTTTATCTACAGATTTTAAATTTGTTATAAAGGGTATTCATACATACGGAAATATATCTAGCATAATCTATCTATTATATCTACAAAAGTGAAAATGTGTGTGTCTGTGAGAGAGAGAGCAATTCTCAACCTATATAATCAACAAATTTTTTATCTACAGATTAGATAATTTGTATATAGGGTATTCAGACATATGGAAATATATCTAGCATAATCTATCTATTATATCTATAAAAGTGAGAATGTTTGCGTGTGTGTGTGAGGTAGCAAGAGAGAGAGAGACAGAGCGAGAGAACAATTCTCAACCTATATATTCAACAAATTTTTTATCTACAGATTTGAAAATTGGTATATAGGGTATTCAGACATATGGAAATATATCTAGCATAATCTATCTATTATGTCTATAAAAGTGAGAATATGTCTGTGTGTGAGAGAGAGAGAGTAAGAACAATTCTCACCCTTTATATTCAACAAATTTTTATCTACAGATTAGAAAATTTTTATATAGTGTATTCAGACATATGGAAATATATCTAGCATAATCTATCTATTATATCTATAAAAGTGAGCATGCGTGAGAGGAGAGAGAGAGAGAGAGAACAATTCTCAACCTATATACTCAACAAATTTTTTATCTACAGATTTGAAAATTTGTATATAGATTATTCAGACACATGGAAATATATCTAGCATAATTTATCTATTATATCTATAAAAGTGAGAATGTGTGGGTGTGTGAGAGAGAGAATGAGAGAGAACAATTCTCAGCTTATATATGCAACAAATTGTTTATCTACAGATCCGAAATATCACATTTGTATAGAAGTAGAAATCTGGATACCTATTCTGATACCTAATAAAAGAAAGGACACTCTTTGGGGCGGATTTTGATGATAACAAGTCACTAATAAGAAATTATAATAAACATTGAAATAATTTAAGAATTTTATCAAAATAAAATTGCATGGTAATCACCCAATTTCTGCCACAAAATTTTGATTGGCAAAACTCATAAACAGAAAATATATATTTTCTAATTTCATCTTTTTTTTTATATAATCTGATTTGATGTTTTCCTTAATATTCAAATCACTATATTTTGCTGCTTAATATCAAATACAGCAAATGAGTTATTTTTTATGCATCAAACAATTACATTTTCTCATTCATCCAAACTAATCACTGAACATCAATTTCATATTTTCTTCACTAAAATATTACTGTGCTTGATGTCATCAAGTGGAGCGGATCATTTTTTTTTCATTTGTTCACACATTTTTCCAATTTATATATATTTTGTCTAAGATTCTTAGCCTATGTCATTGCATACCAAGCTGTTTATTAAAAGTTACGGTTCACTGTAAACACATACGTTACACCAAAATAAAAACGCTTCAGATAATGTCTTGATATTCAATTAAGTTTCTCACATGACATCTTATGAAGTTAGTAGAAATGTTACAGACTTTTGAATCTCAAACACTTTCAATACTGTGCACTGATATTTTCTTTTTTGGAATATAAGCACATTCATGATTTTTTTTTACAAACGTCAACAAATTTCACAATGTGTAGCAATGTACTGAAACAATTATAAAAATATTTGTTTTTATTTTGGATGATGCAGGGCATCCGAAGAGAGATATTTCTAACAAAATGAAAGTATAATTTTTAGCAATAGGTATCTAGGAAAAGGCCACTACATACGTTATAAATTCCAAATTTCCACAACCTGGCAAATACTGGTACACGCTAGCAAATTTAGATTTGCAATTACAGAATATGATTCTAATTTTTTCCTTTGCTCTTTATTCTAACACTACACTAAGTTTACTGTTTTATTTCGCTACAGTTGATATTGTGTAGAACAATAAGAAAATCATAGTGAACAATGCATTCAACAAAATTTCACACACATTTCTAGATACCTATATCTAATAAGTTCAAAAGAAAGGACACACTTAGGGAGGTATTTTGGTGGTCAAGTCACTAAATAGAGATTAGCTGGTTTCCCGGCATAGCCCAGGATGTAATAAAGATTGACTGAAATACATGTTCTAGCTGGTTTCTAGGCGTTGCCAGGGATGTAATATAGACACATTATGTTGTATATTACCTGTTCTCTTCTCCCTAAGGTAAAACAATTTCATATACATGCTGTAAATTACCTATGCTAGGGATAAAACATGAACAATACCAGTCCGGGGGTAGATAAAACAAATAATACATAGAGATGAAAGATTCGTCTCCCCTAAGAATAAAACATATGTTCAATATCTGCTTTTGTTTTTTCATTGTTTATACGGTCCCGAGCAACGCCGGGTAGCCCTGCTAGTCTATATATATAAAAGCCAAACGTCTGTGTGTATGTATGTATGTTTGTTTGTAACGCTAAAACTTTTGAAAGACGGAACCAAACTTGACAAATTTGGTATCATATCGAAGCCCCATCACCCGGATGACAAATATCGAAATTTCACGTCAAACGGACCACTAGAAGTTGGTCAACTGATCAGTTATCTTTGAGGGGGGCCCCCAAAAAAACCTGTCATTATCTATATATATAAAAGACAAATGTTTGTTTGTAACGCTAAAACTTGAGATGAAAGATTCCTCTCCCCTAAGAATAAAACATATGTTCAATATCTGCTTTTGTTTTTTCATTGTTTATACGGTCCCGAGCAACGCCGGGTAGCCCTGCTAGTCTATAATATAAATCTTACCTGTCTGTTTAAATGCATATATGTATGTATGTTTGTATGTCTGCCTAAAACTTTCGACAGAGACAATGGATTTTAACAAGATCAGTATCATTTTGAAGCTGGACCCTTCGGACGAATGATATCGAAAAATTGGCTAAAAACATTAATTGCTTCATCCTCAACTGGGCACTTTTCTACAGGGAGGGGTCACTTTTTTTCGCCTATATTTTCAAAAGTCATCCCCTCTTTTTGATTGACTAGCCTTAATTTAAACCTACGTCACTTCTGGTTTAGTGATGGATGCAACAGTAAAGATGTCACGGTTTTTTTTTTCACATACTTTTCTTCCTTCGTGGTACGGATTCGAGCCTGCCTACCACCACTTTTTTGTTTGCTCAACACACACCTCCAAACACCTGGGCAACGCTGGGCACCGAGGCTAGCCTACAATATAAATATCACTTGTCTGTTTAAATGTATGTATGTATGTTTGTATGCCTGCCTAAAACTTTCGACATAGGCGACGGATTTTCACAAGATTGGTATCGTTTTGAAGCTCGACCCTTCAGACGACAAATATAAAAAAATTGGCTAAAAACATTCATTCCTTCACCCTCAATTGGGCACTTTTCTACAGGGAAGGATCACTTTTTTCGCCGATATTTTCAAAAGTCATCCCCTCTTTTCGATTGACTAGCCTTAATTTAAACCTATTTCACTTCCGGTTTGACAGTGGTTGCAATAGCAAAGACGTCACGTTTTTTTTTGTTTTTTTCACATACTTTTTATCCTTTGCGGTACGGGTTGAAGTCTGCCTGCCTACCACCATATTTTTTTTTTTTTTTGCTCAACACACACCTCCAAACACCTGGGCAACGCCTGGCACCCAGGCTAGTTTTATAATATGTATAAAAAATAACTTTTAACAAACAAAAAAAAACATTTTTGTTATCGACCTACATAATTTAAAAATTGTTTCTTTTTTCTTTTATTACAATATAAGATTTCATTGATGACTAGCAATTGAACATGACCGTCGTTAATTGTGACTTTTAGCTTTACAATTAACAACCGAGAAATGGAAAATTAAAAAAAGAAATTATAACTAATAACTGTTACCAAACGCATTAAAATTGAGTTAGTAAATGAAACAAAACGATTTGAATACGTTTAGACCAAGATGGCTGACTGCCGATCTCAAAATGTAAACTACCAAGGGAGATAACTCCCATTCGTGCAGAATGTTTAGTAACATAACATCACCCTTTTTTAAATAGTCTGTTTTCCCATAATGTCCATGCTATATTATCTCTCTCTTATTTTATTTTATCTATTTACTAGCAGGGGTACCCGGCGTTGCCCGGGTGTTTGGAGGTGTGTGTGGTATTAAATAAAAAAGAAACCGGGGGGGGGGGGTAGAAGTTGGTAGGATTGAAACCGAAGCCCTGAGGCAAAGTTTGAAAATAAAATCGGCCAGCCAGAATGAGTTACTGAAAGATGTTTGAATTTATTTAAGTAAGAACCAAATTGACAAATGCGCGCATGGAAGTCGTCGAGCATTACGATGACGACGATGATGACAACGACGTCAATGAACAGGTTTGTTTGTTATAAGCGAAGTAAAAAAAGAAAACAACATTAAAACTTAAGCGGGGAAAAAAAACACAAAAAAACTAACGTAAGGCAAACGAACGATGAAAACAGAAAACGAACACGTGAAAAGTGGCTTAAATAAGCCTGTTTTGATATTAAAATTTAAACAATTGGTGGGTACCCGGGTGTTTTGGGGTGTGTGGTCGGGGGTGGATAAGCGAAGTAAAAAAAAAAACAGAAAAACGATCGTTACGTGAAAAATAACACTGGTTCAATATTTAAATTTTAAAAATTGAAAAAAAAAAAAAAAAGACATCTCACACCACCATTCGAACCCAAAACGTTTAGATAATCAACCAACGCGCTAATCAACTGATCTAACGCGACGTACATGAAATTTGTTCAGTTTTTCAACTATTTAAAGTAAATCAGATCATGACGTCATCTGGCGCATGCATAGAACCGGTAACCGTCACGAGAAGGCCGTTTTTGTTGACCCCGCCCTGTCGAAAATTGCGATTTTGGGGTGAAAAAATGAACGTTTTTAGCCAATTTTTCGATATTTTTCGAGCGAAGGATGGGGCTTCAATATGATATCCAGTTTGTGAATTTTCGTCGTGTCTGTCAGAAGTTTTTAGCAGACACACAAACATACACACATACATACATGCATACATACATACATACATACATTTTCGCTTTTATATATATAGATTTATTATTGAAACTTGATTGCCCTCCATGCCTGGTTATTATTATGTAATCCCAAGAAGTGAGGTTTGGACATCTTGTTTTCACTGTTTCCTTCCTTAGTGGATGAACGACTTCATAAGACTTTGATTTGTGAGCCCGGACTCTCATTGAGTGGTTTGAGTTTGCCATTGATTGCATTGGTTTATTATCCTTTCCGTCCTCTCTACCACTCCAGAAAGTAACTCACTTCAGATGTAATCCTCTACCTGTATATAAGAACCAGATACATCCTAAAATGGAGTACTGCTATCACAAAAGTCACGTTCAAGATGAAAACAGTAGTCCGTTGAATCCAAATAATACAAATAACCAATCCTCATCTCCAAAAATTCAGAAACGTCAAATTTATTAATTTATCCTTTTTTTTTTTATTAAATATCTTGGATTACTGTTAATATCAACAACACTATTGCACATATATAGTAAAAAATAGGGCAATAAATTTGCAGATCAATAACACCGAACATTAATTTACTAATTTGTTTTAGAATAGTTAAAAAAAATTAAGTATGCACAAAGCTGTGTTTAGGTTTTTCATTAAATCATCATTATCGATGAACAGTGAACCGTTTTGATGGTAATATAGCTGCGATGAATGAAAAAAAAAACAACTTTTATTCATTTAGATAGATATACTCTTTCTATAGATTTTATTTTTTAGCTTTATTTCAGGATGAGAAAAGGAAGGAAAGAAAAGAAAAGGAAAAAGTGAAGCAAAACAAGCAGAGAAGGAAAGTCACAATTCGTCCATGCATGGTGCATTGTTGTCACATCTGGGCTGGTGCAGCTATTGCTAGTCTTTCACTCTACACTGGCCTTTCTAACACAAGGGAAATTACACCGGTCCTCACTATATGTAGTGCCAGTAATACCTACACTGATGGAAGAAGCGATAGTACTACCACTGATTAGCTGCGTGCAAGCCAGTTATACCCGTTTCTTACCTTCGTACCTGTGATGTTAAATACACTTGTTCTTTAAACCAACCTCGACTTGATTTTCTTCTTTTTACTATTGTGCCATGACACAACAGTTAGACAGAGTCCGAAAACTAGTCTCAAATTTTAAAGATCCTGCACTGTTGGAAAAGCTTTAACCTCTGTCCCACTGCCGCACTGTTGCATTCGTGTGTCTGTTTTACAAGTCTACTTTAATGGGATGTATTACTCTGATGAACTTGTAGCACTTGTGCTCTATCGATGCATATACTCCTGACTAACCTGACAAGCAGCAAAATTCCACCCTTTCACTGTTGAGGTCCCTCTGCAGAAATTTATTTATATGAATAGCTATCTCGCTGCTCAACTCCTCACAGTCCCTGTTAGACACGATCCCAAATAGTTGTCAATTACGTTCCAAGTGGCAACATGCTTTGTTGTCTTCCTTAGTAGTTAAGATGCCAGTGATCTATTTAGCTCTCTTTCTCTCTGTCTGTCTGTCTGTCTGTCTGTCTATCCCCCCCTCTCTCTCTCATTTATTCATACCTTCTACAAAGTTTCTCTTTTTTGTTTTCATAATTCATAAATGTAAGAAAGCCTTCTGCTCTAATAGTTTCTTCCTCAGAGCTGCTAGACTTTGGAACACTCTTCCAAGTTCCTACTTTCCCAACTGTACTGACATGCAGAAGTTCAAGTGTAGTGTGAACAGACATCTCGTTGCTCAACTCCCTACATAATGAATGTATTTGCAAATAATAATTTTAGGGGAGTAGAAATTAGAACTTGGGTTTACTTTTGGCAGTCTTATAACTCTCGCTTGCCTTATTTAGTCCTCACATTCCGTGAGTGATGTTTATGACAAAAGGGGAAGAATTGCCGTTTTCTGGGTCAGAATCTACACATCTCACACTTATCGTTGGCTGATTTCTTAACTTGAGGAAATATTTTGTTTTTACTGTTTACATTAAGTGACTTCATGCCTTGTCTAGAGTGATTCCCCTTCCCTCCTCTCCCTAACTCCCAATAATCAAAGGAAGAACATTCAAGGAAGAAAACAAAACAAAAAACTAATGTCAAGATTGTTTTTTCTTTTTTTTTTGTCATAGTTAAGTTCTACTCTATTGAAATAAAAAGCTTTGTAAATATATATCCATCTCGTCACACAAAGTACAATACTGTCTGTCAAAAAGAAAAGAAAGAATGCAATCGTATTTCAGTGTTTCCTTTTTTTTTTCTGAATGCTTTTTATACCGATTTATACGTTTTAGCTTTTGCCCTTTTTTTTTTTTTTTTTTAACTTTTCAGTTTTAGAGCGCATTCTTTCTTTCTTTCTTTATCTCAGCAATGATTATTTAATTTCTTAGGTCTTTGATATCTTTAATATCATCTAACCACCAATCCACCTCCCTTTTTTGTCATGTCTTACCAACCTTCTTCCAACCTACTGATAAAAGGAAGAAAATCAAAAGACGCAAAAAAAGAAGAGAAAAAACAATGTCAAGCTTAGTGTTGTTCTTTCTTTATAGGTTATCAACAATGACTTGCTTTGTTTTTTTTTTTTCTGTGATCATTCAGTCTTATCCAATTGAAATTTAAAAAAACAAACATTAGAAAACTTACATTAGAAAGCAAATAACAAGTCAGGCAATCCCCCCCATCACCTGAAATGAATTCTCAAATAAATCTTTTCTGTAAACAAAAAATCAACAATCAGTGTTTAAATATTTTTCTTTGAGTCATCAGAAATGATAATAATAATTTATATACGAAAAATCATAGATTTACTAGTGTAATTCTGTGATTTTATATGAATACTAGTGCGAAAACTGACAAAGCATACCTTTTTTCAACAATTCTGATGGAGAGTAAAAGGATTAGGATGATAGAACTAACGATTAAAGAGAGCTAATTTCTTTTCTGTTTCAAGCTGAGTTATCTCCTCTCCTTTAACATTATTATGTGAGTTCTCATGTGAAGATGTGAGAACGGGCAGAAGACACATGCTAGTGCATGCTATGAAAGGAGTGACTTTGAATCTGGGTAAACCAAGATGGATGTGTGTGTATACACACACACACACACATATAAATATATAAGAATTACATTAAACACTTTGCAAGCAAAATCTGATTTTCCGCATTTTGCTAATTCCTACCCTCTGATGAGAACGAAATTATTTCTTTCAAAACTCCGCGGATTAAGGACAGTCTACTTAATTTGTGTTTCCTTTTTGAAAATTAAATATGTTTTTAACTCTTCCTAAAGTGTTTTTAACATGTTTTATTAATTAGTTTTTGTATGTCCAAGAAAGGCTTTTTTAACCGGAGTTCTCGGGGGAGGGGGGGATTACTATCGCTTAGAACTTCTTATATACCCTGTAGATCATAATATGTATGAATTGCGAACGCGCGTCGTGGCTAGACTTCTTTACATCGAGTTTTACACAATTCTTGGTAGCATCCAGAAAGCAATAGAGGTTTGGTCAATGTTGGTTTTCACCGTCATATCAGACAATTGCTTTCATTTGGACACTCCCCTAATAAATGGGGGAGCTAGTTTTCCCCAAAACTATAGGAAACAAAACCAGACAAAGTTGGGAAAAAAAAATAAAACTCAAAAAACTTAAAAACTGTCTCGCAATTTGAACTCATTTACTTTTTAATCACTAAATTTAATATCTTACATTGCTTCCGTTGCTGTAGTGCAGGTGTATGTCGTCAGCCTATTGGCCTCAAGGCACCGGGTTCGAGCCTACCTGCCTCCCCTTTTTTTTCTTTTACACCTACAAAAGATTTTTTTTTCTATTTTTAAAATCGCTGATTTTTTTGTTTTATTTTTTAAGAAGTTTAACATCGTTTTTTTTTATATTCAAACAGGGTTAAGTTTCTTTTTTGTTCTGCTTTAACCCCCCCCCACCCCACCCCCAACACACACACCTACAAACACCTGGGCAACGCCGGGTACCCCCGCTAGTCTATATACATAAAAGGCAAAACATGCGCGAGAGTTTTTGTATGCCCAAGAAAGGCTTTTTTCGCCGGGCTCCCGGGGAGGGGGGGGTTGCTATCGATTAGAAGTGTTTATATACCCCCTAGATAATAATATCTACGATTTGCAAACGCATGTCGCGTCTAAATTTATTTACATCGAATTTTACACGATTCTTGTTATTTTGGCCCCTCTTGTGTTGATTCGGCTTTTTCATATAATAAGCGAAACTGATCTGAAGCAAAAGTGCGGTTCCCGGCAAGAAAGCCAGGAACATCCAGAAAACAATGAGCGTTTGATCGATGTGGGGGAAACTCCTTATATCAGACAATTGCTATTCATATGGACACTCTCCTCTTTATGGGGAGCTGGTTTCCCCCCAACATTTTGGCAAAACAAAAAGTTGGGAAATGAAGCCAAAAAAACTGTCTCGCAGTAAATGTTTACTGCGGGACTTCTATGGTGTGACCATTAAAATCACGCACATGTCAATTTAACTTTTTAATCATTAAAATTAAACTCTGTTTAATTATTCTCCCTTCATGGGTGAGTGGGTAAGTTGTCAGGTTTTTTTCACACTTTCTTTTCCACCTTCGTGTCAATGTTCCAGGTTCGATCCTACCTACTTACCAAAACTTTTTTTTACATTTTTTGCCCCCACCCCCAACATACACACACCTACAAACACCCGGGCAACGCCGGGTACACCGCTAGTACAATTATAAAACTCAAATCATCTTGCTTGCTTGAACGTTTAAACCGTCTATCTAGTTTGTGACTTCCGGTTTCCAAAAATTTGTCAGTTTACCTATTTCATGGCTGCCCTATCTTAAGTCCGATAAAAGCCACTACTGCTATTCAAAGCATACGCAATATTTTTGTTTGTGTTAACTTATTTTAACATGCTTTCCTTACAATTAAATGTAGTTTAACCATGTTGAGTTAAATATAAATATAC